>NC_137461.1:258028649-258465371 GCF_964235325.1 Thermobia domestica
AGTTAATAGGTGGACTGGTTATCATTCAACATCAAATTTCAGGTTTACAAAAGAAGCTCGATTTTCTCTAAATTTACGCATGAGGAGTTACACTCACTAAATAAAATGTGCCCAGATACCAGTCCAATGGATTTTTGCTTGCATTGGACTGTTGAAACGACATGTTTAACATCGCTGCCCGCGCACTCTGAATGATCTATGGAAAGCGTACAGGAAGAAATGGAACAGAATTCCATGCCTGTCCTGTGCTGGAACTTGCTGCATAGGTCCAATAGAACATGATTGGTGGTGGCGGCGCGGTATCTCTTAAGGTGAGTAGCCGTCAAAAAATGGTCGGATATAAAGTGAACAGCCTTCTGTAGAAGGGAAAATATAGAACAGGTGACTAGTTTTCGATACCGGTAGTATTATAAGTGATGACATGAAGTGCGAACGCGAAATATAAAGGTAACCAAGAAAATTCTGTTACTTTTTCACCCACTACCTTCGAACATCGATATGTCACCTAAGACGTACCTTTAAGATCAAAAGTACTCCCCATCAGCATTGACGACCTTCTGCCAATGTTCTGGAAGGACATGGATTCCATCGCGGTAGAACTTGGCCATGAAGCGAAGAAGGTATCAATGCATTTGCACCTTTACTAGGGATTTGAACTGGCGTCCTTTAAGGTGATTGTTCAACGAATGGAACAGGTGATAATCTGACGATACAATGTCTGGGGAGTATGGCGGATGCAATAGTGTTTCCTATCCAAGGCGTAGAATGGTGTCCCGGGACATCCTAGCCACGTGGGGCTTAGCGTTGTCCTTTAACAGGAGGACCCTTTTGCGATTCAGAAGTCCTGGCTCCAGAGTTTTGAATTTTCTTGAACACGGCTCAATTGCTGACAGTTGCTTTGATGCTCTGACCCGCTGGTAGTAGTTCCCGACGCATGATGCCTCGAGCAGTCCACCAAACAAACAAGAGAACCTTCTTCTGATGCAGTGTTGGTTTCAACTGTTTTGGAACCGGTTTATGGGATACTAACCAATGATGATGGCACCGTGGAGCTTCGTACAGGACCCACCTCGCATCACATATCAACACCCTGTCCAGAAATGGCTCCTTCCTCAGACAAAACAGCAAAGAAACACAGGTATCTGCTCGCGTTGCCTTCTGGCCCGGAGTCAAATCATATGGGACCCATTGACCCAACTTGTACGTCCTAAGTTGATGGTGGTGCTGTCGAACGGTTTCTCCACTCACACTGAATTGTAATCCTAGTTCTTCACATCTCTGGCCACTGTTCGCCTCAATTGCTACCTGAAAATCTTCATATTGTACATGTGTTAGTGTTCCGGCACATGGTGCGTCTTCGAGTGTTTCGTCACTGTCCTTAAAGTTGTTAAACCACCGCTGCACTGTCCGCGTAGTCACGACACCCTCACCAAAAGCCTGGCATATGTTCCACCCACTGCAGCGGCGTTTGACCCCAGTTTGAACTCGTACAGCATACACGCCCTTATGATGCTTTGTGTATGTCCCATGTTCACTCTGTCCTTACGCAAGTTCACGGTGTAAATGAACTGCCACAACTGGGTAGTATGTTGGATATACCCACATCAACAACTGACCTTCACCTTATGTCCATTCGCATTCAACTCATAGTGTAAGGGCCAATGGAACACGGACCTCCACAAAAAGTGACAGAACTTTCTTGATCACCTTTATAAAAGCAAAGATAGGGATGGCGAAAGAAGCCTGTGGGAGGAAGAAAAATATATTTTGTGGGACCTTGAAAAAAGAGTTGAGAAAAAGACCTATAAAATGCTTCTGTGGAGTATTGTACTGTATGGGCGAGAAACATGGACATTACACAAAAATAATGAAAAACGACTGAGAGCTTTCGAAATGTATGTGTGGAGAAGAATGGAGAGAATTAGTTGGGTTGAACGGAAAACGAATGAGAGGGTGTTCGAAATGGTGGGGAAAAAAATAACAATTTAAAATATTATAAAGAAGAGTAAAGAAACTGGTTGGGACATTGGCTAAGAGGAAACTGTGTCATGAGGGACGTGCTGGAGAGTATGGTGGCAGGAAAGAGAGGGAGAGAGCGAAGGAGACAACAATTAATTGACCATATCAAAACAGAAAAAATCGTACGTGAAGACGAAGAGATTAGCGGAAGACCGTGGGGCATGAAAGCTTCTTAGTTGTAGCAAGTGACCTGGCGATATTGGGAGAATACATATGATGACTGAGATAGATTGATTGGTGTATGACTTTTTTTTTTTTTTTTTTTTTAATGTGAATAATATTGTAGAATTTCTCATTTAAATTGCCCGCTAATCGGAATGGTTTGCTTCTTGTAGGAGTTCGTAAAGGTGATGAAGTGTCTGTTCATTATGATCCTATGATTGCGAAACTTGTCGTCTGGGGAGAAGATAGAGAAAGTGCCTTAAGAAAACTTCGAGACGAATTGACAAAATACAATGTAAGTATTAATTTTGTGTGGTGAAGAATCGAAGGTGTGAAAATGAATCATTATATTTACTTTTAGTAATTTGTTTTTTTTTTAGCAACCTTATCTCAGTGTTGCTCTCCAGTTTGTTAAACGAATGTTCTTCAAAACAAATTTAGGTACATTTTCAGTTCCTAATGCAAAGAAAGTTGTGAATACCTTTTGTATTCTGAGAAATTGATATCATATACTAGGGTAAGTACAAGGGATTATAGCAGCAGAATTGAGAGAACACGAAATTTTGAGTTAATGTAGATAAAATATGAAGCAGTTGTAAAATGTAACGAGGATTTTAATTAAAATTTAATTGAAATTAAATTAAAACGATTGCTACAGTAGACGTTCTTTCGATAATACAAGTTAACCTTTGCTCCAGATCCAAGAGAATGCAAATACTTCCACAAGGTATGAGTATATAATCTTGAAATTTGCGCTAAGGAAACATGGGTCATTGGAGAAGAAGAGGGAAAAGTCATGGTATTGTCGAGGCAACGATTGGCGTCTGCTACCATGTTGCACACTGCTGTGTCTATACATTACCCTGCCGTTGTATTTTGCGGTATTAAAGGAGAATGACATGCAAAATAGAGGAGCTTGTATGTATTACTCTTAACTATTGGGTGACAGGTTACATTAAACCGTGTCAGACCACATTTTGGAGGAAAATGGGTGTATTAAAACGCCAACGAAGCAGCGTCATTAATGAGGACGATTTATGGGTCACTTTCACACATATGAATCGTTGCTTTCAGCTCTGCATGGATAGTGGTGGCGAACATTTGTAGCATTTTCTCTAATATCGATGTGGTTGTCATTGAGTAAGGTATTAGTCTTATATCTATGTTCATGATCTGATGAATACTCTCAAGAGATATTCGCACTTTCTTGTGTCTAGTATCAAAAGAATGACCTGTATTTTTAATATTTCTTTTCTAAATCTGGATATGTATATACCTAGGTATATATAATGCTGGGGTGTTGGATGTTATACAGTGTTGGTTATCAGTTTTTTTCCTTTCTAGATTGTGGGAGTAAATACAAATGTAGATTTCCTAATAACGCTTGCTGGACACCCAGAATTTGTTCGTGGAAACGTTCATACAAATTTTATTCAGGAATACTTCAAAGATTTGTTTCCCAAGAAACAATTATCACATGAACTAACTTGTCAAGTAAGTACAGTTAATGATCGTTGTTTATGATTATTATCTTAAAAGATCTAAAATGTATGGAAAATTATTGCAATTTTTTTTAACGCTTTGATTGTATTTTATTTGGAGGCAAGCAACTGTCTTACTTTATGGTATCACCACAATGTATTTTCAATATGATAAGGTTTCTTCTTTCCAAAGGTGGGTCAGTTATTAAGTTTTTTAATTTCAAACCTTTTGTGAGGAAAAAGGAATACAACCAACTTTCAGGATTGCGCTTTCAGTAAGATATGTAAACATACATACAAGGTGGAGAAGCATGATGTAACCGACTTAACTGTTCGTTATTGAATCGTTAGATTTAATTCAGTTTGAGATATGAATTAAGTTAAAAATGTTAGTAGACATAAATCGGAAAATACTTCGTCTCAGTGTCTTTATTTAATGTTATCTTATTTAAACTTTGATTAATATCATACGCACTTTGCTAGAAATGGGAGGGAGTATGGTGATGAACTAAAATCATTATTTTCAATTTCAGATGGGAATTTCTGTGAAACGAAACGGCTTCGCATTGATATTTACAAGGACCATTTTCCTCATTTCGTATATCAAGATCTCAAGTTTTTAGAAAAATATATTAATTGTTACTGTGTACTGAGTGGTTGATGTAGTTTTTCTTGGTCCCAAAATACTTCGGCATAATTATATAGTATTTTAACTAAGTACATTCAATACAAATGTACATAAGAAAGTAGTAAAAAGTCAGAATTCTGTCAAAAAAAAAAAAAAAACTTAATGAAATTTCATGGTATTGCTTTGGTAGATATCCTGTACCAATTTGTACTATGTTGGACAAACAACTTTGATGTCGTTTATACGTACCTATAAAATACTCCATTTACTTTTCTCGAATTATAATTACATTAATTAGAAGCTCGTTCCTTTATTTCTGTCATAGTTCTTTAATCAATCTTTTCAACAAAAGTTTTTCAATCTGTTGCGTTCAGCTCGATAGTCAAAAGTTTTTAAGTAGCTATATATGAAGAGTTTTTTTTTTTTTTTTTTTTTTTTTAATTGAAATTGAAAATTGCAATACAAGGACAAACAACAGGAATATGACCAAACTAACAGAATTTCTAAGACAGTGTGTGGCATGTAAACGGTTACAATTTCAGAAAGATGCAGCGCTCTCGGTTCGTAAACAAGTTATAGAGTGAATATGAAACATGTAGACAAACATCGACTTCAAACCACGCACTATAAATAGGCAACTGTCTTCGAATGGGCCTGCATCGCGGCGTACAAGAAGACGGCTTATCAACCCGCGAAAGTGGTGTACATACAAGACATGCTGGCAGGACAGAAATGCATTTTTTCCGGATGCTTTCTCTTTCCATTAATATACAGGGTGTTTCAAAACAATATCGACAACGTTCGGGAGGTGATTCGTGACACCAAGATAAAACAAAAGTATACACCAACCTGAGTGCAGAAATCCGTCATTTCGGAGTTATAGCCAGCCGAAAACATGATAAAATGAAATTTAAAGGTCCATAGCTCCAATACTATGGAACCTACCGTAGTCGGGTCAAGACTTCATTTAGAGACTAATATTTGCGCTATCCAAAAATACATGTTACACAATCCTGCGGTAGTTCCGCTACAATTTTTATAGAGGTAGTTGGTGAGTACTTCAAATTATATCCCTGTAGGTAAACTCCCTCTATAAAAATTATAATCAGTACCTTAGGATTCTGAAACATGTATTTTTAGATAGCGCACATATTAGTTTCTAAGTGAACTCATATGCTCCACTACGGTGGGTCCCATAGTATTGGCGCTATGGACCTTTAAAGTTCATTTTTTCATGTTTTCGGCAGCCTATAGCTCCGAAATGACAGATTTCTGCACCCAGGTTGGTCCATACTTTTTGTCTTATCTTGGTGTCAGGAATCACTCCCAAAAGTTGTCGTTGTTGTTGTTTTGAAATACGCTGTATATGAAATTACAACGGTCAAAAGGTATTCTCAATATATGGACATTGAATTGTCCAAACACAGCAGCTAGGATGTGGTACAAGCTACGTGGTCTGAGTAGAGAGCACCGGTTTCAAAAGTGATAAAGTGTATGGCTGTTGTGGAAAGCAGACCAGGTAGCGTAGCGGTTAACGCATGGGCACGGCATGCCGAAGATCCCGCTCCAATCATTCACTTTTTCATTCTTAGAATATAAGATGACTTTTTTAATTGTAATTTTTATTGTAATATTTAATAATAATATAATGGAGACGACTCAGATATATAAACTTCGACTTTTAATAAAATATTTTACGTTGAAATATATATCTTGACATATTAAATAATCTTTAGTTGATAATGTAGTAATATATTTTTTTGTGAATTCATGTAGGCTGCTCTAGGATTAGTTCTTCAAGAAGAACTAGAAGCTATAAGAATGGCAGCAAAGACTTTAGATCCCCTTAGTCCATTCGCTAGGGAAAGAGGAGTGAGATTTAACTATCATCTTGTTCGAAATTTGAAGCTCACATTTGACGGAAAAGGTTGGTAAGCATACTTTCTTAGTAAATATGATTAGTGTTGAGAGATAATATTGCCTTATTAAGTATCTGCTTATGGAAAGGTTTTAAGTAAAAATTAAAAGATAAGAAAGAAAGAAAGAAAAAAAGAGTTTATTATATGGATTATATTCAATTTTTGGTTGGTTATATTATATTCAATATATATATATATATATATATATTGGTAAATTGGTATGATTCATTAGAAATACATTCGTATACAGGGTGTAACAAAAAGGTACGGCAAAATTTCTGAAGTGCATTCCTTATGGGTAGACAGGTAGAAAAGTTCGTATGATCATATGTCGAGAAATGCATCGTTACAGAGTTTCGGCCATTGAGCCGCCTGTCGGTGTGAAATAAGTCACATTCTGGTCGCCCCTCAATGTGACCCAATTTAAAGTTCAATAGCTCAGCTCCTAATTAAGTTAGGAAGATAATTTTGGTATCAATATCTTCCTGAAGGGTGAACTACATGTAAAATTATATGCAGATTATATGTCGTCGAGCGAACTTGTATCCATATCACCTGCAGCAAGTGCAGTCTTTGTCAGCAGTCGACTATCTGCCGCGAGTACGCTTTTGCCAGTGATACCTCCAGCAGTGTGCCGTTAATCTCGTTTTCCCATCTGCAATAGTGTTTACAGATGAGGCTCAGTTCACACGAGAAGACATCTTCAATTACCATAATGTACATGTTTGAGCGGATGATAATCCTCACGCGATCAGTCCTAGAAGACATCAACAACAGTTTGCTCTTAGTATGTGGTGCGATATTGTGGGTGATACTTTATTAGGTTCACACATACTCCAGCAGAGGCTGACGGGAAACACTTATCGAGACTTCCTGGAAACCCACATTCCGGATGCGTTGGATAACTTGCCCTTGCCTCTGCATCTACCCCTGAAAATATATATCAGTGGAAAGTTCCATCCTTCAGAAAGACATTGATACCAAAATTATCTTCCTAGCTAAATTGAGTCACATTGAGGGGCGTCCAGAAAAGTCATGTTCACTCTCTTGTAGGATGACTTTAAAGTTGATGTGCGTATGTATCACTGGTTACTGTTGCTCTCTTTTCAAAATTACCTTAGTCTTATCCCACAAGAGAATGAACATGACTTTTTCCTGCTAATGGTTGGATGCGGTTTTTTTTTTTTTTTTTTTTTTTTTTTTTTTTTTTTTTTTTTTTAAGTTTTGGTATCAATATATCACGCTATTCCTCATTTTGTTTTAGACTGATGAGAGGACAGACAGGTTTGATCTCCTGTAAGAATTCGACCCAGAAATCCGTCATCTTCGGCCTGAAAATGACACAAAAGTTTCTCGCAGGCATCAACACGACGGTGTTTTGATTCAGCAGTCAATTGACGTGACACCCATCTCATAGACACTTTATTAAACTGCATTACATCGTAGCACTAAAAACCAAAATAGTGGTTATTTCTTTCATAGCAATATTCCTATTTTCATTCACATGCTCTTTCACTGTGGCGGTGTTTTCGTGTGTAAGAACTCCGTGTCCCTCGCCCGATCACAAAAGTTATGCACTTTTAAATGTTTTACATCACTCGTACATTTATGCTGGGACATACTAGAATCACCGTACTGCACTTTCATCCTGTGATTTTTAATTGGTTTAACGCGTTCGCTACTCAGAAAACGCATCCCAGACCGATGCCGTAATGCGGTGCATGTCGCCAATGGGTCGGCTATCTAGCATTCCTTCCTTTTCGTTGCTACCACCTTTCGATCAGTCGTGCAACAATAACACTCCTTCCTTGTTCAGATGCTGCCACCTCCCGGTCAGTCTTGCACAACTAACACTCCTTCCTTGTTCTATGGTACCAACTCCCAGTCAGTCTTGCAACAATAACACTCCTTGCTCAATGCTACCAACTCCCAGTCAGTTTTGCAACAATAAAAATAATTATAGTAAACTTACAAATCAACTGTACATTTTTCGGAATTTTATCACACTTGTAAGGTTTCAATTCGAACCTCCCTCTTATATATATTTCCTCGCAGTACATTTTTAATTCAATCATTTCTAAGTGAATTAATCAGTTAGGATACTTGTAATTCCCTTTTTTATTCAAGAACCTTATTTGATGCGAAGTTCAGAAACAATTATCGCAACCGGGTCCTGCTGTTGCAATCCTAGGTTATTTGAGTTCATGATGGACAATATATATATATATATATATATATATATATATATATATATATATATATATATATATATATATATATATATATATATATAGATAGATAGATAGATAGATAGATAGATAGATATATCTGTGAGTTTTCTTGAGGTTATCTCATTTCCTCCCAGTTTCTCGTTCCACCAACTTATCCATCAACATTTCCTTGCATTCATAATCCGTCCTGGGAGATCCCTTGTGGCTAAGTGTTGTCTTGATTCGGGAGACCGATAGTATGAGTCGGATTCTACGTTAAGTTGTGCGTTCTTTCCTATGTAGCTACAGTACTGAAAGTGATAAAGAGTTCCTACCGACCTTTAAAAATCAGGGAATTCAATATACTAGTAAAAAGACGTTAACAAGTCAGGGAATTTCATGAAAAGCTGAAAAAATCTGAAAAGGTCAAGGAATTTTAAGTGCGGATTTTTACTTCTCAAAACCCATTTTGACTTTCCCAGCTATTTGACATAGGATATTGTATAAAATAAATTAGTTTAATTTGCATATATATATATATATATATATATATATATAATGTACACTCATGTCCAAAATTATTGTCGCATGTCTATAAATATGTTGTTGTAGGAATATAATTTGAAAACGAATTCGCCCGGTATTTCTTATAATGTTAGTATGTGTATAATCGGCAAAGACATGTATGTGGAAAATTTCGTGTCAAAAGAGCAGTAAATAAGAACAATAAAACGAAAATAAAACTTTCTTGTCCAGTTAGCAACATTTTGTTTTACTCATTCTATTTTCATATTTACAATTATTTTCCTATGAAATTGACCACAAATATACATTTCCCGATTATACACATAGTAACAGTATTAAAAGTGCCCTGCAAAATCATTTTCAAATCCCAAAATCATTTTCAAATCGGTTTGGACTCCTACAGTTAGATTTTTCTTGTTTAAATTGTAGCTTTATTTGTAGTATTTGGTAGAAAGCAACTTTGACTGATGTTACTGATTTGCTAACAGAAAAATTAACTTTTAATTTTCAGATATTCCTGTCGAACTAACGTACCTTCAGCCAAAACATTACTGTATGCGAATAGACGGAAATTTGTACGACGTGTCAGGAAATTTGACTAGAGACGGTGATGATCTGGAGTTACTGTGCAACGTGGAGGGTACTATTTCAAAATCTCGACTTTTCTTCCATGAATCAAATATTTATCTTTTTACAAAGGTTTGTATTTAAAATTTTTTTTTAATCAAATTTTAAGTACTATTAAATTTATGTACAGGGTGTTAATAAACTAACCCCACTCGTAAGAAGTGATTCCTCACATCAAAATAAGAAAGAAAGAAAGAAAAAAAAAACAGTTGAGAAGAGCATTGCCAAAATGAACTTAAAAAGAATTATTTTTTCTTATTAACTTCTACAGGCTTTATACCAATTGTTCTATGTACTTCATTATTATACTCATAGATATATTAATTCTTGTAATATATCTATCCATTTATAATTTCATTGAGTACCAATTTTTTCCCACATGTTTTGTTTAAGAGTTCTGTTAAAACGTTCTACGATATGTTGTTTTACGAAGATACATGCTCAAAATGGAGAGATCAAAATTGAAGAATTCGCAAAATATCATATTTCTATGACTTACGGTTCCCGAACAGTGGCTGCTTAAATCTCCCGAAATCCGAACTTTTTGGCCAATATCGGGAAAACGGTCACCAGTGGCCACTGATTACTATTTGGCACAAAAATGTTCACCATCCTCTTAGGTATTGATCAACACCAATATGATCACTCTATGGCGTATGGTTTCCGAGATATGGCTACTTAAATCTCCCGAAATCAGAACTTTTTTTGGCCAATATCTCGGGAATGGTAAGAGTGACGCGAAAAATTTCATTACTTCTTTCGGATAATTCATTACTCCTCTATCAAATGGAAGATTCAAAATTGAATCATTAACACTAATATCATCTCTCTATGATTTAGGGTTCCCGAGATATGGCTTCTTGTATCTCCCGAAATCGAAACTTTTTGGGCAATATCTCGGGAACGGCGAAAAATTCCATAACTTTCTCAGATAGATTTTGATGCACTATCGAATGGAGGGCTTAAAATTGAAAAAAATCGCAAATAACAGACACACACATATATACACAGACATAGAGAAATCAGTAATAGACTTTTTAAGTTCATTGAAAATCGATATGGGCATGTGAAAAAGGTGCATCATTTCGGAGCTAGGGCTGTACAAAAGTGTGAAAAAAATACATCGCTGCACGTGCTATTTCAAACACAAGGAATGGTCGCGTGTAGAGGTAACGGTCCTTAATACTTCCGGCTTCCTGCCCACGCATACCGTGTCCACTGCTGTCAAGGCTTACTTTTTTTCTTGCTTTGTACCAACCTTTAATTTTGAGTATATCTAGGGATTATGTTCAGTAAGTAATCTCTTGCACACGCATTGCACATTGCTGAAATAAGCATTTTTGGATGGCATATGTGTGACTTCCTTTACACTGATATAGATCGCTACTATACGGTTCCTCATGTTCGAAATAGCGCGTGTCGTGATGTATTTTTTTCACGCTTTTTGACGGCCCTAGCTTCGAAACTATACATTTTTTCCCACAGGTCGATATGAATTTTATTATCTTGATGTGAGGTGAGATATCACCTCTCACAGTTTGTCGGTCTAGTTTATTAACACTCTATATAATGCAACTACATTTTGACAGAGGATGAAGAAGAAATCCAACTATTACAGGTATCACGCCAAAATCTGGAAAATTAAAATGAATTAGGGAATTTCTTCTATATATGCCAAAAGTCAGAAAATTGCTATATTTCACAGAAGAATCAGAGATTTTATTTTTAGCTGCCAACAGAAGATATAAAGAACACATCAAAGAATCAAAACAGACTCAGAAAGATAACAAAAGGGTTGAAAAAAGAGAGCTGTAAACAATTAAATGAAATCTTTAAGTTTTACTTGTTGAGTTGAGTTGATTTTGAGTTTAACGTCCCGTTCAGCAGCGAGGCTATATGAGACGTGGACGTACTGATTAACGTGGAATCCGAACCACATGAGCTCCCGCCGGGAATCGAACGCCACGCCAAAGGCGCGTACGCTAACCACTTAGCCACGGAGGAGCTCTTAAGTTTTACGTACCACGGTATGTCGGCTAGGCTAAAGGAGACTGTGATGATGAGAAATGAATGAAATGGTAGAATGAGGAAAGTGAGAAGAAACGGGAGAGTCCCGAAAAAACCCACGCACACGGTGTTTGTCCACCACAAAGCTCATTTGGCGCGAGCTGGGATCGACCGAAGGACCCCATGCACCAGAGAAAAAAGAAAATTATATTTAGAAATAAAAAAGCTTGAGGAGCTCTGAAAGGTGTTTAAGCTTTGAAAGAAAAAGAACAAATTAAATAAAAAATTCAAATGCTAGAAGAAAAAAAGTAGGTTAGGTTTATCGGTTGCAGATTATCTAAGATGTAGACCAAATTGTGATATACCAATGACAGCAAATGATCGTTTCCTAACCTCACTATAAGTGATAGTATTCGCGGCGGTGTTGCTCTGCTGGTCAGGGAAAATTGCCTTAGTCATTGAAATTAAGGGAAATTAATATCAGAATTTCAATGAAAACCCTGCAGTAAAATGCCTATTATCCTCAAAGTAAAAAGTACAATGTTAAATGTTTTAGAACAACAACAACAACAACAAAAAAAAAAAAAAAAAAAAAAAAAATGCAGGTATTTCTACATCGTCTTTATTTTCTCCAGTTAGTATCAAATTTATAAACTGCTCATTCGATTATTTAATGTTGATTTCATTTTTATTCAATAAATTGTTTTGTAAGCCTCACTAATATTACTATTTAGAGCTTTCTCGTGGCTATATAGTTAACGTACGCGTCTTTAGCGCAGGGACCTGATTCGATTTGCGCTGGGTGTTAATATGGTTCGGATTATACTTTAAGTTGTAGGTCCGTTTCATATATTGTAGTTTCGCTGCTGAACAGGATGCTAATTTAATCAAGCAACTATTTGGGTACCGAAAACTATAGTCATTTGCTCCTCTTCTACTTCTATGTTGGTCTCCGTGGCCGTATGTGGAGCTTTGAGAGGCCGAGTAATCATTCCACAGAATTGTCGCTCGCGTGGATCGTCAAGTGTCAATAGTCCATGATGCTCACAATAGGTTTTCGTTCGTATGTTTCTCTTACACTATTATCCGCCACATCACATCGCTCAGAACGTTTTCGGTGGTTGACGAGGTGTATGCAGGGCGGAGTATTCAGCGATGAAAGCTGTTTCTCTCTCAGACACAATAACGGCTGCGTACGTGTCCGTAGGCGTGCAGGCGAATGAACGGCGAGGTATTCAGCAATGAGAGCTCTTTCTCTCTCAGACAGAGTAACGGTTGCGTACGTATCCGTGCGCGTGCAGGTGATTGGGGAAATCCAACGTATGTTCACACTTGCCGTATAGGACCCACACTTGGCGAGGCAATAAGCTACACATCCCGCTCGCCTCTGAGAATATGATTAGTGCTTCGTACATTTGTGATGTCATCAATCCTGCCCTCACTTATCTGGGCACTTCTTCCAACAAGATGAAGGACATCCCCATACCTCTAGTGTGCTCTACTCTGTATACACCTACCACTCTGGCCTGGTAAGTCTCGGGCCTAAGTCCTATCGAGCCCATGTGGGATATGGTGGGACATCGCCTGACCTCCAGTGGATTCCAGCAACGAGTATCGCCCAGTTGCGCCACGGTCTACAGTGAGCATGAGATACCTTATCTCAAATAAATACTCAACATATGTACGACCGGCTACGTACCGGAACACCTGCGTAACTGACCGCTCGGTGTGGTTACAGGTGCTGTTGAGTACTGGATGTTTTCAACATCTTTTAGGTCCTCACGATGCACCAACTTTGATCAGATTCGTGAATTCCTACTGGGTGTTCTTAAATGCGTTTTTACTAGTTGATTACGTTTTGCTTTACGATTATTAAAAAAAAAAAAAAAAAAAAAAAAAAAAAACGAAAATTATCCGAACTTTAATTTCACTGAGGAACACAGTAAACACTTTTCATTGATAAGAACAATCCAAATGAAGCTAATTTCATCAAACTTTAAACTCCCTGACATTTTTTTTTTTTTTTTTTTTTAACTTCGAGCGACAATAGGAGAGAAAATAGTACGATGATCGTTAAAAAATCGAATTCAAGATTTCAGCATGACTATCCGTCTGTTTGTTCATCCTGATGTAAAGTTCACTCGCCTCAAGACCGTATCGTTCAACGTATTTTCATCAATTTTTAAACTTAATATTGTTATAAGATTCTCTGGGAAGAGGCGGTCAAATTTTCGTCCTAACCCAAAAAATAAAAGTAGTTTACTGAAGATTAAAAATGAAAAATATGATTTCCTCGAAAATGGCTCCGACAATTTTGTTTATATTTCATAAAAGAGTATTTCAGTAACAGTCCTGTACAGTCATATAAGTCTTATCTGAAAAAAAAATCAAGAAGGGATAGTTTACTCCTTACATAGGTTTTTTGAGGCGATTTTCTCGATAACGACTCAGGCGATTTAGTTCATACTTTATATTTCATTACTAACCTGACACTATGATCTAAGTTGTTGGAGGCCGCATTGACTCAGTGATAGAACGTTCACCTCTGGTCCATGGTGTCCTTGGTTCGAGCCCAACTCGCGTCAAGCGAGCCATGTGGTGAACAAACACCTTGTGTGGGGGTTTTCTCGGTGTTTTCCCGTTTTCTTCATTCCACCGTTTTCAATCATTTTTCATCATCACCGTCTCCTTTAGCCTAGCCGGCATAACCGTGGGACGCAAGATTTCATTTTATTTCATTTTTTACATAAACCAATATTTCAGTAGCAGTCCTATATTGTTATATAAGTCATCTCTGAATAAAAAGTCCAGAAGGGATAGTTTACTCTGGGGAGTGAGTTCCTTTTTGGACGTTCTTCTCAAAAATGACTCAGGTGATTTTCTTCATATCCACAAGGGGTAGTTTTCTTGAAACTAAGTTTTCCGAAAACGCCTAATAATTTTGTTCGTATTTCACCAATAAATGTTTCAGTAATAACTGCAGTATAACATGATTTAGTTTAAGAAGTTGGAGCAAGAAAGTTCAGTGCGGTGGCATGTCTTATTTCTATTTTTCCTTCAACAACCTAACATTGAAGTTTCGTTAGTTGTGGACCATAGCGTATGAAATATTTTCAAATTTGTAGAAAGTGACCTACCAGTAGTGGAAATTTTTATGATGTTAGCAAATATTAATATACTACATAATAGTAAAGTTCTCTGAGGGTCAGCAGGATTATAAGTACTTAACAAGAATAGTTTGAGATCAAAATACGTGTTTTATATTTATTTCTGTTTCTTTCTTGAAAGGATGGCAGCTATGTGTTTAGTACGAAAACACCGAAATTTTTAGAAAGCCAATATGGTGGTGCTTCCTTAAGTGATGCGGTAGCTCCTATGCCTGGTGTTATTGAGAAAGTATTGGTGAAAGACGGAGATACAGTTAGTATGGGGGATCCAGTTATTGTGATGATAGCTATGAAAATGGAGGTGAGTCTTATCAAATAAAGTAGAATGTTCGTATCGTATTTCCCGTGATTTTCCTTTGTCGCAATAAATGTACAGAAATGTCTATTTTTCTTGTTTTCAGATGTAGTTCTTATTGCGTTCAAATTACATAATACTTATATTTATAACTATAAGTTTAGTTATATGCAATATATACAGAGTGAAAAGATGCAAGTTTGGTTAGGAAATCGAATTTGGATCTCTGGCTTACCGTGCCGATATGTTAACCACTACGCCACCTACCATAGATTCGATGACCTTTGAAGCTGGTGCTCAGCTACTTAAATCACATGGTTATCAGGTCTCGTACTGCATTTTTTCGTTATCCGGTCTCGTAGTGCATTTTTCACTCTATGTATTTCATTGAAATGGAACATATATTGTATAGAGGAACTGGTGTGATATATAATCGATTATTTGTTTTATAATTTTATAACTATAATTTTAATATTTACTATTATTTATTTATTATTTATTCTTAATTTAACTTAACAATAAACAGTTATTAACGATCAAAATGTGTAGATTATTATTATTATATTATCTTTACGTAACATCGAAGTTCGTAAAGGACAACCGGGCTTGAATCCGCTACAGTAGACGAGTTCATAGACCATCATGCAAGATCAACCGTGACAGTATTGGCCCTTTCCCATCACACTATCTTGCCTCCAAAAGAGCATATCTTCGTAAATAGACATTTCATAGATTTAATTTTTCTGCCATATTCCTCGCAAAATAATTGACAGACACTGACATAATTGGGAATATTCATTAACTGGATCCTTAAATATTCATTTTGGAAAATACTCACCAATGTTAATTGTTACGTCACAGCGATTTTTCACCAGTGTGTATCGCAAGAAATAGTCGAGGGTTAAGTATTTCCAAAGCGATCGGTGGTTAGGGAGGTGTAGACTTCAATAATAGGTTAGGGGTGATGAGTTTATGCGCCATCTTGTTTGTTACCTCGTTAGTAAAGATCTGAGACGTCAGTGTGTTTTCTCAGTGAAGCAATAACATTTCACACAGATCTTTATTGTCTCTTCAGCATTTTGAGTATGGATACGCGGATTTTTTGTATATAAGACTCACTACGCTCTGCTGTTGTGCTGAAAGAACATAGTTGTTCAGATTTATATAAATAATTTTTCTTTCTTTTTTTCTATACCATATGTGGTTAACTATTCAATTTTCAAGAATGGAAGTCCATAAACGAAGATGTATGAGAATCTACGAGCTAATTTATAGGTTTCCAGCAGATTCTGTGTTCTGATGCTTTAAGAATGTCCTATATGTAGATGAATAGCAAGATGTAATTAAGGAAAGCAAGAGAAAAGTTACTTAGGAATACTCGAGAGAGGATTGAAATTATATAACAAAAAATATTTTTTTCTTCATACAAGATCAATACTTATTTATAATCTACAAATTTGTATCCTGTAGCATCCAACAGCGAGTAAAATAATTAAATTTCTCGTTTGTTTTCAGAGGCAAGAATGCTTTACATATAAATCAATGTAATAAAAAGAAACTAAGGTGGCGTAGGTAATATTTAACAACAAAAAATTATCATAATTAGTAACCAGTATGAAAATACTATATTAGGATACAAATATTCTTTCTGACCGACCTCTTATTTTTGCATTAAATGGATGCACTGCAAGCTACAAAATATTAAAAACCAATATACTAATATACCGATATTAGAGTAGTTAATGAAATTACGTTCCTTAGAAGTGTGCATTTACTTATTGTGTGTTAAAACTAGCATTTCAGCTAGTCTCTGCCTTTTTATCTGATTTGGCTGAGACAATACATTGGTCCAAACGTTAATGTTCAACGAAGTAGCGAAAACAATCCTGGAAGTTATACAATAATGATGAACAGTATTTATGCATATGATAGTTTCTTGATTTATGTTGAATTATGAATAGAGCAGATATAACATCAGGATGCGTCATTTCGTAGAACATTGTAGGACGCAAATCCGCAGCGTGGTTTGGGAATATTTGTAGTGCAAGCTGACAGTGTGGAAGCTCGTATGGGTTGTGTACTAGTGTTTAACATTGTTACAGCTCGATTTAACAGAAGCTATGGCTGAAAGAATCAGACAGAATAGAAGTAGAGCAGATACAACGAGGTGAAGCAGAGACTTAAAATGTTCGAAAGCATATCTTTCGACTATGAACCCAATTTCAGCAGCTAGGAAATATGTGCGATGGAATCCTTCATGGCTGCTATTTAGTGTTAATGGTTATGGGAACAAACAATAACCTACAACTGACTACAGCATAGCTTCGTACGGCAACAGGTTGTAGTATATCAATCTGGAACATGGCCCTTATGCATGTAGGCCGTTGGTGTTTGTCTCTTTCACTGTAGGATTGGCATCAGGGACGTGACCAGTAGAGACTTTAGTTCTGTTCTTAGATAAGTCGCGTTTCAGTCTCTAGTCAGATGATCAACGAGCACTTAAACCTCCAGACAACATGGAATTATGACTATCCAGCTCAAATTTGTGAATTCCAATATAATGGCGATAGAGTTATGGAGAGGACAAACCACTAGTGGCTAACGTATCGACCTGCATGTCAACCAGAATGGTAGCTTGGTAGCCCAGTGGTATAAAGCGCAGATCTACAACCTCATATTGTGCCTTTGTCCATTTTCGTAAACAAAAATGTCCGCTCTCATAAACCACTGAGAGTAGAGAATACGTTTCAGAAGAGCATTGAAAGGATGGTAAGTTCAATATCCTTCCCGTGCCTAAATTCTATAGAGAATATCTGAAAGGCATTGTTTACTAGGCCGGCACCTCCTGCAGCTCTCCTCAAGGTGTGCCGAGGACTTCTCTAGTATTTCATCGATAACCTTATCAGTTGTCTGGCAAGCAAACTTGCACTGATGTTAGTTAAGTAGTCCCAGAGAATACGGACCTTACTAGGAGTCAGTTGCAGTTGTGACCATGTCCGTTTGTGTCCTCTTATTTTGACATCTACACTCATGTCCAAAATTATTGTCGCATGTCTATAAATATGTTGTTGTAGGAATATAATTTGATAACGAATTCGCCCGGTATTTCTTATAATGTTAGTATGTGTATAATCGGCAAAGACATGTATGTGGCAAATTTCATGACAAAAGAGCAGTAAATAAGAACAATAAAACTTCCTTGTCCATTTAGTAACATTCTGTTTTACTCATTCTATTTTTTTTTTTATTTATTTATTTATAATTCTTTTCCTATGAAATTTACAACAAATATACATTTCTCGGTTATACACATTATATCAGTATTAAGAGTACCCTGCAAAATCATTATTAAATTATATTCTTACAAGAAGACAGTTATAGATATGAGACAATCATTTTGGACATGAGTGTACATTTATTTGTCGTATCATTTGCATACACACCTAAGAAAATTGAACAAATTTACTGTTTTTTTTTGAGGGAATTAGAACTATATTAATCACTGTTACACAATTTCCAGAAATGTTTTAAGTCCTTTGAGCTTCTTTTGATCAGTGTATGTACCGAAAGCAATAGTAATTATATCTATTGGTGCATTTTCTCTTTTCAGTACGTCATTAAAGCACCAAAAACCGGAACCATCGAAAAAGTTTTGTACAAAGAAGGCGACAGTGTGTCCAAGAACACAATTCTCCTGAAGTTTAAAGAAGAAGAAAGGCAGAGAGCACAAGCATCCTCCTGATGATAACGGTCTTATTTAAGCATCGTTTGTTTCTTGAAATTGCTCAATTTTGTTACTTGAATGAATGTCTGGGAAGTATATTTTTAATTGAAATTGGGTAATGTAGAATAGAAAAAAATATATATATTTTCTTGGGAAATAACTGTAACGACAACCGTAAGTACAATGCTTGTTTCTAACAGCCAGTCTGCTGTTTTTTTTAAGACTTTATTTTTCTGTTTTTACAGAATAGCATTAATGTGATACGGAAACTTGAAGTCCAGAGTTAGAGTAGGAAATTGCTATTCGAACAAGGATATTGATGACCTTGTCGTTAAGTTTCTAAACTTTACTTTAGATATGGATTTTTTTTTTTTTTTTCCTGTCACGTTAATTTCTGTATGCGTCATCATGAACTAAAATACTTGAGTTAAGTGTTCCGAACAAAATAAAATTCGACGTTCCTTTTTACAGTGTGATAGATCTGACCAATAGCGATTGTGTAATCAAACAAGACAAGTTATAGTCTGATTTTTATTTCGGTTATTGTTTTTAAATTTAAAATTATGTTACGAATGTCTTTAAATGTGTATACTGATTGTGTTTAATTACTTTCCAGGCCGTAAATAATTTCCATTTGTTAATGAAATATATATTTAATGTTTTATGTAAAGATATTATATTTTGTAATAAAAAGTATTTTTGTAGAAAACAAAATATTTCTATTAAATACTTTAAGGAGATAATTACTAATTGAGACAATGGGATGTATATCTATTAACAGTAAAGAAAAATTCTCGTACGTTTAATATACAGTATCTCTCTCTCTCTCTCTATATATATATATATATATATATATATATATATATATATATATAGAGAGAGAGAGAGAGAGAGAGAGAGAGAGAGAGAAAAAAAGAGAGACAAAAATCTTCGGTTTCGAGACACTCCTCACCTCTTCCACAACGCAACTAAAGACAACTAAGACCTATTTTAAAAGTTACATGTTTTAAAGGATGTATAACAAACTGGTATATTTAAATGTACGCCTAAGCTGCTCGCTTTGGGTCCGAAGATTAACCCTTGAGGGACAACTATCAGTTTCTTCAGAGACAAAAATTGAACGCCCTAAAATCCTATGATTGGGTATTGAGTAACTTATTTCACAAATGCAACGAAAATGAAGATTGTAAGCCACACTCGACTAATGATATATTTATATACCTCAGCTGTCGTCAACGGAACAATCGTTGTATGTTTATATGCCACGCTCGTCTGTAATGGATTTAGGGACAGCTATCAGCCTGCCTGTCTTCAGAGATGAAAAAATGGAAGCTCTAAAAATTATCCAAGCCTAGGAGTAGGCAATGAATGACTAATTTGACAAACAAATTAGGCTTATAAGCAGCCACCCAGGTGTTGTGCTTATATAGCACACCTGTCCTCAACGTAACGATCGGCTGTGCTTTTATGCCACGTTCATCTCCAAAGGTTACACCATCAGAAATAGGAAACTGTAATATCATTAATACCTTAGTTGGCATTTCAAACGCTCGACAGGAGAAATTAACGTTTGAGTCTTTGCATCTGGCGATCAGATGTTTTACTTTTACATGTTTTGTAGTTTGTGTGTGTTTTGGTCGTGAAGTCTTGATTTCTCGGTCCTGAGCCCGCAGGGGAAACACTGCAAGTAACCAATACCAAAATTGACTGAGGAAACGTAATCATCAAACAGTTGACTATTTGCTGGATCGGAAATCCGAAGATCTCCATAAGCCTAGATCATCTACATCATCATTATTATTCCATAAGAAATTTGAGTATGATGATAATGTTGGAAAATGGTATTTTGTGTGTGGACTAGCACGGCCAACAAGAGATGGTCTCTGACGTTTCTTACCACATGCGGTGGGACATTGCAGCCCCTACTTTGATACCAGTGTTACCAACCACGATCACTCTGTCTTATGCCATTAATTAAATTGCCACTACAGTTGCACCGAAAAAAACCTTGACACGCGAGTAGTGGCAATGTCACTGCGAGCTGTCAGAGATGTTCTCTTACTGGACGCACTATAGTAATAACACCTAATTTTTTATTATCTCAGTCTCATACATTTTCATCTAGCATATTTACAAATTAGTTGATGAAAGTTAACGTCTTCTTGCAACATCAAGCTTTATAACACTTGGACCTACAGCTTAACACAGAATCTGCAACAAATGCACTTCTACCGAGAATCGAGTCCAACGTTCCCGCACTACTTTCAGCAGGATACCATTTAGCCGTAAGGGAACCGAGCATACGTAAACATTTTAAAGCACTTATACGTATTTGAACCATTTAAGATTGATAAACTAAATACAACTACGATAAATAGTATAGTCTACATGTTAAGGATAAGTTTCATATTTCTACTCGTTATTTTAACCATCATCTGACCGCTTGACCGAAATGTGGAAAGTTTAAATATTTCCTTAGCAAAAATATACGTTCTTCGAATGGGAAGAGTAGGTTTATTTGAACTTCCTTTCTTCTCTTTGGACGGTAAAGGAAACTGATGAAAACTCAGCTCAACCCAAGTTATTCAGCCGTTTTCCCGTGCTAAGACAGGCAACGTCGATGTCAGTTTTCTATATTAAGAGAAGAATTTATAATATATATATATATCCCTCCCCTCTCACAATTTTTGCGGGGCTCAATTTGGATTTAAATGGCATCAGAAGTGACACTGCTCATCTCAACCACCTCAAAAACTATAGATTCGACACTAATATCAGTCATTTGCGATCATTTGTAAATGTCTTTCCCTTCCTTTAAGTTACATCGTCAAATTGATATGACAAAAATCATCTCATGTTCGAACTCAATCTAGGTTGAAAATTTGATCGAGATCGGTCCGATGGTTCAACTATTATTAAGTTGTATTTATTTTTATATATCCCCCCCTCCTCCCCTAAGTTCTATCGTCAAAGTGAATAGATAAATACTATCCCAGGCCCGAACCTAATCCATGTTGAAAATTTGATCGAGATCGGTCCGATGGTTCAACTATTATTAAGTTGTATTTATTTTTATATATCCCCCCCTCCTCCCCTAAGTTCTATCGTCAAAGTGAATAGATAAATACTATCCCAGGCCCGAACCTAATCCATGTTGAAAATTTGATCGAGATCGGTCCGATGGTTCAACTATTATTAAGTTGTATTTATTTTTATATATCCCCCCCTCCTCCCCTAAGTTCTATCGTCAAAGTGAATAGATAAATACCATCCCAGGCCCGAACCTAATCCATGTTGAAAATTTGATCGAGATCGGTCAGGTCGTTCAAGAGTGAAGTCACATTCATTTCTTTACATATATCTCCGCCTCTCCCTCGTTGTACCGTGAAAGTTAAATGATAAAAATTATCCCAAGCCCGAACGTCATATGTTGAAAATTTGATCGAGATCGGTTGAATGGTTCAAGAGTTAAGTTTTATTTATTTGTATATGTTTGTCCCCTCCCCTGAGGTCTACCGTCAAAGTAATATGATAAAAACCACCCCAGGTCCGAACTTCATCCATATTGAAAATTTGATTAAGATCGGTCCTGTGTTTAAAGCGTGATGAAGTCACAAAGACGGTCACTTTTATTTTTATTCTTTTTACATATATCTCCCCCTCCTCTAGGTTCCACCGTAAAAGTGAAATAACCAAAACATGCTAGGTCTTATCTATGTTGAAAGTTTGATCAAGATAAGTCTAGTGGCTCAAGAGTTATTGTTTCATTTATTTTTATAGATTTCTCCCCTCCCCTAAGTTCTACCGTTAAAGTGATATGATAAAAACCACCTCAGGTCCGAACCTCATGTTGAAATTTTTTTTTAAAGATCAGTCGGGTGGTTTAAGCGTGGTGAAGTCACAAAGGCAGACACTTTTTACTTTTTTTTTTTAAACATTCATCTCCCCCCCCCCCCTTTTGTTGCACAGTAAAAGTGAAACAAAGAAAACATCCCAGGCCCGATCCTTATCTCTGTTGAAAGTTTGATCGAGATCGGTCGGCCGGTTCAAGAGATTAAGAGTCACAAACAGTCACGTTCAACTTTATATATATATAAACTGGCCCTTTTCCCCTTTACAGGTGGTATTTTGGAAAACGTGGCAGCACGTGTCCACGTATTAAGTAGTAGTTTATATAGCAAGCTTGATCATTCTCACATTAGAGATACTAAATTAGTTGGCATAAATTTTGATCCCACTATTCCCTCGATACACATTTTAATGAAACTAACATGATAAAGTTCGGTTCGAGCTAAGTGCTAACTTTGATCTAGAAATCATTTCAAACAGTGCTTCCATGATGGTGGGATAGTGGATTCGAATGTGAAGAAAATTGTAAAAACTGTCCCTTCCCTTCCTTAAAAGCGTGACGGGGACAGCCACGATGCTGATGTCCCAATTCCTCCCTACTTAATCAATCACCCCTCCTTAAAAGTGAAATTTTTAGAACGCTGGAATACATGTCGACTTACTTTAAATTAGAAATCTGTACACAGTTTCATGTTCCAAACTTAAAGGCCTCATGAGAGACTACTTTTGGAACAAATTTTAAACCTTTCCCTATTCATTTTGATGAAAGTAACATAAAACCTCCGCTCAAGAACAATACTAATTATGTTCAAAAAATAATTTCCAATGCTTTATAATTTTCCCCATGATGATGAGATATTGTTGATTTGAATATCAATAAAAATTGTAAAAATTCCCTCTTCCCCTCCTTAAAAAGCGGAATTTTGGAACACCCTTAGACTAATGTAAACTTTCTCACATACCGAATTTGATCTGTCTAACTTAAGTGACTTCTGAGATATATTTTTGACATATTTTGAACCCTGGTCCCCTTTTAGAGTACATATTTTAAAGAAAGCAAATAATAGTAAACAGTTTTGTTAACTGAAATAAACTTCCAAACTATGCGAATTCTATATTGAAATAAATCAAACTTCAAGCTGTCAAAGAGGGATCATATGAGAATCCGTATCAAAAAACAGTTTCTTTCTATTACAATTACTATATGGAAAACAATACTGAAACCGGAAGTTTTATTTATTACTTCCAGTTTCAGCAGAAGAATTAAGCTAAGATGAAATCTATTCTTCGGATACTGAATTCCTACATAAAAATCACTCGTCGCCCCCTATTATCATTTTCGCTCCATGGGAAACAATATTTAAAACTGGTGGCAATATTAGATTTCTACCATTTCCCTGTTGGAATAGAGAATTAAAGTTGGAAACTGAAACTATTCTTGCTACACTGAATCCATGTCAAAATCTGATTCTCGCTATTACCGTTTTTCACTATGGTGACCAGTGTTGAAATTCACTACTTCCGGTTTCAATACAAGAGTAAAAACGGAAATGAAATTATTCTTGGAAACCCGAATTTACACTATAAAAGAAAAGTTTTACCGTTTTTGCTCTATGGTGATCAATATTGAAACCGGAAGTAGGAGTATATTTACCATTTCAGGTAGCAATAGATGAATAAAGAAAGTACAAGATTAAACTTATTCATACGGTTTAGAAAACCGCTTCTCTATTACCGTTGTGCACTACTGTGATCAGTGTTAAAACTGGAAGTCGATTTCCAACAGTTCCGGTTGGCATACAGGGATAAAGGGGTTTATTCACAGTTCCATTGCCAAGGGCCCCAGAAGGTAGACGTTGACCAATAGGTGTAATAGGAAGTAGTCCTCAAGCCCTATCTAAAGGTACTGTTAATTTGACCCTAAAGCCTCAGGAAGTTTATCAAAAAGGGTAGCAAAGGTAAGGGAGTCATTAGTGATTTAGAGAAACAGGTTTTAGGGATGAAATCAATATAGGAATAAGATCAGTATGCAACCGCATTTAGCATATGTGAGAAGCATCCTTTGAGGATAGTGCTAAGCTGAGGAATCGGAATAGGTGATGGGTCGATAGGTAGGATTTGTTTAAAACTAGATATCTCAAAAGTAAACAAAGATAGACGAAAGAAAAAAGTATGTCTAGTATAGAAACTTTCAGGAGCTTGGATATAAACATGCAATTTGTTTCAAGGAAACTTCAGGAACAGGGTGAAACTGGTGAGAGAGATCATTCTTCACCATGTGAAAACTGCTGCCAAATCATTTCAAAAACCTAGTCATACTTCCAATTTCGTTGATTGATGATGACGGTTTAACTTCCCTTTTCAGCAACGAGGCTATTATGAGACGTGGACCTACAGTTTAAACTGGAATCCGAACCACCTTTTCCATATGATCTCCCACCAAGATCCTTAATACCAAAGTCGCGCGTGCTAGAAACTAGACCAGCGGGGAGGGCATTTTCACCTTCGTAGTGATGGCATTTTACTAGCACCATGAATTCGCGTAGCCTCGCATCAGCGATGACGCTCTACCACTGAACCACTGCCTCCCCCATTTCCGGCTGTCCTATTATGGCTAATAGTATAGTACAGAAGTTTGTGTAAATAGACGCATGAAAAAGCAAGAAAGACCTTATAATTCAATTGAAATGCCTCTTATTTGAACTTTACTTCCTGATTTGAAATCACTGAACTCTACCACAACGTCTCCAGATGACCGATTTTAATCGAGAATTTTAGTGATCCTCGTAACGGATTTTTCCTGTGCGTAAGGACTGTATACGCAGCTGCAGCCATCTATTGGAATTTACTAGAAATATTAGAGGGGGTAGAGTTTCTCAACTTTCACACACTAATATTTTCAATTTCAATTTATAGATTCCGTAATGCAAACTTTAAATAAGCCAATTCTAATAAATGTAAATCTGTAACAAGTCTCACAAATTGACACTTTCAAATATAATACAAATTTCAGATTTTCCCGGAATTCCCGACTGCCAGACATCGATAAAGCTAACGTGAATGCGCACGCTGAAACCAAACCTTACCTTATGGATGCCTCATATCTATACAGGTATACTGTTGACAGAATTCAAACACACATGAGTTACTTTAAATATATATATAAAAACATTTATTTACTAACGTTGATAGCATTATTCCAACAATAAAGGAACTGATCCTCTTACATCAATGTTAACATCAGAAATTTTGAATTAAGAAAATCACTAAAATTACTGTCATTAAAACTGACATACAGTTCCTGTACAAAATTTAAGTTAATTCCAACTTTTATTATTAAAATGCAATATGTTAAAAATCCAAACTGTAAGGCGAATGCATCCCAAGAAGTAACACTCACAAAAAAACACGGTTGTGTTGAAAGGTTTTAAAGATTTTAATTTTGGAATTATATGCTGTAGCACTTTTTTTTTAAAAACATTCAATGCATTACTTTTTATAAATTGGTTATATAACAACTTATATTATTTCCTGTATTTGTTGCAGACCGAATTATTGTTATTATTTCACTTAAAATTATTTCCTCTATCAAAAAATAGGATTAACTGGTGGATAGGATACGTTGTAACGGAAGATGTTCGGAGAGCCATGAGTAACTGTGGATTTTGTGAGGAAGTTGGATCAAAACCCGTGGACCTTCAGTTGTTCCGGTTTCGCTAAACCGGTTTTCGTTAGCCATTGGCAAATATTCTCTCGTTGGTCACCCTGGAGCTGCAGAACTTCTCCATATTCTGGATGCTCGATCACGGTACCATTGCAGGCGAACTCCTGGAATAGAAAATTATATAGAATTAGTTCAGTTCATACGTATCAATAAACTTACAGCAGCTTATCGAAACACGAAAATAATAATCATAAGAATAATGAAGAAAATCACAAAGCGTCCTATGTACGAGGAAGGACCCAAAAAACCGGACTTTTGTTCTAAAAAAATAACCATTCTCATTATACCAGAAGAAAGGCCCTCGAATCCTCTGGAATTCGAAGATATCGTTATATTTGGAGAAGAAAGTGTGTTCTAAACCTCACATAAACTTGGAACACTTAACGTCTGCGTTGGTGAAAGCAGTTGTGGTCCAAGATGCCCTTAATTCGCCATGTCGTTTAATAACCAGTATCCAGAAAAGAGACTATCATTTTGAACACATATTTCATTAAATTTCAATGAGACGTTGTATGTATTTCATTAAATATTCTCTTATCTCTATGCTTAGTTAACTTTTTCTTGTGTTTTATACTAGGGACAGAACTTATGATCCGACTCTGTATTATCATATACTTGCAATATTTGATGCATTGTGTGTAAACTCACTATCATAATTGCAATTGAACAAATCACTGCATTTGTTCCAACAAATTTTTATGTAGTTCATAATCCTCGATAAAGAAAATCATTTACACAGAATACCAAATAAATAAAAAAGTAAAAAAGAAACCATTAAGTCAACGGACCAGTTCTATCTATTGATACAGGCTGGAAATGATAACTCACTACTTTGTGAAGAAAGAAAAAAAAAAAGAAAAAAGCAACAAACAGGGAGTTAAACAAACGGCTTTACATAAAATGATGGCATATTAAATGGAACTTGCTGTTTTCCACAAAGCCTTCCACCATGGGCCACTGAGGGGTCACTCGAAAATTTTAAATGGGAAAGTATGCCATTCAATATATCACTTTAAAGATTTAAAAAAGTTTTTGTAGGAAAATGTTTTCCATATGCAGCATCGTTTACGAAATGATCACTATTTCAGTGGATGTTTTATCTGACTGTGCATGAATTTACACTTAAGTGGTGACCACTTCGTAAACGGTTCTCCACACGTAAAAATATTTTCCTCCATTTTTTAATGAAGTTTTTAGTGATATATCAAATGACACATCTTCCCATTTAAAATTTTCGAGTGACCTTCCACTGCCCCACCCCTGTGGGAAATACAGCACGCCCCAGTCACTGCGTCTCATGACATATTTGCCTATATAATTTTATCTTCAGCCATTTATGGGCAATAGTTGTTTTACCAGAAACACCCTGTACAATACAATAATACCTTGAAATCCGGACTTAATCCGTTCCAGAATCCTGTTCGAGCTTCGACGGCGTCATTTCCCATGTGCGAATTTCGGCAAAATATTAAAATGGAAAGGTTCAAGATATTTTGTTGCATTCAGTTTTATTTGAAGGGATTTACTGAGGAAATTATATCTTCCGTTTGGGAATGTGTCCAATTTCTCGTGCTATAGCTTTTTATTATTTTAAAAAGCCAATTGCAAAAATGTTTATTTTTGTGACTGTTGATCAGTACCATACAATACCACATATCCTGAATAAGAGACTTTCCACTTTTGAGTTGAACAGTATTTATAATAAAAAAAACTTAAAATTTTGCCATATATTAAGCCAGTTTCCGTTACCATATTTTCACATATTGGTGTCATGAAATCAAAATCCAGCTTTACTTGATGTGGTATTTTAATTAGGATAAAGCAACAGACACAGCTTTTAGACATATCAAAGCCTCTAAAATATGCGGAAGTTCCGAAGCATTGCAGTTCTAGGCACATTGCTTAGAACTGAAATCAGCAATTCAATGAACTATAAAAATGCGTTCAACTGCATCAACATCTTCCTTTGATATTGAGTGATGTTTTCCTGTTGGATCAAAATGAACTGGGGCACCCATATCTTTAAAGCAACGAATTAAAGCAAGCATTGGGGTGGTGTTGCTGTCTTGCTGCTGAAAATTATATCCAGTAGCTGGTCCATGTGGTAGCATAAAGTTTATGACAATTTCATCTAACTCAACTGTTGCAAGCCACCAGTCAGTCACACATTCCTCTTCGTAGGTTGTGCGGCTGAATATTCTTTTGCTGTTTCCAGTTTTGGTTAGACAAATGAAAATCTTGCTCTGTAAAGTTCGTACAATATAAGTTGACTCATTACCGAGCCCAGACATATGACTTCTGAACTCATGTCACAGGGATAGTTTGGTTGGACTATTCTTCTATTTTCTGGAGGTGGAATTCACCTTCCTCTTAGGGTAACAGGATGAAGGCTGTTGATGTGTATAACTTCATCACTCTTGAAAAATATTTGGGATTCTGCATTGCAGCCATAGTTGGACTGGAAAGATCATGTTTTGTAGCGTAGTGCTTCAGTAAGCCCCTATCCATGACCAGGAGCGCTGTACACCCACTCCATTGGCATAAGCGACTTCGTCAATTCAAACAATTGGTAACGACTTTTGAACTGGCTAGGGGCACCATCAGAAATAATAATGATCTTTTCTTCCTGTCAATGCCAATGTCTTGAACCATGTCCCCTGTTGTCACTTATAGCTATAATACTTGTAGTAGTCTTGTTTAGAAAATATGTGATTCCTGTAAAAACTGAAATTTCGCCATTGCTCCAGTGATACCTATTTTACTTCTTATACCAAAATCACAGACCAGTTCTCAGCAAAATCACAATGAAGCACTAGACAGTTGTTCAGCTTCTACACGTCCCTTCACTTGTGCAATGTGCTGTTGTTCTTTGTTATCGCAATTTCTTCAGATGTTGGTGTGTTACTTCTTTCACTATCCTTTTCCCAAGTTCGTCAATGAAGGTGTCGAAGACAACAGTTTCCTTACTGAGCTTATTTTCCTATGTTGCATATGTACCCTCAGAAGAGTCACCTGCTGTTTTCCACACCAAGTCCAGGTGAGGCGAGTCCTCCCATTCCAGGGCAGTCAGCACATTCCTAAAACAAGCACGTCTCTTGTATATCATAGACTACTGACGACTTCACATATCCAATCAAGGTGTTATACATCATGCAATCAAGTACGTTCTTCAGTTACCACGCAAAGTTCAAAACTGGCTCAAAACACACACAAACAGACATCTCTAAGTGGATGTAGAACCATTCACTTAGGTCGTAGTGTATAAAATTTTGATCTTTCAACGTAGAACACTGAACGTTCCTTCTTGCACATGGTGAAAGCAGGGTTGGCAAAAACCATGGTTTTTATTGAAAGAAAAAAAAAAAACTTTTTTTTTGGCTTAAACTTTTATTTTTAAAGTTTAAACCAGGTTTTTCTAATTTAAATAATTTGCTCTATGTATTTTATCACATATGGACAGGAATAAGTTTGTTTTGCCTTTGTGTCACTATGCAAGAACCGGGTTATGCTGGAAGGGTTATCACATAAGCTTAAAGCGCAATCTAAACAGTTTCTCGACTTACATCCGAAAGAAATTGTTCTCCATTTGGACTCGAAACCGGGACTAATTGGCCACAAATGCGATGCGTCACCCACGAGGGACTCCTGATAAAAATACATTGTACTGATCGTTACATACTTGTTAATATAATTGTCAAGAGTCATTTCAGAAGAACAAAAAATGAAATGAAATCTGAGTTTTACGTCCCACGCTTATGCAGGTTAGGCTAAAAGAGACGGTGATGATTAATGAATGAAATGGTGAATCCGAGGAAACCCACGCAAACGGTTTGTCCACCACAAAGTTCACTTAGCAGGGGCTGGGATCGGACCCGGGACACCAAGCACCAGAGGTGAACGCTCTAACACTGAGCCACCGCAGCCCTTTAGAAGGACAAAAAGATAAACAGTTGCACAAGTGAAACCATTATACGAATTACATATGGACAATTTCAAAATACTGCAGAGTACAGAAGAACTAATTTAGTCCAAGTTAGTTCACTACGACTTTTATTAGCCCAAGTTAAAGAAATACAACTTAATTTGCATATCAGTAAGAAAAGTGAATAAAGATACGAATTATTTGAGTCTACTTTGGCTCTGACACATTTATACATAAGCACATACCAAAGATATTCTGATTTCAATAAATGCCTCTCGTGGGGTTTGTATGCCCCCCCAAAGTACGGCATTTATGTATTTTATCAATATTATTATAACAAAACAATATTTAGAATTTTTCTTTGATTGCAATTGCATAATAATAAACTATAAAAGAAATCATAAAAGAAACATTCATAAACCTATAAAAAAAATAAATAAAAGTTGCTTTTGGAGTATAATCTCTGAGTAACGAATGGGGAATTTAGGTGAAGCTTACAGGAGTGAAACTTGATAACTCACAAATGTGTGTTCATCAAAATTTTACAAACGCTTACACTTTTACTAACATTTTTCGTTTTTTGGTTTAAACTGTTTTTTTTACCAGCTGGTTTAAACCACTTTGGTTTAAAACAACCAACCCTGTGTGAAAGCTTTAATAATGCAGGTAATGTATCTCTTCACTTTCACCACTTTCTCCTACAATAGTCTTTTTGCGTTGATGCTCTGGTAAAAACAATCCCATTTATCTTCCACGTAAAATTACTGTGCAATTTGAACATGAGTTTCATACACAGGGTAACCATAAGGGATCCGATTTTCCAAACCCTCCTTTTGCGGACGTCACATTTCTTGCTTTGTCTCCATGCATTTTGTTGCAGATAGAACGTGGAGCAAAATTAGTACCTTTGAAAGGAACACTAGGATAACTGTTAGAACTTGCATCTTTTCATTGTAAGATTCACACGATTCAGTTTTAAATCGATGTTTGACAAATTTCCACCAAGTTGCAAAAGCTTCTTTTGGTTCATTCTTTTCTGAAGATAGAATTTCTACTTTGAAGAGTTCCGTCAGTACTGATTTGGTGTGCTCACCCACAGCTGAAGTAATTTCGCTGTTTTCTTGATGCACACAGTTTATGACTTGATGTCACCAACCATGGTTTCTAAGACGTAATACTAATCTCTATCGTTGACTGATATAAGGACTACGGCATGGAGACTTCTTGTTCACTGTCATTCTGTCAAAGCATTAAAAATACATAAAGTCATCACTGCAAACAACTTGTCTTTGAAACAGCCTTGAAATCAGCAGTATTATATATATATATATATATATATATATATATATATATATATATATATATATATCAACCCGTTCTTTACTGATCCTCACCAGCTAGGATCATCAATGCAACTTGTGGCAAAAAGACTGTTTTGAAATCCAAGTGCACAATAATAATAATAGTAATAGTAATAATACAAGCTACAGAACATGAACACGTCCAGCAACTGTTAACCTGTTGCTGAAGCACTATACTACAAGTTATTGACAAATTAACATTCTCCTGGAATTTCCGGATAGAATGCCGCATGTATGATGTTTCCCTGAAAATAAGATCTAGCATAATTTTTCAGATTACCTCATTCCAAGAATACGTCTTACCACAAACCTCCCAACGAAAATTATTTTGCGCGCTCTTCGCAACAGAGAGCATGCTAGTAACGGGTACGTTCCGAGTTGACAGGCACCCTGTCTCCTGAAAATGAACCCCAATCAGTCTTTTGGGCAAAAATATTTATATGACACCCGGTTTTATTTTCGAGTAAAGACTGTATCACAATTCTGGAAACTTGTTAGTATAAGAAAATCTACGTAGGAGAGAAAGCTTGAAATGCAGAAATCCGAAAATTACCTTCTTACATGCTCGCACAATTCTCTTCAGGTCATACTCCGAAGAAAGACCCTGCACAGTAGTTAGCGTTTTCCGTCCATTCCGCTGCTGGATTCTTATATGAACAAGGCCATCTTGGACCCCTTCATCTGAGCCCTTGATTGCATCCGCAAAGGGGTCTGCAAAGAAAAGTTAAACCATTAATAAATTCGATCTATATCCGACTGTTTAGTTATTTAAAAAAAAAAATTAAAAAAATGAACATTTAAAAAAAAAATCTCAAACGTAAGTTGAAAAATAAACTGGAAATAAATACTATTCAAGTTTCAATAACTACCGAAAGAACTAAACTGACGCACGATTACAACTATTAAACTCACGAATGCATCTAATTTTTATTAGTACCGAATTATTTTCCAATGGGAATTTCAATTTTTTTTCCGCACCTTTATCAGCTCCTTATTTGCATACACGCGTGCCGTTATTTCAATCACATCTCATGGCTTCCATTGCATAATGAAAACTTATCGTTTTTGATATGACTAAGCTTACCTCTAACATCCTGAAAACAAATGACAAACCACTGACAGCATGATGGATATAGCAGGTTCAAACTGAACTCTACTATGAAATTAAATGAGAGACTGCCATAATGTATATTTTCCGCATGTTAGAGGCCAGGGTTGGCAAAAACCATGGTTTTTATTATTAAAAAAAAAAAAAAAAAAAAAAAAAAAAAAAAAACGGTTTTTTGGGTTTAAACCAGGTTTTTATAATTTAAATGATTTTCTCTATATATTCATATCATATATCGACAGAAATAAGTTTGTTTCGCCTTGATGTTATTATGCAACAACCGGGTTATGCTGGAAGGGGTCACATAAGCTTAAAGCGGAATAAAAACCGCTTCTCGAGTTACATCCGAGAGAAATTGTCCTCCATTTGAACTCAGAACCAGGACTAATTGGCCACAAATGCGATACGTCTGCCGACTCACTCACGAAGGAATCCCGTGGAAAAAAATCATGATTTTTTTCAAAAAAATCATTTTTGTTGATTTTTTTGATTTAAATCGATTTTTTTGATTTAAATCAAATCTTTTTCTTCGTATGATACAAGTCGCGAACTGAAGAAAAAACATTAGGAATTAGTATTAAATGTTAATTATGTCATTTAAGTGAAAGTATTGGGTTTTAATTTTGATTTAAATCCCAATCGTTAACCCATTTCAACCCCAAACAATGTTTCTTAAGCATTAAGGAAAAAGTACAGCAATGTATATCAACATGACACTTTTTTTTTTCACGAAAGTTACTGATATTTGGCAGGGGCATATGTTTAAACAATTGGAACTAGCTAGCGGCACGAAATACATATACAGTACATAAATTTAGCCTAAAATTAACTAACTCACTCTATGACCTATGGAACCCGGAGGTTCAATGCCATGTTCACAAAAGCTCTCCTGACTTCTATCCTTAGTCAACTGAATCCAGTTTCTATTTTGTATTCTTATTTCTGCGAGATCCATCTTAATATTGCCCTCCCATGTGCGACTAGGTCTTCCTAATGGTCGTTTTCCGATTGGACTTCCAGTTAAAACTTTGAAAGCGTTCCTACTTTCTTCCATTCTCGCTACAGTCCTGCCCACCTGAACCTCCAAGATTTGATGACCCTAACAATGTTTGGTGAATGGTATAAATTATGCAGTTTCTCATCATGAAGTTTTCGCCATTTCTCATTTCCGTTCCTTTTGGTTCCGAATATTCGTTTCAGGATTTTATTCTCAAATACTTTCAGTCTGCGTTCTTCCCTCAGCGTAAGCGACCATGTTTCATAACCATACAGCACAACAGGCATAATTATCGTTTTATATATTTTAAAGCTTCAAATTCCTCGATACAATTCGCGATGATAAGAGATTTTGAACTGAATAATAACACGAATTCCCTGCAGGAATTCCAAAATAAAAAAAATCAAGATGATCATTTCCAGAAGAAGAAACACTTGTGATTGTTAAAAATATGTTTTATGTGACGTGAAAAACAGTTCAAATGCGAGTTGTCCGTGCATTTAAGACATCTATACATAGCAGGCACGTTTTTATAATTTCTGTTGGCTATTTTATTTCCTCTTACAATTTTTCCTGCACAGGCGCGGCAAATTTTCTGCGATCACATCGGAGATCGCGGCATGTTCTGCAATGGGGTCAAGTATCCACTTTATCAAAAGTATTATTCGATATTTTAACGCATCCAAAATTTGTCGTATTGCGATCCCGAGGAACTTCTATGTATTTAGTACATAAATTTCGCCCAAAATTTTAAAATCTAATTTTTTTTTTCGGAGAGGGGATCGAACCCTCTACAGCTCTAAACACGCCCCTATTATCTTGAAACAAGCAAATAGACATGAACACAAAAGAGCTTTCATCTTAAATGTCCATGGTGATTTCCCCGTTGGAACAGAAATTTTAAAACCCTGTGTTACAAAGAGAAGAAAGCAGGGTTTACCCGTAACCCGTTCAAACGGGATTTTCCCTGATAGTTCCCACATGATACTCGTTTCATGCTGTGCTTACATACATTTGAGTCTCACTGTATTATGATTATTATCTTCCATAATCGGAATAACAGAAGAGAAACGGGATTTTACTTACTTTCACTTTAAATTAATTCATTTCGGAATTTGATTTAAATCAACGATTTTTATTTAAAAAATCAAGTGATTTAAATCTTGATTAAAATCGTGATTTAAATCAGACTGATTTAAATCAATCCATCCTGAGATATATATATATATATATATATATATATATATATATATATATATATATATATATATATATATATATATATATATATATATATATATATAACCGTTGTACTGATCTTTACATGCTTCTTAATATAACTTTCAAGAGTCATTTCAGAAGGACAAAAAGATAAAACAGTTGCACAAGTGAAACCATTATACAGAATTACATATGAACAATTTCAAAGTACTACGGAGTACAGAAGAACTAATTTAGTTCAAGTTAGCTAACAACGACTTTTATTGGTCCAAATTAAAGAAATACACCGACTTAATCTGCATATCAATAAGAAAAGTGAATAAAGATACGAATTATTTGAGTCCACTGTGGCTCAAACTCATTTATACATAAATAGATACCAAAGATACTTATTTCACTAAATGCCTCTCGTGGGGTCTGTATGACCCCCCCCCCCCCCACACACACACACAAAGTACGGTATTTTCGATGTATTTTATCAATAGTAAACATTGAAACGAAACAATATTTAGAATTTTTCTTCGATTGCAATTACATAACAATAATAACTACAAAAAAATCTCAAAATAAACATTTATAAACTTGTAAAAAAAAAAAAAAAAAGTTGCTTTTGTAGTATAATCTTTTTAAGTAATGAATGGGGAATTTAGGTCTGAATATAATACGAATAATATACGGGAGTGAAACGTGATAATCCACAAATGTGTGTTCATCAAGATTTTACAAACACTTACACTTTTACGAACATTTTTTTGTTTTTTGGTTTAAACTTTTTTTTTGAAAAACCAGCTGGTTTAAACCAGCCAACTCTGTTAGAGACTAAGGTTGACCATATTTGAAATGATTTTTCATTATATAATGGAAGCCATAAGATGTGATTAAACAGCATTGCGTACATGAAAATAAAACACTGATGACAAGGATAGGGTTTCCATTCAAAAAAGAAAAAAAAATATTAAAAATTTAGACAAAATCCTGAGTTAATATTCAAACTTCACTTATTTCCATACGGAGTAAGAAAAAAAACAATAAAAAAGATCCATTGATGAGTCTTTACTGCATCTAAACTAGGATCGAGAAAAACGTGACGAAGATGTGTTCCGCCGGCTGAGATTCGACTGCATTTTCATGACGCAAGTACTTGCCAGTATGGTCATAACGCGCTTATTTAATTACAGTTTGTAAGCATAATGACAGGGAAGTGGGACACGAACTTGAGAAAGAAAACTTCGAAATAATCAGGTGTGGAAACAAAATTTATATCATATCAGGTAGCCTAACAAGTATTAAGCTTTTGGAGGTCAGCATTAAGCATATATATATTGGTACTTGAATGAAATATGAAACCACATATCCACCATTTTGTTCGATGACCTCTGCCATTTTCCCGGTAACAACATAATTCCACTGCCATAGAACTTCTGTGGTTTCTGGTATATATATTCAGGGCGCAAAATTTCCGGTCGCCAGGTCGCCATTGGCGACTAGAAATTTAGAGCTGACGACCAGTGTTCAGTAGGATTGATTTCTGACTAAACTCATAAGGCTGCGCTGTTAGTTTCGCACAAAAATAATTGTTATTGAGTGGGAGAAAACACGGAGTGAAAAGGCTTCAGAACGAACATGGAAAGCAAAGTCTTCACAACATTGTAATTCCGCCCTCCTTTGAAATGGTCACATTTTGTGCAGAGATTTTTTAATATAAACTCCTAACTACCTAATATTTGTTAATCTTCTAATTTTCCTATTCTATTCTATTCTCGACTCAAGTTTAGCTTACTCTAGTCTTCAATTGTTTCATCCTCGTTCCGTTTATCATACTTAGCCTTTCTCGTATGTTTATCATCATCTTCATAGGTCTAGGTTTCACCTGTATGATAGGCTTTCCACCTATTTTTGTATTATCATCATCTTCATTAGATTTAGATTTCACCTATGATGGCCTTCCACCTATATAATAACCTTTCCACATATTTTTTGTATCATCTTCATTGGATTTAGGTTTCACCTGTATGATAGGTTTTCCACCTATTTTATTGTGTTCTTTTTATTTTTTGACACTTTTTAAATTTAGGTTTCCTCCTGTATGATTTTTAAAAATAAATTTTTACTACATTCTTCTAATAAAGAATGATAATATATGCACCACTGAACTCAGCATCATTATTGCACACTTACATTTAAATATTGTACGCTTAAATAGGCACTACACTACATGAGTTGTCCAACTCAAATTGATTATCCTGAATTTGTCTGTTTTTAAAATTTTATGCCCTGATATAATCTCATTCTTTGTCAAAGCAAAGACCGCGGAGGGGGGCTCTCATAATTTGTACGTGACAGATATTGGCGACCATCATTTTTGGATTGGCGAGTGCGTCTGACAAATTTTGCGTCCTGTATAAACTGTGACGTGATTTTCACAGGTTTCTTCTGAAGTTAAAAACCACTGGGAGTTCCGCAGAGACCGAAATAAATAAATGACAGCAACGAGTCCGTGCTAAACGATGGATAAATTAAAATCACCTAGTAGAGTTTTCTCAAATTCTAATAGATCGTTCAAGATGCATACGGTCTAGTGATGTCAGCATAGTACGTAACACCCTCTCTACTGATCAGTTCCTGCCCAGGGTGGCCACTCATTTGGAATTTCAAAATTCCCTGACTTTTCCAGAAATTTTCCCGGTTTTCCAGAAAATTTCTAGAGAGATCTAAAATTGGTATATATAGGAACCTTGGGCAACTCAGGGACATGAACCCCTAAATTCCAGTAAAATTATTGCTTTTAATTATTCTTTTGTGATTCCAGGCCCCAGGGCATTTGTCCCCTATTCCCCTACTCCCCTGTCGCCGGCCCTGCAAAAACGTAAACCATTATTAAACACAAATCATGTGAGTTATACGGCAAAGAAGTCCATGTGTTAAGAAAAAGAATTACTCGAAAACATGGTATTTTGATCCAGGCCCATAGCTAGGAAATGGCCAATGGAGGTGGAGCCCGCACCCTGCGACAATCCTCAACTCCCTTGACTGAAATTTTCATTTCTTTTTTAAACAAATATATGTTTAAAAAATAAGTAGTCAATAATTCTTAAATTTATTTTCTTGGAAAAACACCATTACAGAATTTACATAAAATCGGTTTAAAATTGCAAAATTCAAATCAAGAAACTGTTCTACTCATTATCTACTTATTATTCGTTAATTTGCAATCAAATATTTCTCCGGATTTAACAACAAATATACAATACCTTCACCAGGTGTGCTTATTAGCAACCTCTGTCATATTGCAGTACAAGGTTATGCTATCGTTCTTTGACGTCACAAATGAATGGAGAGGACAATTATGGAGCTACCTGTATTAAGAAGTAGCGGACTTCGGTCTAGAAAGCCGGCATTAACAACTTTAGGTAGACCCGGGTCCCAAGGTTTTGTCGTGCCAGCAGTGGCGTGCGGTGGTTATGCAACCGGGGAACAGGTCGACATAGATGGGAAATATTGTGTAACAAAACAACGGAACTGAAGTAAATGAGCACTATTAAAATGTGCTTTTAAGAAATCAGAAAAATTTGTTTGAAGCTGATTTTTTTTTTTTTTTTTTTTTTTAGAACAATAGTACATGCAGTAGCGGAATTGGGTGTAAAAACTAGGGGGAGGGGAATGCCATTACTTCAAATTGGTGGTCAAAAGGTCAAATATCTGTAAAAAAAAAAAACATGGCCAATTAATCGTGTAGCGCAAAAAGTACTGCCGCCACTGAGTACAAATGCATGTGGAATCCCCACAGTTTTTGATTCCACATAGAAATACACGCATTAACCAAAATTCCACACATTTTGTGGAATTCGACACACATTCGGAACTCTTCCGGCAGAAATACTCAACTATCGTTCAGCCTTTATATTAATCTCGTGACCACCAAAACGGGATGCAGGGGCGAAGCCCCGAGCGAATGTATGTATTTCGTGCCGCAAGCTACTTACAATTTCCTTAAAAATATGCCCCTGCCAAAATTCAGTAACTTTTGTGGGAAAAAAAGTGTCATTTTGATAAGCGTTGCTGTACTTTTTTTCTTAACGCTTAAGCTTTTAAATTATATCACTTATTTTTTAGGTGATAGGATAAAATCTTCCGTTTTTTCACGACTGAATGCATCGTAGAGCACGTTACGTATGCTTTCACACCTCTCTGCGTCGAGACATAGTATGTGATGGCTTCATAAATAAAAAAAAGATATTTTTTGTTGTGCCTATTTTTATTATTTTTGGCGGGCCTACGTTTTGCATTCAGAAGACTGACATTCTGCACACTCGTCCAGTGCACCCTTAGTATTTTTCAGATCTCTGCGTGAAAACAGGGAGGTCCAGATGGGCAAAATTTAAAAAAATGATATTTTTGACAAAAAATAGCTTTCTTCGCAATTTTCCCGTCTAAGATGGAGATATATGAATGGTACCATCTGAAAGGCTGTTCTATTCTGAAGAGAATGATGTAAGAACCATGATCTTAGGATAAAGAGGGATGTCTCAGGAAACTTACCTGTTTTATACGGGAATCTGAGGTATTTGGAGATAGTATTTTTTGCGGGCTTACTTTTGCATCTAGAAGTTTGAAATTTTGGACATTCATTCACTGCACCCCTTAGTATTTTTCAGATCTTTGTCTTTAAACAGAGGCGGTACAGAGGGGTAAAAAGTAAAAAAAAGGGGATATTTCTTAACAGAAAATCCCTTTTTTTCGTGATTTTCCAGGCCCAGATAGCCTACACCAGTGTTTCTCAAAGTGTGGCTCGCGTTCCGTGCTTTTGTGGGTTGCGAGAAATTAAGTATTAAAATTTTATTTTGATGCAGAAACATATGTTATAAAGTAAGTACCATTCAGGAAATGAAAATTCGAAGCGTTTGTTAATGAGGTGAAGAGTAAGTGATTGCTCAGAGCCCTGCCTTGTTGTACACATGGGAAAGAAAGTATTTGACAGTTGACAAATTTTCTTTTGTCAATAACTCTGGAACAAATGTATTAATTTGGATCTTTTTGTTGCTATCCTTAGATTAGTTATAACTTAATAACTTGCCAAAAGCGGTACTCTAATAGGTTATTTTTTGTTTAGTTATTAGGAAAAGAAATTTTGTCAACGGAAAAATTCTTTCTTGATTGTACAATCAATAGAGATTCTGGATTAGGATGGAAAGAGAATGGGTGAGTCAAAATCTGTCACGGGAAAGGGCATTGCGTTGGGAATATTGTTAGCTCTGAGTTATCTTTCTATGGAAAAAATAAAAATATGACTTTGAAAATTTAATTGGTTTGGAATGCATCACGATGTGTACTTGAATAAAAGTAGCTGAGTCACAAAAAGGTTTTAATATTAATATGGGTCGCGGTCACAACAAATTTGAGAACCACGGGCCTACACGATGGAGACATTTGAATGGTACCGTTTGAAACTCTGTTTTATTCTGAAGAGAATAATGTACAAATCATGATTCTAGGATAAATAGGGATGTCTGAGGAAACTTTTATATTACATCCGGGTCATCTGGGGTATTGTGGGGATGTTCTTAGCTCATTGTTAAATATTTTTCCCGCCCTTACTATTCAAGATAGAAGCTTGAAATTTTGTACACACATTTAGTACGCTCTTAGTATTTCCCAGTTGATTTTGAGATCTGTGCGTTAACACAGGGGATCAAAATTTGAAAAAAAAAAAAAATCAGAAAAAAAAAAACGACTTCTCTTAAAATTTTCCGCTTCAGGGACATAATAGGGAAAATGTGAATGTTACCGTTTTAAAAGTTGTTCTGTTCTGAAGAGAATGAGGTATGAACCATGATCCTAGGGTAAATAGGGATGATGCTTGACTGAAAGTCTATAATTTAAAAAAAAGCCATAATTTAAAATTGTTAAGAAACATTGTTTGGGATTGATATAGGTTAACGATTGGCGATTAATTCAAAATTCAACCCCAATACTTTCACTTAAATGGAATAATTGGCATTTAATACTAATTCGTAATGCTTTTACTTTAGTTCGCGACTTGTATTATATGAGGAGAAAGATTTGATTTAAATCAAAAAAATCGATTTAAATCAAAAAAATCATCAAAAATGATTTTTTTAAAAAAAATCATGATTTTTTTCCACCCTGGTATCAGTAGAAGTTCGATCAAGCAAATTTTTATTAGTCAGATCATGTGGTACTCAAATGTCTAGCTGATTCTTGCAGCCAGCCTTCATCAAATGCTTTAACACTGTTGGTGACGGATGTTTAGGTCATTAGCAATGTCATGACTCCCTACTATACATAATGTTTTTCAACTATCCTCGTTTATATATATACCCACCATCCCAACCGCGCCTGCTCCCTATGGACGCCATGCTTAGTTTCTGTCCTGATTCGGTTAATAGCATTTATGCTTTTAGTAGCCACCTAGCACAAGTTTGTTTGTGTTTTAAACCGTATGCTGTATTTACACTTAGCCTTTCTAAAATCAATCTGCACCTATTAATGCCACTCCTCCCTCAAGTGACAATCAAGGAAATAACTTTACAATTCCAATGAAATATTTCTGTCGCTTCTGAATATAAGAGTTTTCAACATTAAAGAATTGAAAGGTACTACTCATGCGCAGTAATACAATATGGATACATACTTAGTGAAGAATAAAGATTAGTTACTGTAAGTAAAGCATATTAACAGAACCAAAATTAGTTAGATAAACTACGTTTTAAACTGCTTTATCCCTGCCACTGTAGTCAATTTTCTCCAAGATACTCCATCCTCATTGTTAAGTTATTGCCCACTTAAAATAATAACATTGAAATTTTAAATATAAAATTGAAAATTAACACCTTGCGACTTGGAGAGGCCGCTGGCAATAAAGGGTATATATCATGACCTAGCAGGGAGATTAAAGACAGGAGAGTTGCGCAGGTTATGGCACCGAAGCACAAGGTCAAACGTCATTCCATTCTACTGTAATTTACATCTTATACACGGATATAGTTTTTTAAATGTTTATATAAAGTATTGAAGCGCACTTTGTGTATTCTTACATTATGACAGATTAGGCCTAGTTCCTATTCTGAGGAACGTTGTACGAACGATTTCACATTACACTTTCTTTGCGACGTAATACATTCACCCATGAAACATCTGAATATAAGTGCACATATTCTAACTAGCATGGCACCAAAAAATAATACACACACATTTTCACATTATTACCTGCTAATTTCTCCTGTAAGTTCAAACTGCAATAGTCACCTTCGGTGAAGGCCGTTCAGTGACTCACTAGAATGACATTTACCCATAACGGTAATATAAAGTATTTTATTCCAAAAAGTGATTTCCATATAGTGTTCCACAAGCTAGGTACACCACTATATGTAATTCAATACATATACTGTATATTTCAAAAATGTAAAATCTTTACATTTTAAAAAAGAAAATAGCTTGAGAATAAATAGTACAATCTTATCACTTCTATAAAAGTAGAACAAGATCTTTCCAACTGGTTATGAAATTCCGTATTATTTCAAAACTGTAAGGATGGATATTTTACTAATATTGATATTTAAATGCAACTTATATTTAACTTACCGAATGTGTTAAGATTCTGGATGGACATACGACAAAGGAAATATTTCACCCTGCCCCGAAAACTTGAGCAACCTTCCGCAAAAAGCCTTGGAATGAGAAACTTCGAAGAGGATCTACCTCGCACTGTTGCCAATTAGTAAAAGGAAAATACTTCAAATGTTTACTCCATTGCGTAATACATGCCAAATTCTAAACGAACATTGAAGATGCTGAAATCTTGGTGTTAGAAAGTTTTATTCGAATATTTTGCATTACATAAGCATCTCAGACATAAAAATGCGAAATGTATATTTTGTTGGCTGTAGATTTACTCTACGGATCCATACATTTGAAAATTTACAGAACAACTTTGTAATGATACCATAACAGACTAGTGCGTGACTAATCAAAATATGTTCCTATCTGTGAGATGTAGCATATCTAAGTAGAAATATATATTAATGGAAGTCTAATTTGTTAAGCACAGATCCCCCATAAGACAACCATTAACCACAGCACAAAGTAAAGTGAAATGCCTTGAATTCTTTATTCTAATTCTCAGTGGCGAAGCGTAAGGTAGTCCCGACAAACTAATAACATAAATAACATTTAATGTATCATAAAATGTTTAAAATTACACTCAGAATTCTATTTTCCTTATTGAGTTAAACAAAAAAAAAAAACTACCAGATCTATTTATTTTAAAGAACTTTCTTAGCTGTATTTCTAACACTGTTTAGAGTTGAATTTATATGCATGTATATATATAAGTAATATGTCAAAAAAGACAATGAGCATCGTTTTCACTTTGGATTTGCTCATTCTTCCCTTTTTTGGGCGAGGAGACGCCGGCTTGTGCCACTCGGAAGATTGCCTCTTTGTCTCGGGATCATACTCAAAGATCCATGATTCGTCACCTGTGATTACGTTATTCAAAAATTGGGGGTCACTTTCACACATGTTCAAATTTTCTTGGCACAATTCCACTCGCCGCAATTTCTGGTCGTCAGTGAGCAATTTTGGGACAATCTTCGCGCACACCTTGCGCATGTTCAAATGCTCCGTCACAATTTCATGAACCACAGTTTTTGGTAAATTTAACATCTGGGCAATTAAACGAATACTTAGTCGATGGTCTGAGCTCAAAACTTCGCGCACACTAGTCACATTATCGGTTTTTGTCGAAGTCGAAGGTCTTCCAGCACGGTCTTCATCGGCGACCTCTTCCCGGCCCTCCGAAAAGGCCTTGTGCCACCAAAACACACCACTTCTTGCTAAAGCATCATCTGGGTAAGCCTGTTTAATCATATCAAACGTCTCTGTCGCAGAGTTACCGAGTTTAACACAGAATTTAATCTGCTCTAACGAACGCTGCATTTTCGGCTTGCACCATTCACAGAAACACGTCGCGCGAAAAACCCTGTCCTGACTAGAGATGTGGGCAGGGTAAATACCCAGTGGGTAGGTAAATAAAAATGGGTATTTACCCGGGTATTTACCCCTTTTGTATTTACCTACCCAAAAAATGGGTATTTTCCGAAAGTTCAGTTATTTTGAAGTTTTAAGAATTGTTAACCATACCGGTGACCTTTTTAATATTTTGGGGTCTGTCGAGCGTGTTTTCTTGTTCATTCACTATAGGCTATATATGTAAAATAATACCCAATTGACTCCGTTCATGTGCGGTGCGGGTTTGCAGGGAATTTTGACCATGGCCCATCTGCGTTACAGTTTTGGATATTATATTTTTTTTTTTTTTTGTATTTTTCTCGAAGAACTTCATAGGTAAAGAGGAGATCAAAATATTGAATCGAGTGTTTTGAAAGGGGGGAATGGTGGGAATGAGCTGTTACAATTTTCAGACGAAGCCCTCGTGTACACATATAACTACATGCATTTAAGTTTGAACAACATTGATTAAGCCAATCTTGAGAAATAATTAACTTTTCCGAGTTTACATCATTGCTCACGAACAAATCAGAGTCAGAGTTGAAACATGAGAAAATAATGTCGCCTGGGGGTACTTACATTACCACCCTCTTGTCGTCTCAAGATTGTTCTCGGGCTATTTTACTATACTTATCCACCTATGCCCTTTCTTCACCAAGGTGTGAACGGCTTTTAAACTTAGATTAGTTTCGCCAAGACTAAAAAAAATAAGAAATAAGAGTAGTATGACTTCAAGCCTTAGGTTGTCCAAACATAGAAATCGTATATAAAACCTCTTTGTTAAATCCTTGGGAGACAGACCCAGTTTAAATGTAAAGTCTGTGATACGCCACCGATTTTCAAGAACCCTATCAAGTTATTGTGTATTTTCATTTGAGAACCGATGTTTTGAGACTCCTTCAATCCAACAATTTTTCCCGAAATGTGCAATTTTGAAATTTTAAAATTCTCAGAAATGCTTCACAGACAACTCAGACAACCGTCATACGAATAAAAGATAAACGAAAGCTGGATCATGTATCTAAAGCATTATATATCAGAGGCTACAACTAATTGAATAATGACCAAAATTATCAAAATATTTCCGAGTTGAACATTATGGAGGTTCAAGTTAATCATGAAAAGATGGTATCTTATGTCTACAAATTTCCAACTTGAAAGAACATTTTGGAATAATTTTTTAATGAAAGTAGAAAGTGAGTTTCATATAGTAGGTATAGTCACATTTATTATACGAAAAAAATACATCAATTTCCATCAAATATACAGGCTTTTCTTGACTTTTTATGGTTTCTTAGGGTCAACGTTACTATTTCGGATTTTTGATAGAATCTTAATATTGATGTTTCTTAAAACAAATGCCGACGTATGGAACCTAAATGAAGTCTTCCAGGAAGCGTTGAAGGAAAGCATTGTCAAAGCGATCTTCGTTAGTGGGTGTCCCCTGTCACTTGTTGATCACTTTTTGTGGATTGAATTTTTTAAAAAAGAAAATTCGTCCTTCGTATTCTCTGCCATCAAGGTATCGCCTGGCTACGAGTTACTGGGATGTTCAACACAGTGAAATGCAAGGGGAAATTAAAACGAAGATAGAGGAATCAAGAAACCTTCATTTACAGTGTGATGGTTGGAGTAATTTAAGAAATTAATCTATCAGTTATTTCGACATTTTAAAGCCTGAACGTGTTTTTGTTGATTTCGCGTTGTCGAAAGAAAATAAACACGATGCACATCACTTGTCTGAAGAGTTTATGAATGTTCTGTAAAAACATAACCCTGAAAAAATTTTAATAATCATAGAAGACAACGCGCCCAATATGAGAGCAGCTTTAAAATTAGTAAAACAGAAGTATCCTAGCATAGTATCTTTGGGTTGTCTTGCTCATCTTCTCCATTTGCTTTGTTCTGACATCATCGGATATCCGTCGGTAAAGACATTACTGGAAAGTGTAATTGATGTTGTTAAACAATCAAACATAGCCATCACCTGCAATCACTATTTACACAAAACTCAAGTGAGAAAAGGGTTACAATTTCGTTAAAGTTGCCTGAAAAAACAAGATGGGGAAACCATTCATAATGCCACCAAAGTGTGCTTGTCAATGAAAATGGGCTTCAGACGCTCGCGTGAGTGAGGAATCGTCATTACCTTCAGAAATCAAGAAAATACTTCTTGATGATGTATTCTGGATTTGTATTGAAAATCTTGTAGCCATTTTGAAACTTACAGTAGATTTGATTAAATGCTTCGAGTAAAATGAGTATCAGATAGGCACTTTGCATTCAAAATTCCAGAGGCTTCATCTAACTCTGACAGAACAGTTACCATCATCAATCATTTCGAAAACAGAAGAGCAATCAATGACGGAAAAATTTAAACAAAGAAGTGAACCCGGCTTGGGTCCAATTCATCTGGCTGCAGATCTCCTCGATTCCACTTTTCACGGCTGCAAATTGACCGCTGAAGAATTGCTGGATGGAGTAAACTTTGTTTGTGAAGTTGGAAAACAAATGGGGTTGAATTCTGTTTTACTGAGATCACATTTGACTGACTATAGGGATAGGGAAGGAAATTGGGCAAGGAAGTTTTTGTGAGACGGAGTGGAACAAATGAGCTCACTACTTTGGTGGAGAGGTTTTCGAGACATCACTGAATTAGCTGATGTCGCTATTCGAATCCTTAGTGCTCCCATTACATCTGCTGCCACAGAAAGAACTCTCTACAGTTAGTAAAACAATAAATCGTTTATCATTGGAGAGGACAGGAAAACTAACATATCCTTCTTATAACTGGAAGCTTTTAAATAAGAGATTGCCTGAAGTTTCACGGATGCAATACTCAGGACCAGGATCATCAAGGAACAAGTCACCAGCTGTTGGTATGAAACAGAACAAAACACCAGAGACATTGGAAGAGGATACAGAGAAATGGGTGACATAGAAGGCAATGAAGAGGCGAGTAATAGTGATGTTGATATTGAAGAATTATGTGATGATTCCGACTCTGATCTTACGGTTGATTCTGAGTAGGACGGTGAAATTTGTGGTCGTTTTATAGTACTCCAAATATGGTAGAGGTTAATTGCTGTTTTATATTGAACAATTTAAAAAATAAATATTACTGAGTTACTATACAGCTTAATGTTGTTTATCACATTAATATTTTAAATATGTTATTCCAACAAATTCTTTCACAAAACATTATTGTTAGTATTAAACTCCATTTAAGGAACACTTCTAAAAATCAGGAATTAGTTACTTAAGTGTTTTACGAAGTTACTCCTTATTTTATGGATAATTTTCTTTCAACGGCATATTTAGTAAATAATTTAATCGACCAATTTATTAAGTTTAATTACCTTGATTATTCTGTAACTTTCGTAATCGGTAAATGTGTAATTTTTTTAAGTTTCTAAATTGTTCAAGATTATTAGTTACTAAAGTCGAGTTTCTTTACTATGATATAACTATATCAACAGCTTCGTTGTTACAGTATAGTTTCTTAAACAGATTAATTTATTAATTCCGTAAATGAGGTGTAAAACTTAGAAACTTATTGGTCCAATTCTTTGCATACTCGAGAATTCAGTATATCTATCTCATTGCCGATAGATAAAATAACAAAAATAACATTATTTTTCGTGAAGAAAGTAACCAGCTGTATCTGTAATATCAATTAAGTTTTTTAATTATTAAAAAGGTTGTTTTTATCATTACTATTCAAAAAATTTTAAGATAGTATATATATATATATATATATATATATATATATATATATATATATATATATATATATATATATATATATATATATATATATACATATATATAATAAACTTGTTGTGAACTTTAGATCTTTAAAATAGGAAAGCAATTATTAATAATTCATTTTCCGCCATTAATAAATTTGGTAAACCAAAAAAAAAAAAAAAAACATTTCTTTAGTAATAGAGATCCTGCTGCGGAAATACTTTTGTTAGGTGTTCATCGGTGATTTGAAAAACTGGAGAATGTATTGTAAAATAAAAGAAGATGAGTCAGATTGAGAAAAATGGAGAAAATTTCATGAGAGGCGAACCTAAGGAATAATTATATTCCGCCAAGGGTAATAGAAGGAAATTTAGTGTAAGTAGAAAGAAAATTATGGTGAGTAGGTAGGAAATCCTACTGTATTACTTAATAAATATCAAATTCATTCTTTAATTACTAGAAAAAATGATTAATTAGGTGGTTATTTATTGCTCCTGTTGCAGGTGATACAAATGACGATTATATTTTTCATTGACAACGATAAAAAACATTTATTGCTAATTGAAACATAAAATACCCACTAAAATACCCATTTTGGGTAAATACCCGGGTATTTACCCGCTGAAATAAATACCCAGGTATTTTACATCCCTAGTCTTGACTCTACGTGTGCTCGGAGACAACTGACCAGCCGCTCGTTCTTTAGCTAGGAACGCCCTCTACCGGATCCAGTCAGTGCGCGCACGCTCCGAAGTACAGTCAGGGCGGAATAAAATCAGTCCTATTACTTCCCGGACAAACCCTGTATACAAACAAAAGTAGACAGAAAGTAGTCTATTATTATTATTATTATTATTATTATTATTATTATTATTATTATTATTATTATTATTATTATTATTATTATTATTATTCAACAAATATTTACATGAGGGAAACACGCAATATCTATTAATGGAATATTCCCATATAGCTCCATTACAAATATTTTGAAGTACAGTTCACATTTTGTTCTGTCTCGGATTTAATGGGGATAAGTGGAATTTGTTCCTTACTTGCTGTTTTCATTTTCTGCATATTTGAAAATGAAGAGAGAGAAAAAGAAAGTACATTCTTACAGTTAGCTGTCAAATTTCTTGGATAAGCAAGGATCTTATAAAATAGATTATAAGATCCTTGTGGATAAGCGTTTGTTACTTGCATCTGCCACTTTAAAGTAGGTACAATATTGTATTTACTTAATGCATCACGTGGTAATGACTTCACTAGAAATGTTAATGCTCAGAAGGAACTTTAAAGATATTTAAGGAACAAGATATTTAATATTGTATTCTATGGAGTGGCATATTTAAGGAGTGACTTCCGGGCTTAAGCACTCGCCGAAATTTTATCGCAACTTTTTATTGTTTTATACATATTACAAAATGTTCACATTTCCAGGAATAAAGTTAGCAAAGCCCCTCCCGAAACAAGCAAAGCCCCCAAAACAAAATATTAAATACTCCACAGATTCTATGAAATGGAAAACCCAACTAAAATTACAGGAGCTTCATTTCAGATTTTGCTTGGAGGGACAAAGCCCCTTAATATAAGTAAAATTTCGCGTTTTTCACTGATTTACTACCATTCTATTAATAAAATCTATATAAATCTCTAACTCAGGGAGGGCAATTGCCCCTCCCTGCCCTCTAAATGACGCCCCTGCACAAAAAACATAATTATTTTATCATGTACGGTAGCGTTTGTAAATTTATACATATGTTTAATGTATCAGACTTTTATTCTATATGCTATTATGGACCAGGCCCCATGTAGGAAAGAGAAGACAGCTACTTTGAATAACTCCTGTAAATACATACCTAAATTAAGCAAGTTATCACTAACAGAAACACATAATTCTACACAGAAACTTCTTACTTTGTGTTAAGGAAATCATTTTTATAACATTTTAGCAATGAAAGATGCCTTCAACGTTAAGGCTTGGTTCAGACGAGCAGAAAATTCTGCTGCGAGCCCGCAGCAGACTCGCGCGGGCGTCACAGATCAACCAGTTCAGACGAGTAGGAAAGTCTGCTGCGAGCTCGCAACGAACTCGGGCGGGCGTTTCAGTCCAACAGAGAAAACAATTTATTTTATTTTCAGCTCCAGTTGTCTTCCATGTTAATTGGTTTACGCAATGACGAAGAGAAGTTCTTTAATTATTTTCGCATGAGCAGCACTTCGTTTGACGAACTCTTAACGAAAATAAGTTAAGTGATAAAATTAAATCTGAAGATACTATCATAAGACTTTCGATACTACCAATTCAAATGTTAGCTGTTACATTAAATGTAAGCTAATTATGTTAACTATCGTTTCTATGAATTCAGAAAGTAAGACATTCGGAGACCTATCCATAGACATTTTCAGTTGTTATTAGCGTCAGTAGATATACCCCACTTGGGCTGAAATTTGATCCCCTCCCGTTCTTAGAATTCTGTGTCATTTCCTGGAATTCGGTGGCAAGTTTCGACAAGCCTTTAGTTGCTATGGTCATAGCCTTTTACGGCTACCAGAGAAGTGCGTGGGAAAATGTTGGTTTATCTGAACGTGTATGAGAACAGTTTGTTGTTGTTATGGTGATAGTCTTGGATGGCTTTATCGTCTTGGGTGGTCATACTCTTGGAGGGATCATAGTCCTATCAGTTATCATGATCGAAGCTTCATGATTGATTGATTGATTTTTGCTTTTCGTTAGCTAGATGCTCTTGGCCTTCATAGTCTTGGATGCTCATACTGATGGACGGATCAGAGTCCTATTAGTTATCATGATCGAAGCTTCCCAATTGATTGATTGATTGATTTTTGTCTTTTCGTTATGAATTTGAACCCCAAACCCCTCCACTCCCTCCTGCGAAGAACGTAAGGGAACGTTGTTACTATGCTCATACTCTTGGACGGCGAAGCTTCCCAATTGATTGATTGATTTTTGCTTTTCGTTATGTATTGAATAGCTAAATGCTCTTGGACGGATGAGAGTTCTATTAGTTATCATGATCGAAGCTTCCGAATTGATTGATTGATTTTTGTCTTTTCGTTATGGATTTGAACCCCTCAAACCCCTCCACTCCATTCCCTCCTGCGAAGAACGTAAGCGAACGTTGTTACTATGCTCATACTCTTGGGGCGGCTACCGGATCTTGATGAGAGTCCTTTTAGTTATCACGTTCGAAGCTTCCCAATTGATTGAATATCAAGTTCGAAGCTTCCCAATTGATTGATTGATTTTCGTCTTTTCGTTATGTATTGAATAGCGAAGAGCATACTTAATATCTTAAAATATTCAATGCTTTCTCATCGAGAATCGAACCTGTACACTAAACGCAAGACCAGTGCTTTACGATTTAGAGTTGAATTAATTCTTGCATGAAAAAAAAAAAAAGAATTTCATGTATTGGTTTTAGCGTAGCATATGATATGTACATTGTTCGAAGCTCTTCATTTCAAAGCACTATAATGCTTTCAAGTGTTCAATGCTCCCTTTCTCTCTCTTTCTCTCTCTCTCTTTCTATCATCGAGAATCGAACCCGGACCAAAGTGATATTAAAACATAAATAACAACCATAAAAATAAATTTAAAAAATACAGCATTACATTATTATTATTATTATTTTGGGAGTGAAAGTGAAGCAGACAACTAACCTTGATTGTAGCTTCGCTAACTTATGAAAAAAAGACTTTACACAAAATTCTACTTTGGTAGGGAGCTGGGATCGAATTTGGTACTTCATGATTTTAAAGTTGAACTAGTCCTTGCATGAAAAAAAAAGAATTTCACATCGTTTTCACGACAGAAAGGATTGAATTAATTAAAGTTATTTAAACTAATTAACATATATTTAAATGAATCTAAAAGTAATAAAAGAATTTCACGTATATAGCACAGCGTTTCACGACAGAAAGAAACGAAATAGAAATATTTAATGCTCTTTCACTAAGAATCGAACCAGAACCCTAATATATGCTTTTATTTTGAAAGTTCTCTCATCGGAATCGAACGCGAGACCAGTACTTCACGGAAAGGAACGAAATAGAAATATTTAATGTTCTTTCACTAAGAATCAAATCAGAACCCTAAATATGCTTTTATTTTGAAAGTTCTCTCATCGGAATCGAACGCGAGACTTCACGATTTAGAGTTGAATTAATCCTCGCATGAAAAAAAAGAATTTCATGGAGTAATCCACCGTGTGGTGAACACTCTATCACTGAATGTCAGTGCCTCGCATATAGATTAGATTTTATTTTTTTTAAAAAAACTTTTCGTCTTATTTTTTTCTAGTCGTCTTGTATTGGGTAGCTAGATTCCCCCTACACCTTAGCCCCACCAGACCCATCTTGTAATACTAAGAATAGAAGCTCCCAGATTTTCTGCGAAGAAAAAAAGAATGCTTTATCATCGAGAATCGAACCCGGATCCCAAACGATCGTGGTCTTTCGTAAGTGTATGGTATATGAATAAACAAGATGATACACGTTTTCCTCATCGACATCCCTTCTTGCATCATGCATGTGTGCACAGATATTTGTATGCATAGTGTCATTAGTCTCTGTTGATCATCTGCTGAAATAACATGACTGTGTAAATCATAAGTTACTTTATAATATTGACTTCCATAGATTTCCAACATAATTGAACATAGAAACGTAAGCAAGATTTCATTGAAGTAGCCGATTAGAAAAATACGAATAGTGGAAGTTTAAGAATGGAACTGCGACCAAATTCTGTATCTGAAAGGATACCACTTCAACAAATGCCAGAATTACCATATAGTGGTGCACATAAATGTTTTGCCCCTCAATATAATCAGTATTGTACAAAGGAATTACGTTTAAGAACATTCGAACACTGGCCTATTTCATCAAAACAATGCCCGGATCAATTAAGTGATGCTGGATTTTTTTACACGAAGACAAGAGACCAAACTATATGCTTTTATTGTGCTGGTGGATTAAAAGATTGGACTGATAACGATGTTCCATGGATAGAACATGCGAAATGGTTTCCTAATTGTCCATTTCTTTACTTTAAGAAGGGATATGCTTTTATTAAACAAATACAGGAAAAGTGCCCTGATATACAAGTATTTCGTAGTGCTCCGAATGATGATATACATAAAAATGCCAGTAAAAGTTGCAATAAGGAACATAATTTTCAATATGGTACAATTTGAAGTGAAACTTGAATAAAGTTCCATTACATACTTTTTCTTTGTATATAACTGTAAAAAGTACATGTACATATTCTAAAGTTACCAAAACAATATGTATTTATACAAATAATTTACGTATGTGCTATTATGTATAACTTCCATATGCATTAGCATCGTATTTGGAAAAATGGAAATATATGTTTAATATATAAAGGAATGAATATTAATTTATTTGGACGTAACATGCACGATCTTGAATTTACTGAGCTGATATCATATTCGTAAGTGTATAGGACATATATAAACAAGACGAAACATGGTTGTTTCTCCTCCTTGTCATATTAAATGGTGCATAAGGTCTTAATTTAATGAAAGCCAAATTAATGTGTATTGTACTAAAAAGTGGAACATTTGAATAAGTGAATCGTGTTGCTAAAGACCTTGTATTTGGATTTAAGTGAAATTTTAACGGAATGGGAAAGAAAACTTGTACATTTGATTCCGCTTGTTTTCAGACTATAAACAAAAAACTCATAGATTCAATTATGACTGATTTATTGGATAGTGTACAAACACAGTCAAGTTTGACGGAAAACGAACTTTAAAGTTGATGGGTGTCAATGAAGTGGACTTCTGTTCATAAAGAAGCAGAAAATACTTTTCATTTATACTGAACAATGTAGTACTAATTCTAGTGAATTTAATAATAATAATAATAATAATATAGTGAAATTGAAATCTTTTATTATTTTCACATAAAATTTGTATTTTGTGATCGATCAATACGGTAGGATTTTTAAATTAGTATACTAATGTTGTTGTTATTCCGATACTTCTCTTTTAGGAGTTAAGAAACTTCATTTAGAATGGATGATCTGAAAAGAAACCGTACGGACGTCTTTTTTTCGATCACAGTACAACGTACGTTTACGATGAAGAACGTTGTGTTTGTAGATTTTTGAATTTATCAGAAAGTCCACACGGTGTGAACCGCGATCGAATCAGGGACCCCCAAAATACTGGATGTAAATCCTCTATCACTGAGCCATCATACTCGTCAAACCATAAAAAAACAGACACATATGTGAATGTCTGTTTTGCTAGTCTCTTTCTTTTCTCTGTTTGCTAGTACAGTGAACTCCATCTTAAAACGGTTTAGTTTCAAGAGCAACAGATAAGATAACGTTGTCAAATGTTTTGATGATTCGTAACAGACTGACCTTCAGCCCTGCTAAATGAATAATAAAAGGTACAGTACATTTAATTGTATGTTAAATCATATTATGTCTTAAAATGATATATATATATATATATATATATATATATATATATATATATATATATATATATATATATATATATATATATATATATATATATATGTGTGTGTGTGTGTGTGTGTGTGTGTGTAGTATGTGCTTGGGTGAGCCCACCTGGAACATCGATTCACTTCACCTTTAAGTAATGATGATAGAATAAAAAATTGTGGAACGAGAGAAAAAAAGAAATGAAATCTATGAGTTAAGTCAACAAGTTTAATGGGAAATCTTTAAGTTTTACCCACTGGAATGAAAGATTAAACTATATTACTCATGCAATGATTGTTTGACATCCCATAAACATTTGTCCCTATACTTGTGAAATATAAATGTAGGTATATCTAAGTGTTTATCTTTCTCTCTGTCTATCTGTATGATGAGCATAATCGTGGTACGTTAAACTGAAATATTTTCTTACGTTTCGAACGTAAGAAATATGTGAAAGTTTGTGTGTGTGTGTGTGTGTGTGTGTGTGGCTCAGTGATAAAACAACGATGTATTCTTTCAGATGAATACTTAGTATAGTAGAGCATTGTTCCGCAACCCCCAATACATGCGGTCCCTAGTTCGATCTCTGATCAAGTAAGCTTATAATTTTTTATCTACACGTCTGTTTCTGTTTCATTTCGAATTTGAAAAATGTACTTGTCGATTTGCGACTTTTGTCTTTTCGTACCGAAAAGTTTCTCCATTCGTTGGCAAATAAATCTAAAAGTAATATTTTTTTCTTCACGAACTATGAGAATTGTCTGAAACAAAGAGAGATGTGTTTATGCCCTTATTATAATTATACTGAACACCTAACATTACCATCATCATCATCATCAGCCTTGGAGAAACATGAATCTAGCAAATTCCAAACTCGTTATCTTTCTTTTTTTTAGAGTAATTAACTGAAGGTGTGATGATGACAAATTTGAGGCACGGATCGCCATTAAGTTCCAGCAGGATACATACCAAGAAGCTTCAGCATTTTGAAAAACGAAGTACTGATTGTAAATCCTTTACCACTGAGCCACCATACTCCTCAAACCTAAAATGTAATAGGTTTGTACATCATGTAAAGACCTCCGGAGAAATAAAGATATGCCCCCACAAATATGTCCTTTCTCGGTAAAAGGCCATATGATTAAGACAAATGAATGACGAAAAAATAATAGTTGATAGAATGACAACGTGAATAAACGTTATATCACTGAGTCATCATGCATCCTGAATTCCATTGAATTTATGAGTAGAAGAACAATACAAAGCTGCAAGCGGATTCGGTTTCGATTCCCGGCGGTCATAAAATTATAACAGCTTTTTCACTCCATTCACCTTCAATACAGTTTTCTGTGTTCAGACAGATGTCCAAATAATGCATAATATGAAAGTCCCTTCCATTTCCCCCGAACTCATCAAAACGTTATCCCTCAAACGTAACAGGCTAAATAGACATAATCTAAATCCTAAATAGTACTCATCTCATACAAACTGTTTATCTGTAATATACATTTGCGCAACCTGTGAAAGCTTCTCAAGCTATTGTTGAGATTTTAAAAATTTTAAAATTTTATCAATAAAAGATTCTAGTTGTTTCAGAATTCCTCATTCTTCTTTACAGCAAAATTTATTCAAATGAATAGATTCAGCCGTTCTTTTATAAAGAACAAAATAATTTAAAGTAATTTACTCACAAGTAACAAAGTTTCACTGATTCTTCAATCACATGATCATCATTCATTTGCTTTGAATTATTCTTTATCATTCATTTTCATGAATCTTTAAAATTAGTGAAACCCTGTTAAAAATTACTGAATAGATTCAGCCGTTCTTTTATAAAGAACAAAATAATTTAAAGTAATTTACTCACAAGTAACAAAGTTTCACTGATTCTTCAATCACATGATCATCATTCATTTGCTTTGAATTATTCTTTATCATTCATTTTCATGAATCTTTAAAATTATAGTGAAACCCTGTTAAAAATTACATTGAAGTCCTGTTAAAATTACAGTGAAATTATGTTAGAAATTTTGCTAAGATATTATAAAATTTTATCAATAAAAGATTCTAGTTGTTTCAGAATTCCTCATTCTTCTTTACAGCAAAATTTATTCAAATGAATAGATTCAGCCGTTCTTTTATAAAGAACAAAATAATTTAAAGTAATTTACTCACAAGTAACAAAGTTTCACTGATTCTTCAATCACATGATCATCATTCATTTGCTTTGAATTATTCTTTATCATTCATTTTCATGAATCTTTAAAATTAGTGAAACCCTGTTAAAAATTACTGAATAGATTCAGCCGTTCTTTTATAAAGAACAAAATAATTTAAAGTAATTTACTCACAAGTAACAAAGTTTCACTGATTCTTCAATCACATGATCATCATTCATTTGCTTTGAATTATTCTTTATCATTCATTTTCATGAATCTTTAAAATTATAGTGAAACCCTGTTAAAAATTACATTGAAGTCCTGTTAAAATTACAGTGAAATTATGTTAGAAATTTTGCTAAGATATTATTTTAGTAAAAATAATATATTGGAAAAACCTAACAACACAATTCTTATAAGTTATATTTAAAAGTAATAATAAGATTAGAATACTTTTAATGTAAAACCAATGTCAAATTTGTTTCAAACCCACAACTCTTGGAGAAAATCAAGTAAATGTCCTTTATTTTAAAAGTATGCAGTCGCCTAAAAGAAATATTCAAGTTAAACCAGATGTTTCCTAGAACGCCCAAATTTAGTTAATTATTTTACTTTTCATTTTCCTAAAACAGTTCAATACAATACCTTAAGCGCTGCAAAATCCATTGCCACAGCCTTATAGTTGTCTTTTTAAAAAACAACGAGCAAACAGTCACAAAGAGGGAAAAATTATCGCTATGGGTAAAAATTACTGAATAGATTCAGCCGTTCTTTTATAAAGAACAAAATAATTTAAAGTAATTTACTCACAAGTAACAAAGTTTCACTGATTCTTCAATCACATGATCATCATTCATTTGCTTTGAATTATTCTTTATCATTCATTTTCATGAATCTTTAAAATTATAGTGAAACCCTGTTAAAAATTACATTGAAGTCCTGTTAAAATTACAGTGAAATTATGTTAGAAATTTTGCTAAGATATTATAAAATTTTATCAATAAAAGATTCTAGTTGTTTCAGAATTCCTCATTCTTCTTTACAGCAAAATTTATTCAAATGAATAGATTCAGCCGTTCTTTTATAAAGAACAAAATAATTTAAAGTAATTTACTCACAAGTAACAAAGTTTCACTGATTCTTCAATCACATGATCATCATTCATTTGCTTTGAATTATTCTTTATCATTCATTTTCATGAATCTTTAAAATTAGTGAAACCCTGTTAAAAATTACTGAATAGATTCAGCCGTTCTTTTATAAAGAACAAAATAATTTAAAGTAATTTACTCACAAGTAACAAAGTTTCACTGATTCTTCAATCACATGATCATCATTCATTTGCTTTGAATTATTCTTTATCATTCATTTTCATGAATCTTTAAAATTATAGTGAAACCCTGTTAAAAATTACATTGAAGTCCTGTTAAAATTACAGTGAAATTATAGGCTAAGATGAAAGGATGATTAAGGTATTTTAAATGAAATGATATTATGAGATGAAGCGGATTGCTAGATCTAATCACTTTCTCAGATTTGTTCAAAAAACATAACACAAGACTATTGTAATTCGTCATCTGAATTACCTTTTCTTATTTGTCTTAAAAAGCAATACATCTTCGCGGATAAACATTTAGTGCCCATACAGGCAGTTAAAAAAAATATACCCACCATGTCCCATTTTTCCCTATATAGAAGTATATTTTTTAAAAAATCCCTATGATATATAATAGGATATATAAATCTTATTTAAATGGAATATATATATGTATATAAATATTTTGAAAGGGTATATAAGCGTTATGTTAATAAGAGTGAAATCTAACGTTAAAAACACATACATAAGTCAACGAACTGAGAGAGTTTCTGTATCTGCACTATCTACTTGGAAAGAGCAGAAAAATAAGATAACAGAACATGTTTTGTATTTCAATGTTGTTCTACAGCTGTCGCGTCAACATTATCTTAGGTCATGGTTTCAGACAACACGAAGCGAAGATATGTATGTGTGTGTGTGTTTTAGGTAATATTAAAACAGTGTTTGAGATCTAAAACTTGACAAAACTAGTGTTGCTTATACATCTCGGATGCCGTTACATATGTACACATGATGTTGATTGATTTTTGAGTTTAACGCTCCGTTCAGCGGGAGAGGTCCAAGCTTTGGGCGACGGGGCTCAAACACTACAAGCCTCTGTGTAGTATTGAACGCGTATTATTTTGCACTCGAAAAGACAATAAGTACTTGTAAAATACTTTAATCTATATTGTCATAGCGTCCCTTTCAGCAGCGAGGCTATATGAGACGTGGACACTAAATCACCAAGGTCCCCTATCGCATCACAAGTGAACACTTTACCATTGATTCACCGAGTCCCCTTAGATCAAAGTACAGTACTCATGTAATAATATTATGTAACATAAAGTTCACTTGTCGAGGGGCTCCCTGGGGGTAATATTCATACACGTAAAATAACAGCCATGGTGGGGGGAAACCGAAACTCAACCTTCGGAGGGTATCAATGAAGTGAACGACTCTTCATAAAGAAGAAGAAATTGATTTGTTTTTTTTTCATTTATACGAAACAACCTTTCACTAAGAATCGAACCAGAACCCTAATATATGCTTTTATTTTGAAAGTTCTCTCATCGGAATCGAACGCGAGACCAGTACTTCACGGAAAGGAACGAAATAGAAATATTTAATGTTCTTTCACTAAGAATCAAATCAGAACCCTAAATATGCTTTTATTTTGAAAGTTCTCTCATCGGAATCGAACGCGAGACTTCACGATTTAGAGTTGAAATTAAAGCCTTAATTTACAACAGTGAAAACAGAATGAATCCTTTTTCTATGACTTTTATAAGGAGTTCTGTCCGACATTGGATCTCATCATAAATTTTTGTAAAAGTATCGTCGATCTTGCTTCTCGATGTATTCTATCTCGTCTCGAGAATGAACTATATCATGTGTACTGTAGTCTGTGATTGGCTTGTAAATGACTGGATAGTAACCTATGATTGTGAGCTTCTTGGGTGGCTCACCAGCGATTGACTGAAATCCACTCCATCCAGGTATTTTATTCAAATCAGATGTTTCCTGAGACCTTAGCCACACCCAACACAAGTTGTTTTGAAGACTTCTTGAGAAAGCTGATTCCCCCTCTGAATAATGAATTTGATATATGACTAACTTTGGACTGTTTCGAATGTGTACAAAGCAATCAGGTAACTCATGGTAATGCTATATCCATACATATCAATTATTTATTAACTTGAGAAAGGCCTACGACTCGAATATGTGGGAAACAAAATTTGAAATACCGAAAAAAGTTATTTAAACTAATTAACATATATTTAAATGAATCTAAAAGTAATAAATTTTTCTTCACGAACTTTGAGATTGGTCTGAAACAGAGAGAGAGAAGCGTTGACGCCCTTATTATTATACTGAGCATCTAGTCTAGTAACACATGAAGGCAAAATTTGTATGTGATGTCTTGTACTTCCAAGTCGAGTTGCCATATTACACGATTTAACGGATATCTTCCAATTAAAGCCTTAATTTACAACAGTGAAAACAGAATGAATCCTTTTTCTATGACTTTTATAAGGAGTTCTGTCCGACATTGGATCTCATCATAAATTTTTGTAAAAGTATCGTCGATCTTGCTTCTCGATGTATTCTATCTCGTCTCGAGAATGAACTATATCATGAGGGACGTACCCTTCGCCACAGAATTAAGATTTCTTGTTCAAAGTAATTCTACTTAAGGAACGTCTAAGACGATTTTTCGTTTCTTTTATTTTTTATTAAAATGTAAATCTCCAAACCTAACCAAAAGAACAGAAACACGACTAAATGTAGAATGTTACACATGATGATCGGGAAAACAATTGTGTGCAACGATAAAGATGAAATCTTTCAGTTTAACGCCCCACGAATATCTATTTTAGGCTAAGATGAAAGGATGATTAAGGTATTTTAAATGAAATGATATTATGAGATGAAGCGGAAATACCACATGAGAATCAACGAACACGATGTTGTCCATCACAAATTTATTTATTTAATGTCCTACGATTATGCCCATTATGCTAAGGCATCATGAGCTAATATATTCGGTAGTCGAGCTAGGGACCATCATATACCAAATGTAAGCGCTTTGCCGCTGTGCCTTCTGCTCATCTTTTCACCACCTCCAGCTGTTCTAATAGCTAACACGGACATGTGGTGAACGTGATCCTGAGTTCGATTTACGGATGGGAGAGCATTGGAAGTCAAAAATAAAGCAAGTTTATTATGATAACTGTTTTCAAGAAACATATGAGCTTTTCCAAACGAATAAAATCTCCCCACCTCTCCCCTGCTACATTTAATATCCTTATTCAATTTCATTTCCTTATTCACACACATTATTTGATAGATGTATCAAAATATCATCTTTAGTAAATCTTATCTATTAACAGACTTATTTTTCATTACACAAACTCAGCGTTTTCGCATTCAGATTACACTATCTTCAGTCGCACGTGAGTATGTTCGTATGTGAAGACGACAGCAAACATACATGTAATCTCAAATGCTGTATACGTTTGAAAATACGATATTCACGATTCATGCAATGCGATATTCCCCTGAGCAACTAAGGTCTATTCGATCAAAGAACAGTCTGCAAACAAATTCTATTCCCATGAACACTTACAAGTGAATTCGTGAGAATCCCAAGACCAAATTAGATAAAACAAATAGTTCATAACCTACAGACATTTCGTGGGCGTAATCTTTTGTGCTATGGGAATGTTATAGCGCAATATTTCATCACGGCTTCAACTTAAGTGATTTTAATTACTTGTCATAGCAGACAACATCATGTGAATATCCATATAATACTTTTCACATGCAATACAATCAACCCTGCTGATTTGAGCATACACATTTTTTCATCCTACGTTTTAAAACATTATGATATGCTATGAGAAGTGCTTCCGCTACCAATACCTTTAAAAAACATCCAGGAACTACAACAATCATCTTATCAACTCAATTTCCTGAGAAGGTTCCAGACGAAAATTTTCCAGACGTTTCGTAAGAAACTTCTCAAACTCTTCGCAGAAAATCTGGGAGCTTCTATTCTTAGTATTACAAGATGGGTCTGGTGGGGCTAAGGTGTAGGGGGAATCTAGCTACCCAATACAAGACGACTAGAAAAAAAGGACGAAAAGTTTTTTTTTAATAACATCTAATCTATATGCGAGGCACTGACGTACAGTGATAGAGTGCCCACCTCAAGTTGGATTACTCCGTGCGAGGATTAATTCAACTCTAAATCGTGAAGTACTGGTCTCGTGTTCGATTCCGATGTACAATCTTTATTTCATAAGTTAACGAAGCTAAGTGCTTCGAAATGAAGAGCTTCGAACAATGTACATATCATATGCTACGCTAAAACCAATACATGAAATTCTTTTTTTTTTTTTTTCATGCAAGAATTAATTCAATTCTAAATCGTAAAGCACCGGTCTTGCGTTTAGTGTACAGGTTCGATTCTCGATGAGAAAGCATTGAATATTTTAAGATATTAAGTATGCTCTTCGCTATTCAATACATAACGAAAAGACGAAAATCAATCAATCAATTGGGAAGCTTCGAACTTGATATTCAATCAATTGGGAAGCTTCGAACGTGATAACTAAAAGGACTCTCATCAAGATCCGGTAGCCGTCCCAAGAGTATGAGCATAGTAACAACGTTCGCTTACGTTCTTCGCAGGAGGGAGTGGTGTGGAGGGGTTTGGGAGGTTCAAATCCATAATGAAAAGACAAAAATCAATCAATCAATTCGGAAGCTTCGATCATGATAACTAATAGAACTCTCATCCCTCCAAGAGCATTTAGCTATTCAATACATAACGAAAATCAAAAATCAATCAATCAATTGGGGAGCTTCGCCGTCCAAGAGTATGAGCATAGTAACAACGTTCCCTTACGTTCTTCGCAGGAGGAAGTGGAGGGGTTTGGGGGTTCAAATTCATAACGAAAAGACAAAAATCAATCAATCAATTGGGAAGCTTCGATCATGATAACTGATAGGACTCTGATCCGTCCACCAGTATGAGCATCCAAGACTATGAAGGTCAAGAGCATCTAGCTATTCAATACATAACGAAAAGCAAAATCAATCAATCAATTGGAAAACTTCGATCATGATAACTTCTGTGCTATCCGTAAAAGGCTATGAACATAGCAACTAAAGGCTTGTCGAAACTTGCCTCCCAATTCCAGGGCTATGAACATAGCAACTAAAGAGGAGTAGGGGTGACGGAGGTTCAAATAAACCAAAATTTTCCCACGCGTTTCTGTGCTAGCCGTAAAAGGCTATGAACATAGCAACTAAAGGCTTGTCGAAACTTGACTCCGACATATTCGGCTTTCCAGGAGAAGCAGGGGTGGCGGGGGTTCAAATAACTAAACAATATAAGATGAGGAGACGAAAAAAGGCATGTTTTATCTTGTTTTTTACATCTGGTAGGCGTCCAAGAGTATACTTCCTTATTCTAGCATAGCAACACACTGGTTTAGGCCAGTTTAGGGCCAAAATTAGGCCAAAATTTTCCCACGCTTATGAAGGCCCTCTATTCTACTGCGTCCACTAGCGTAGTTTAACTATCATATTACTAATTTTGATTTTTGACATATGTTGGTAACTTTAAATTAAAAATTAGACACTTATTTGAGCGTTTCCAAATATTTCGTTCTTAAGGGGGTAAGAGAGGCATTTCAGTAACAGTTAAATATCCTTTTATTTATACACAAAGGGCCGAATGTGAGAATTCACTTCGGTTAGAGATGTAAAATTTGAAATGTAAACCCCTAAATAAAAATAATGGAGCGCAAGTTCCAGTGTTATTGAATTTTTTTTTCTTGAAGAGAAGAAGGGGGATTTCTATAGTAGTGGAGTCGCGATGGCTCAGTGGTAGTATGTTCACCTCTGGTGCGTGGCGTCCCTGGTTCCATCCCAGCTCGCGTTAGTGGGCTTTGTGGTGGAAAAACACCGTGTGCTTGGGTTTTCTCGGGGTCTCCCATTTCCTCCCACTTCATTCATTCTACCATTTCATTCATTCTCATCATCACAGTTTCCTTTAGCCTACCCGGCATAACTGTGAGACGGAAAACTCAAAGATTTCATTTGGTTTCTATAGAAGTGAAAGTTCCCTTTATATATTGAGAAAGTGTTCAATATGAGGATTCGCTTAATTTAGAGATGTGAAAATCTGAATGTAAACTCTTAAATATAACTATTGGATTTAGTGTTTCCGAATAGTCTACTTCTAAGGTGGGAAAGGGAAATATTTTTATAATTGTAACATTTCCCTTTATTTATTCACACAGTGCCATGTGTGAGAGTCTCTTAAGTTTAAGAAGTGATTTCCAAATATGAACTCTTACATAAAAGCAATGGAACATGTTTCAAGGCTTTCGTATATTCCACCGCTAAAAGAGGGGGGATGCGGCACAGGATCGACACGGCACAGGATCGACACGGCATACGACCGACAATTCAGCTCAGAAACCTGTTTCGGTCCTGTGCCGTGTCGATCGTGTGCCGTTTCGGTCCTATGCCGTGTCGATCCTGTGCCGTTTTGCTCTCACGCCGCTGCTCTGAAATAATTTAACTTTTAATCATGTGCCTAAAAAAATAATATTTTTATTATCTGTTTAATCTTTGCTCTTACAAATTATAAACTCCTGTCGATTCTATGCCTGTGCAAGTTATATGCATAGAATACGTACGATCGAAACGGCATAGAGCCGACACGGCATAGGACCGAAACGGCACAGGATCGACACGGCATAGGACCGAAACGGCACAGGATCGACACGGCATAGGAACGAAACGGCACAGGATCGACACGGCGCAGGACCGAAACGGCATAGGACCGAAACGACGCACGATCATCCCCACTGCTTAGTATCTATAAAACCAAATATTTATTTCTCATAAAAGCAATCAGAGACCTGTCAATTGATTTTAAAATATAAGAATTATAAGATATTTACTATATGAATATTGATAATTGTGAGTGACAAAAGAATGATAGTGCTAAATGGATAAAATATAATTTCTTGTGTGCTTGGTCAAAAGCATTTCTATATGTATGGAATACTTATATTTATTATTATTATTATTATTATTATTATTATTATTATTATTATTATTATTATTATTATTATTATTATTATTATTATTATTATTATTATTATTATTATTATTACGTTTTAACTCGTTTTGAAATCATGGCCTGATTCCACTAGAAAGCGAAAGCCATGAGAAATGTAAGCTAAGTAGTAATATGGAATACTTTTAATGTTGCTCACTAGAGGAAACATGCTCGCATGTCTTCTCGTCTCGATATCGAGACCACAAGAGACTTTTTTAATAAGAAGCTCAGTTGGGAAGTAATAACTGAGCCGATGGCTCGAGCCGGCTCGCTTGGGGTGAACCATCGGCTCGAGCTGGCTTGGTTGGATGAACCATCTGCTCGGTTCGGCTCATCTGGGCCGAAGGCTCTTCCTGACACGGTTCGGTGAGCTGTTGGCTCGGCTCACTTCTCGGTTCGGGTCCATAGTGAGTGAGCTGTGAGCCCAGCTGCTCAAGTTGTTTACAATTGTAAACCCGGGCCGAACAGTTTTGAAGATATTTGGCCAGTGCCCTATAACTTTTAACAATGTTTGGCTCGAGCCCGAATACTCAACCTAAACCCTCAACCCAAATTCACAAGCTCGTGAACAATATCCTTGACTCCTAGAATTCACGACTACCGAGGTTAGCAATCAACTAGTTTTTTAGTATTCAAACACAGACCGCGTTTCTTTCATGTTTAAACACAGTGTTGTTATAATTATAATTATTATTTATTATTAATAATAATAATAATAAAAGTTGTACTAGTAGTAGTACTAGTATCATTGATAACCTATATTGTCTATGCAAGATACTTGAAGAGAATACTCGAAACTACAAACCAGATTTGGTTCGACTCGACCCGAATTCGAGTCGAGTTGGAGGAAATTTTTCGAATCGCGTTCAAAGATGTCTGTTTTTAGTCGAATCGAGTTTCAAAGAATACTCGCTCGTACTCACTCGTGCCCATCGTAGGATGACCACATTCTAACAATCAAAAAGTAGGACACAAGTATAATAGTACTGTATATGATATCTTACTGCGTCGGCAATACGCATATCATTATTTCAATTAATGTTAACCTTAAGTTAATGAACATTTTTGTTAAGAAGCACTGAACAAAATTATTAAAGGAATTAAACACAACTCCAAATGCTTTGATGAATAACAAATTGGTTTATTTTATGAACGTACAGTCAAAGTTCGTGTTGGGCTAAATAATAATAATAATAATAATAATAATAATAATAATAATAATAATAATAATAATAATAATAATAATAATAATAATAATAATAATAATAAATTTCGAAGCGTGGTATTATTTTAAGAAATGAAAGAAAATTTAGACCGGCACAAAGGAACTTCTATTTAACTTGGTTAGCATGACTGTCATAAGTTCAATAAGAATGTCGATCCTGTGCCGTGTCGATCCTGTGCCGTGTCGATCCTATGCCGTTTCGGTCCTGTGCCGTGTCGATCCTGTGCCGTTTCGGTCCTATGCCGTGTCGGCCCTGTGCCGTTTCGGTCCTATGCCGTGTCGATCCTACGCCGTTTCGTTCCTATGCCGTTTCGATCGTATGACGGTTCTCTCCTATATATCCTTGAGAAAATAATTGTTACTTAATATTGCGTAATTATAAAATAATGTATTTTTTATTATTTCGATCGTATGAAAGTTCTGCTGTCGATCCTATGCCGTGTCGATCCTACGCCGTGTCGATCCTATGCCGTGTCGATCCTACGCCGTGTCGGTCCTGTGCATGTAACCCTAAAAGAGGAAGGGTGGTCATTTATATAATATCAAAATTTCCACTTATTTATTTACAGTCTAAGTGGATAGGGAAGTTCAAAATAGAGTATCTAAGGGGGTTTTGTAATTACACTTTTATTGAAATGCGATCATCAGGGGGAAGGTGGTTCAAATATTTTACGAATAACTATAAAAGGATTTGAGAAAATCCCCAGTGCGCTCAGCAAACCACAAGGAGGCAATGCAGCAAACGAAAACAGAAACAGATGGGCTGATTATTTTGTAAGCTACATATGCAGTTTCATGGCAAGATTTTAAGTTGTCAGGGAAACATTCAGTTGCTATCTCTAAAATAGCAACGATGTGCACAATATTATCAATTATACGAGAACCAATAATGATTTTCTTACATATCCAGCACGCTTTTTTTTAAACTTCATGAGTACCCTGATGTTCAATTAATTTTCGTGTTAAATCTAATATTTTTAAAATTTAATACACTAACAATGGACGAACAATTGTCAGCCAAAAAGCTGTTTTCTTTCTTTCTTTTCTGTTCTGCTATTATGTTGATGGTCGTTTTGGACTTCAGCGTCCCTTTTCAGCACAGAGGCTACACATGACCTCGACCTAAAGTATAATGCTGTGTTATAAATGGTCCATTCATTCTTGAGTGAGTGGTATAAGAAATCTCACCAAGGAACTGCATTGACAATAGAGGCTCGTTCTCCAAACATATTTGTTGTATATTGATCACAATAAAGTGTTCATAGCCTCGCTGCTGAAAAGGGCTGCTAAACGAAAAGCAAACGTAAATACTACATGAAATAATAATAATAATAATAATAATAATAATAATAATAATAATAATAATAATAATAATAATAATAATAATAATAATAATAATAATATATTTTATTATCATTACATTCGCTCAGCCGCGTAACTCTCAGCCGGTGCCTTGATCATTCAAAGCCGGCGAGGTATCATTAGGAATGTTTATCTTCTTTATTTTCATATCCTTTATTTCATAAGTAAATTAAAAAAGGGAGAAAAAAAGGAAAGGGAAGGGAAGGTCAGGGATAACCACAGACAAGGGATTGATAAATAAAAACAGAACAAAAAGAAAACCAAACAAACGTAAAACAAAACAATTAAGACTTAACTATATCTTGACTCTAGTTTTAAGGTGTTAGGCCTACTATGTCATTAGTAATACAACATGAATATTCTTACATTAATAGTAATAATAATACATGTCAATGCTGTTTTTCTTCTTTGTTTTTTTTATTTATTTATTTTTTTTTTTTTTAATTTCTCACATAGGCCTATGGTCTCACACAGTAGCGTACGCAGGAATTTATTTCGGAAGGGGTCCAAACTCAATATGAGGATATTTTATACTAAAATTCCTAAAATTGCCCCTAAAATTAGGCTAAATTTACACAAAAGCCAAAATTCCGGGGGGTCCGTTCCGTTGAATATTAATGTTTGAACGTTGTATATTTCGTTAATAAATGTTGCATCTTTCTCGTGTAAGTCAAATTTGGTAAATTTGCAAATTAAGCTTTTCTTGTTAAATATTTACAAACAGTTTAATCTTGTTCTTGTATTTTCCATCGTTCATTTTCCTTGTCATATCAATTGCTATAGATCTATAAACGTCTTTCCAGTAAGTAGAGATATCTCATTAAATTTTTCGTAAGAAATGCTCCTTCAACAAACTCGTTTCACACATGGGGCCGCGGTGGCTCAGTGGTAGAGCGTTCACCTCTGGTGCTTGGTGTCCCGGGCTCGATCCCCGCCCCCGCGAAATGAACTTTGTGGTGGACAAACACCGTGTGCGTGGGTTTTCTCGAGGTTCTCCCGTTTCCTTCCACTTTCTTCATTCCACCATTTCACTCATTATCACCGTCTCCTTTAGCCTAACCGGCATAATCGTGGGACGTTAAACTCAAAGATTTCATTTCATTTTTCGTTTCACACATGTGAGATTAGTATCATTGTGATGCAACATACATAAGAAATTAACATTATTGACGGATTAATTAATTGTTTTGGCGCATTTGAATATATTCGTACGAGATAGACACAGTCTAAATGTTTATACCTTGATTCTCTAAAATAACTAAATTTGTTCTGGTTTTCTAATATGAAATCATGAGACACAACAATTCAGCATTCTTACCTCTAGAAACTATTAAATCATTACTGGTTATCAGGACCGCAACCAGAGGGGGGCTAGGGGGAGCCTGGTTCCCCTAAACTTTCCGTGGCCCTCCAGACCTCAACACAAAAAACACAATTTAGATATGTGTAAGAGAATTTTCAATGACTTGGCCCCCCTAATATATCCATGGCACCCCCAAACCTCTGTGGCTGGTTGCGGGCCTACTGATTACAAATGGTGCTATTTGATTGTTAAAGTTTAAGTCTGCTTCTTCAAATCGTAGTTATAACTGTTGATATTTTGCTTGATTTATGCTTTTGGAATATACAGGGTGTTTCAAAACAACACCGACAACGTTTGGGAGATAAGACAAAAAGTATAGACCAACCTGGGTGCACAAATGCTTACTTTCGGAGTTATAAGCTGCCGAAAACATGAAAAACTGAACCGTAATGGTCCATAGCTCCAAAACTATGGGACCTACCGTAGTCGGGTCAAGACTTCACTTAAGAACTTATATGTGCCCTATCCAAATATCTTAGTTTGAAAATTCTACGGCACTTCCGCAACAGTTTTTATAGAGGTAGTTGGTGAGTACTTCAAATTATATGCCCGTAGCGAAAATCCCTCTATAAAAATTGTTGCATGAGTATCTTATGATTCTGAAATATGTATTTTTGGATAGGACACATATTAGTTCCTAAGTGAAGTGTTGACCTGCCTACGGTAGGTCTCATAGTTTGGAGCCATACAACTTTAAAGTTCATTTTTCATGTTTTCGGTATCCTATAACTCCGAAAGGAAGCACTTGTTGTACACCAGGTTGCTCTATACTTTTTGTCTTATCTTGGTATCAGGAATCACCTCCCAAACGTTGTCGCTGTTGTTTTGAAACACCCTGTATATAAAAGTAGTTGTTGGTTAACCTGTCTCATTGTAATAGAAAATTAATTTAAAGAAAAATTTTATTTTACCCGAAAGAGCTTATAATAAGACAGTATGTCATCAGGTAATAATTACTCTTTTTCTCTTTTCTAGCGATTTTTCTATATCATCTCCTCCACATCTCATTTACAGTCTGTTTAAGTTTATTCATTTATAATATTATAGAGATGTTCTAAGCGTTTATTTAATTTCATTCACGGTATCTTTAATACAGTGGTATAACTACGATGGAGCGAGTGGAGCAGTTGCTCCAGGGAACACAGTAAAAGGACGCAAGGGAGAAAAAAAGAATACGGAAAACTGTTCATTATGCAAAGAACGTTTGAAAACATTTCAAAAGGTACGCTGTGACTATTAGCAGTTAATTGGCAACAGTCGATACCTGGGACGGATCCAGGAATTTTTGAGGGGGGTGCAAGTCTGAAAAATAAACTTGAGACATTTTTCGATAATTTTTATTTGGTTCGCTAACTAAAAATGTGGACTACAGTGCTTCATAATAATTTTTTATTTATTTAAAGAAAGAAGAAAATTAATATATTGGGTGTATTCAATATATTAAAGAATATACAAAAAATACATAAACATATTAAATTATAAAATAACAATATACAGAATATTAATGGAATGAAATAAAAGAATAAGAAAAATAACTGCTACAGAAATTAACAAGTAAATTTTCTACTTATAAGTGCTATTACTTCTCTAAAGGAAATCGGACTTACTAGATTCCCTTTATTTATCTCCACCCTCCTGGAGGCGGCATTGAGGAAAGCCATGTTCTTCAACAGGAGAGAATCCAGGATTACCATGAACTGGAAGCGTACATACATTATCTGCAATGAGTGGAGAACGCACTCAGAATCTTCGTTTTGAGAGAAATTTTAAAACTTTTTTTTCCACAGCCTTTGAACAAGCGCTTCATAGGAACTAATTTATATATTTTACTCCTCATGGAGGGGCGCGCGAGCCCCGTGCCCCCTTTGTGGGCCCCTACTAGGTGACACCTGGACAATCGTCACTGCAATGTTTGTTTATCTAGCTGCCTAGCGAAAGTTTTGCATAATGAGTCATTGCAATCAGCGCCCAGCACCCCCTCCGGGGTTCCACCCCCACCCGGGAAAGTTGGGTCTGTTTGAAACCTAGAACTAACTATCGTGTACTTCTACTTATTAAACTATCATGTACTTCTACTTATATTAAGAACCATAACAATGATATCATTCTACCTTTAAAGTATAGAAGTAACAGTATATATAAAAAAAGCTCATTCTTTTCGTTTCAACCACCCTGATTAAAATAAATAAAACTGTGTACTAAAGTAATCATTCATAATTAAATATAACTTACGTTTTTTACAAACCATGTAAAATAATTTTTTGCATGCTCTCCTCTTCAACTCAGTGTGAGGAAAATATTCTCCACGGTAAAATCATTTATAACGACAGTGAAAAAAATTATATATACAGGGTGGTTTTGGGAGGCGATTCTTTATACGAAATGAAAGAAAAAAAGTTCTAATAAACATGGGCCGAAAAATGCCTCCTTTCATAGTTATGATCCACTGAAAATTCGAAAAATCATTTTTCACAACTCTCTAACTTAGAAACTATATAACGGTTTAAGGAATTACACAGGAACTGGTATACGTTCTATCTAAATATCCATGTTTCAGAATTCACCGGTACCAGCGAACGAACGCACCATTAGTACTTAAAGGGAGTATCCCTATACTTCAACTTCCTTTTCACAGTTCCTTTCACCGATAACGGAAGATGCTAAAACATGGATATTTAGATAGAGAACATACTAGTTCCTGTGTAATTCCTTAAATCGCTTGGGATAGGTCCTATAGTTTCTAAGTTAGGGAGTTTTGAAAAATGATTTTTCGAATTTTCAATGGATCATAACTCTGAAAGGAGGCATTTTTCGGCCCATGTTTATTAGAACTTTTCTTCTTTCATTTCGTATAAGGAATCGCCTCCCAAAGTTTGTCGATGGAGTTACCTACCACCCTGTATACTGTATATATAGGGTTACTGGTAATTCGATGCATTCCTTGCAAGGGGATATTCTACAAGTAATTTGGAACATTTTCACCTTTATGAACCGGGGGTCGCAAATCAATAGTTTCTGACTAATTTGCACAGGCGCAATTTCTTTGAAATTTGCTGGCTAACGAGAGGTATGCGAGAAAGTTTTACCCTGACCCACTTCCACATATCGTAGAGTGATGAAATTTTACATGTGAAATCCAGCTTACCTGTGTAGGCCATGTGGTAGTATACAGCCACGGTCTTCTCAATCACAAGGCCATCGGGCTACATTCAGGTTCAGCCGTGACGTCACAACAAGTAGGTACAAAAAACGACGACATATTCCTGCGATGGTGAACGACACCTGTGTGGTTAGTTAAACAGTGAGCGCGTCTTTTGAAAGTGTATGTGGTGGTGTTATGTGAATTCTTGTTTTAAGTGTTTATATGTGTTTAATTTAAGTGTTTTAAATGTTTATAATTCGAAGGCAAAAGTGCATTTTACTTATTGTGTCGGAACTTCATAGTCACTCAATCCAGAAGGGTAAGGCTGTATTTTTTTTTTTCTCAAGATAGTTCATAACAATGATTCTTAAGACATAATCTAAAGGAATTGTTCATTTTTATTTATGTGTTTAGTTAGTTTTAAATACGATATTAACTTACTTCTTTGCAGCATTATTCACATAAAAATGAGAACTTTTAGATTCTTTGTGTGCTTAAAATAGATAGAATTTGAATAAAATGTTTCAAATTCAATAATTTCTGTAGTCTTCAATGGAAGTAGGCAACAGTACGATGTATTGACATATTCCTCAAATTCAATGATGATAACTATATTTAAGTACCAGATCAATAATTCAGTACTCTGAATCAGTATCATACGTATTTATAGTGTATTTACCGAATTTGCCTACTGTGTCAATAGTGCCTACGGTTGTGAAAAAAAAAGGTATTTTGAAAAAGGATGGTAATTCATTTTATATTCATGTTCGGGCATTCACAATTGACAAAAAGCAGCAATATTTGTTTATCATACATTAATTATAAATAGAAACAACAGTATCAAATATGAATAAGAGCCTGTATTTTATTACAAACAAGCTTCAGTAATCTATATGGTTAAGAGGGTCAGTCAGTTGAAATGTGATTATTTAGATGCTTCATTTGTAGAACCAATTCAAGATGCGAAATTCTGAGAGGACGGAAGAATTTACCTCTACTTAATAGTTTTGGTTTAAATTCCACAGCCATTAGCAAATTATTGGGGGGGGGGAGATAAATAAAATTACACAATTCTCAGTAGTATGCAAATTAATTACAGTAATTCGTATGTAATTAACGGGTGAACTAGTAATATGGGAAGTCAGTGGCGTTCGCAAAATTTCAAGAAGGAAATCATTCAAACATTTAATCTCATAACATTTCATGACTAGTGTGATTTTTGTATATATATCATAATATAATAAATATTTATTTTTCCGTATCTTACTCGCAGGAAGAGTTAAACTTCAAAAACCCCTGTCCATACTACAGTGTGGAAAGACGAACAACTAGTGTTATTACCAGATCTGACAACTTTGTATACATAATTCTATATTATTTATTAATTACAAATGTTCATATATGTGAGCTTTGTCAAAGCATTCCAATGGGAAGTTCTCTTTTATTTTTTTTTTTCAATCCTACATACAAAATTCGATTGTGGTAATTTGACACTGTCCGTGCTAATTGTTAAGTGTTGGTTACAGAATGTAGTTTTATTGACTTCTGCGATTTCAGTTATCTTCGCCCTAGCTGTTGGTTCAGTGTATGTGGTGTCGGGTTCAAATTCCACCTTCAACTGTAGATCTACTGTCTTCGTCTCGTATAGACTCGGTGCTGAAAAAGTACGGTTTTGTTTGATTTGGCTTTGTGTCTCTCCCAGTTACATAACCAATTACAGAGGGCTGATCTCAAAACAGATTTGAAGATCTCTCAACAATTACCATTAAGCAACAAAATTTAGACGAGACGAGGAATAGTTGTTCGTAAATCGAAACAAGACGAGAGTCCTGCAAAAATTTGAGGAAGGTTTTCTACTTTCGTGGTCCACGAAGATGTAGTATAACAACATTCAAATCATATTGATTGAAGTATATTATGTAATCATTTTAATATCTTCAAATGTTGATGAATGCTCTTCATTGTCTTCGTATAATCACTTGAATAATTTATGAATGTTTACCATGAATCATGTAATACCAAAACACTGAGATCTAAGACTTCGGTGACTCAGTGTTGCCCACGAGACTTGACCAAATATCCTCTACCGTCCTAATGTCCACACCTGTGGACAAATTGTTTTAGTGTTTTCTAGACACATCAATTCGCAGTTGGTACTACTGCTTGTCGTATTGTAATGTCTATGGATCACACAACACGAGGGAGAGAATCAAGCAACTTTTCACGTCTATGGAATGAACTACAACAATGGACAATATAATGAAAAGAATAACATGATTATATTTCCGACCTCCAGGTAATTATTGTTTGATATTTTGCTTGAATTTCTTTTTTTAATGGTTTCTATTGTATTTGTATACTAAAATGATCATGTCAAAAGATAATTTCCTAAAATAAATACATTCAATTCAACTATTGACAAGCTGTAGCAAATGAAATAAATATGTCCACAAGTGTGAACATTGGGACTGTATTATTATTCTTCAAGGAGGCAGTATGTCCACGTATGTGGACATTAGGTCTGAGTTGTGTTTTCTGTTTCGGAAATGTTGGTCTTGCATGGAACCTAGACCAACTATTTCAAGCAATGTTTTTTCCTGAATTCAAATGAATTAGTATTAAAAATTCTAGTGAAACTTATTATTACCATTTAGTACAATTAATATTTATGTGTAGAAAAATACTATTCTGCAATACTTATCATTACTACTATTATTTGTTGCAGGATCTTCCTGAATGTTCTTGAAAACGGACAACCGGCTGAAGAATTTTAGAAATTGTAGGATGACAGGATTCAGACAGTAATTTTGATCTTATTAGGGGTAATTCAAACAAGGACAAGGGCTATGAACCATTTATCTAACATCAGTGGTTCCAGTGATGAAGGTATTGATAAGTTATCGGAATTAACCCCATCATTAGGTCTACACAAAGATGCTTTTACAGCAAAGAATGGTGCCACAAATATTTGTGATCTACACACATTGTAGCATTATCCACAAACTGTGCCTTACAGTAAACCCCGCCAGATGAAAGAACGTTGTGAGACTGAAAACGGGTAAGAATGTTGGAAGCAAACGGCCTATCCAAGGAGGTTGGAATGATAAGACTCTAAAAAAAACTATTTTCCTAAACCAGAGAGAAATCAATTTTCCTAAACCAGAGAGAAATCAAGAGGATAGGAAGGATTGAGAATCCTTAGAGCACTTTTCCCAATATTCCGGCAAAGATAGACAGTATGTACAGATCACCCAACTCAACGCCACTGAAAAGTACAGTGAAAACATGGGAGGTGTGAATTTGGTCAGTGTCTTATCTCGCATTATCGTTCTTATCATCAAAAAATAAATGGACTGTTCGTGTTTTGAAATATTTCTTTGACGATGCCGTTGTAAACAGTTGGTTGCAGTACAAAGATGACTGCAAGGCACTTGGTGTCAGAAAACAAAATATTCTTGATCTCCACTACTTCAAACTTCGCATAACCCAATCTTCGATTCATTATGTTGACATTTCTGTTACACCAATACATTTCTTAGAGCAAGACAAAGAACCTCCAAGATAAATACCATTAGGACGTCCTGGAAACGTATACTTGCCTACCTGAAGCAAGAAAAGTTGAAAATCTTCACTTACCTAAAGTTATGGACATACCAAATGCAACTCGTTGCAGAAATGAGAAGTGAAGAGGAAAAACTAGAATTATGTGTACTTCTTGCAAAATATAGTTATGCATTCTAAAAGAACAGAACTGTTCCCTAGAATTTCATTCTCGTTGAAGTTAAGGAAAAGATTGCATCTTGAAATGTCTGAAGATTTATAGTGTGTTCCTCTTTTTTTTTTTTGTTATTGGCAAAGAAGATTATTTTGTATTGTCGCTATTCATGTACATTTTTTTATTTCTTAGCAGTATTTTCTTTTAGTTTCTTTTAGTAAAGAAAGCACTAAATGTACATTTTGAAATAATAAAAGCATAAGGTTTAAGAATTCATTGTTTTCTCAAAAGAAGATAAATTTTTCATTTGTCCACAGATGTGGGCATTAATATTCATAGTAATAATGACCTAATGTCCACATAGGTGGACATATTCCTTCAGCGCCACTTACACACTTACACTAAAAGTAACACCAATTTTTTGTATCATATGCTCCAAAGGTTAAAGTTATGTAAGAAAAATATAATTAATCATGTTATGCTGCTTTCAGGACTGAAGAGAATATTTTATCTCAAAGATGAGACGAGAATTGTCATGTTTGTAGGCTCGTCTCTCATTTGAACATACACTTCTGGTCTCGTTTCCAAGAAATTTCTGTATCATGGATAACATTACTTTTGAGTTTCTCCAAGTACTGAATTTCTCAGTCACGTTTATCCCTTGTTAAATTCAGCTTATTTTTTAAATATAATTTCTTCCTAATCAGATTTTTTTTTGTTTTAGTTTCGTCAAAGTCTGGTTCGAACCCAGCTCTCTCGAAGTGAGCTTTGTAGTGTATAAATATCGCATGGATGAGTTTCTTGGAGTTCTCCCATTTTCTTTACTCCACCATTTCGTTCATTATCGTCATCACAGCCTCCATTAGCCTAGGATCACTATTGTTAGTTTTAAAAAAATGAAACTAATCCCTAGCAAGCGCAAACCACACCTAAAAAGTAAAAGAAAGCAATATCTGCGTGCACGCTAGTAATACATTTAAATGTGTTTCTAATTGCCAAATATGCTCTCCAAAGATTTTCATGCTTCAAGTTTGTTTCTCCTGTAGTTTTAAATCTTTCTAACCTATTATACTGTTGAAATTTCTATGTCAGAAACATAATATTTAAGAATAATAAGTTTCTTATACCATTATCCTCCCGATAAGAACAATCTTAATTCGATTGATCAAATTTGCACACCTCTCTCCTTATATATAAATAAAAAAAAATCATTTTTGTAAAACAACTTGCTTTTGGCTCTCGTGAGCTGCCTAACACACTGCGCCTGCCTGTCCCTACTTTGTGTGACGTCACTAGCTACGACGAAGGCCTTCTGTTATTTCGAAGGTCGTGATACAGCTCGTAACTTTGCACCATTGCTGTGTTATAGGTCTGAACGTGAAGTAAGGCGTAGTTGTTCAAAATCCATTACTACAGCTCAGAAAGCGGTGTGATAATGTCGCAGAAGTACTTGCCACTAGGAAATGATTGCATGGTTGGGAACAGGTGGAATGAAGATGGTGTGCGGTCAAGAGAAAACGCGAACTACGACTTACCCAGAATCGAGTATCTGTCTTGTCAAATAGGCGGACATCTTTTATCAGCATGTCCCAGCCCCCGCCAAGTGAACTTTGTCTATTCTTCACGGAGTGCTGAACTGAGGAGAGGTATCGATGTAGGTCGGTGAGGCCTGGCACGAAGTCGAAGTTCCAAAACATCTCAAAGGTGTTCTATAGGATTCAAGTCAGGATTCTGTGGGGCCAGTCCATTACAGGGATGTTATGGTCGTGTAACCACTCCGTCACAGGCCGTGCAGTATGAATAGGTGTTCGATCATGTTGAAAGATGCAATCGCCATCCCCGTATTGCTCTTCAACAGTGGGAAGCAAGAAGGTGTTTAAAACACCAATGTAGGCCTGCGCTGTGAGAGTGCCACGCAAAACAACAAGGGGTCCAAGCCCCCTTCAAGAAAAACACGACCACACCATAACACCACCACCTCAGAATTTTACTGTTGGCACTACAGACGCTGACAGATGACGTTCACCGGGCATTCACCATACCCACACCCTGCCATCGGATCTCCACATTGTGTACCGTGATCCGTCACTCCACACAACGTTTTTCCAGTGTTCAATCGTCCAATGTTTACGATCCTTACACCAGGCGAGGCGTCGTTTGGCATTTACTTGCATGATGTGTGGCTTATGAGCAGCCCCTCGACCATGAAATCCAAGTTTTCTCATCTCACGCCTAATTGTCATACTACTTGGAAAGGATCCTAATGCAGTTTGGAATTCCTGTGTGATGATCTGGATAGATGTCTGCCTATTACACTTTACGACCCTGTTCAACTCTCGGCGGTCTCTGTCAGTCAACAGACGAGGTAGGCCTGTACTCTTTTGTGTTGTACGTGTCCCTTCACGTTTTCACTTCACTAACACATCAGACACAGTGGACCTAGGGATGTTTAGGAGTGTGTGAATATCGCGTACAGACTTCTGACACAAGTGACACCCAATCACCTCACCACGTTCGAAGTCCATGAGTTCCGCGGAGCGCCCCATTTTGCTTTCTTACGATGTCTAATGACTACTGAGGTCGCTGATAATGAATACCTGGCAATAGGTGACAGTACAATGCGCCTAATATGAAAAACGTATATTTTTGGTGGTGTCCGGATACTTTTGATCACACAGTGTATGTACTTAAAAATTCTCCTCCTGCTTTAGGAAATGGTCCTATAATGTTACTCATGTTAGGTAAATGCATGTGCACATATATCAAATGTAAAGAAAAATGTGCTCAAAATCAAGGAGAAGCAGGGTAATTTTTGAAAATTTTCTTATGATTGCGCCAACCATGGTGGTAATTTGCGGCTGGTCTGTCTGGTCTGTCGACCTCACTCAGCCATATGTAAGGGGAGCCGTCATATTCTCTCGCTCGTGCGCCGATTTTCCACGGCACGGCACTGTCTTGTAATGTTGTATTAGGCCACTAACAGGTGAGTACACAATAAATTTAGTTTTATTGTGTTCTAAGATTATACACTATTATAATTTGCCTACCCTGAGGATTTTGGTACAAGCCGCCACTGGTTGCCACGCTGTTTTCTAAGGTGCAGTAATGGCTTTTCGACCACTACGATCTACTTCACGTTCGGACCTATAACACAGCAATAATTTGTTCTTTATTCACATATACTTGGCGCATTCTTTTCTATTTGTAAATTTATATATATTACATGTACTTACATACTTATCTATCTGTATATCTACTTATATAAGATATTGTATATATATATATATATATATATATATATATATATATATATATATATATATATATATATATATATATATATATAGATAGATAGATAGATAGATAGATAGATATCTTATATAAGTAGATGTATTTTAATTTCACATACTGATTGTGAGCTGTGAGAACCCGAAGAAACCAAATGTACTCAAGAAGCCTTGGACGCTTGCAGAGTTGAAAACATTAAAAGTAACCTTGCATTTATCAATACTCATTTCAGTTCAATTTCAAAGATCATAACGAGATTATACGGCGATGATTAGTAGTTATACAACACCATGCATCATAGTTATACACCAAGTATGTATTCCAAGTAATACGACTGTTTTCTCTAACGATAATAAAATTTCTCATTTAATTTTAACTTTTGTTTTGTGCATATTTTCCTTTTTAGTGCATATTTGCATATTTTCAGTGCATATATTTTCGTGATTTTTAGCGCATATTTGCATGCATATTTTGCCGTTTTTTTTTTTTTTTTTTTATAGTGCATATCGATCTGAAGTCTAGTGATCAGTTTACGCAATGTCCCAATTCAAGCAACACGCAAATATCAAGTTCATGTGCAAATTGAGGAAATCTGATTCAAAGACTTCGATGGGCTTAAAACAATTCAAGGTGATAATGCTTTAAGGAAGAATTGGCCTCAAAGGTGCCCGTTTCACCTCCGTAGAAGACCAAAATCCAACGTGACTTCTGAACTGAGGAAGATCCGGTACCGAAAGAGGACTTTTGGCTATGTTTCCAGCAGTGACAGGAGCAATTGAATAAGTGTATGTATTCCGAAGAAGCCTACTTCGAAGCCAATTAAGTACATGTGTACTTACGTATATTGTGGCAATAAAGAGCTGCAACAAAATTCCGGGAACATTTTGACTGCCTTGGTATATGCTTTCAGCAGTAGCGTACGCAGGAATTTATTTCGGGAGGGATCCAGACTCAATACGAGGGTATTTTATATTAAAATTCCTAAAGTTGTCCCTAAAATTAGGCTAAATTTACAGAAAAATCGAAATTTCGGGGGAGGGAGGTTCGGAACCCCAGGACCTCCCGCTGCGTACCTCCCTGGCTTTCAGTACAATCATTAGTAGGCTTCGGATTTTTAGGTCCCAAAAAATTCAAATTAGGATTTTAAAGAGTGCATTTTAGGATTTTATAGGTTTTTAAAAACATCGTTTAGGATTTTTACCATTATATTACTGAAAACGGAATATTACTACACTTTATACACTTTGTTAGCTATTTCATACTTAAATGGTAACCTTAATTTAGTAAGCTTTATGCTAACCAGTCTTCTGCGTAATAAAAATAATAAAACTCTTCTTACCTTGGACTTTTTTTGATAGCTGAAATATAGTTTAACATATGTATGGCCTGTCGTACTATAGTAGTAGTAGTAGTAGTAGTAGTTTTTTGTCAGTTTTCTTATATTTGAAATTTTATACAACACCACAAATATCACTTTACTTTTCTTAAGATACACTGAGGAAATACGAATGTTCAAATATTGTTTTTCCGGCACTTTTCATGTTTTCACAATCGCAGCCGCGCATGTTTTCACAATCGCAGCCGCAAATTACAAAGAAACATGCTGTGTGAAGGAAACCTTGTTATTGCATTGTTGAAAACTGGTTGACTACGTGTTTGAAAGTATTTTTCAAGTTAAAAATAACTATAAGGAATCATTTAGGACGTTATAGATTCTAAAAACTAATTTAGGATTTTTTAGGTCCTAACCCCCTAATTAGGACATTTTAGGTCCTATAAAACTAATATAGTTCTACTTATAGCAACTTGAAATGTAAAGAAAACACGAATTTTTTGCATTCACTGTACAGGAATAAAATAGGTTCGAACCTAAGAATCCGGAGCCTAATCATTAGGAACTGGATACATTGAGTGTATGAAAAGGAAAAATGCAAGTCCGTAACATTTTTGCATTTGACGCAAGTACCTCATATAGGGCGACCTCTATATGTTGTGAAGTACAATCATCAATAACTGAATGATTTCTTCTTTCTTTCATTTTTAAATCATAATTTCGCTATTTATTGATCAATTTGAATGACTGAAACAGCGCGGTGTTGGAAAGAGTATGTAATATCCTTTTAAATGCATGATATAGAGATAGAGTAATAATCTATTATAGTTTATAAGTCATAAATGTCCATGCACTGTTCAATTTGCATAAAAATAATCAAAGATTTTGTATTGAAAATAAATAGATAGATGAATATAACCATTTATAATTTAATTAATTTAGTAATAGAAAATTTGGTGCAGTATTTTTCGTAACATACGTTTATTTTTATTTTTATGTACATAAAATTCTTCGAAATGGGGAATGAGCTGGAAACAATAATAATACATATACTAGGGAGTTGTTAAAAATCCACGATATAGTTTTAAAATTCTAGAAGAATCTGTCAATGAGTTGATAAAAAGATTTAAAAATCAAAAATATATTATCTTAATATTTCCTCCTTGTAGACTAAATCTCAGCATGCAGTAATACCCTGTTATTATTAAAAAACGTAACAGGTTTATTATCTACATGTTCATTTATTTCGCTATATATTCTTGAACTTGTTTCTTGATATCTTGGTTTCTTTATCACTCTCGTTTACAAGGTATATGCTCGTTTATTTCATATTTCTCTTTCCTTCCCAAAATGCACAGTTTATTCTTTGTTGTGCAACACATCAATGTAATATTTTTATCTGACTGCCTCAAGGTGCGTTTTGCTCGTTAAAATCACTTCCACTCTAAGTTTTTTATATTGTAGTAGTAGTAGTAGTTTTCCCTTGCTACCTTTCTATATTCATTAAATTCACCTCTATATAATCGTATTCTTGCTCGTGTAAAATCATATATTGATATTGGACAGCATGACTTCTTCCCAGGAAGGTCAATTATTTCCACAACTTAATGACGTATACGCAATTTATATACTCTGTATTAAATAGAAGATCAATTGTACATTCAATATATTTTGATTTTTCTAAAGCTTTAGATAAAATTAATCATTCAGTTCTATTGCTAAAGTTATCTAATACGGGGTTTTCAAATCAGTTCCTTTCTCTATTGAAATATTATTTAGTAAATCGTACTCAATATATAGTTTACAATAATTTTGAATCTGCTAAATTTGTGGCAACTTCAGGAGTACCACAAGGTTCAAATCTAGGCCCATTATTGTTTTTGGTTTATATTAATGATTTACCATCAAGGGTCAAATTTGCGAAATACATTATGTATGCAGATGATATAAAATTATATGGAAAAATTAAAGGTAACTATGATATTATTGCTATGCAAAATGACGTAGATTCACTTTATAATTGGTCAGTTGCAAATTATTTACAGTTTAACATTAAAAAGTGCTTATGATATTTTCAACAACAAAACGCTGATATAATACATGCTTCACAATAAACAGACAACGGCTAAATAGAGTGAATATGTGTAAAGATTTGGGTGTGGTAACGGATGATTGTTTGGTCTTCAAGGCTCATGTAAATGAAGTAAGAAATCAAGCTTATAGAAAGTTAGGTTTTATAATTAGAAATGCTTTTGAATTAAATGACATTAACAGCTTCAAATGACTGTATAACACATTACTTAGAAGTAAGTTGGAGTATGGTTCATCTGTGTGGTTTACATCTTGTAAGTTGAATTCAAGTAAATTAGAAATGATTCAAAAGAAATTTTTACAATTTCTTTACTTTAAGAAATACCATATGTCTGCACTAAGATTAAGGATTTCATACTCCAATTTGTTGTCTGAGTTTCAATATATTAGCCTTGAGGATAGGAGTGTTATACACAAGCAAATTTTGTTGTATAAAATTGTAAACTATAAGATAGATATTTCAGAACTTTTGGAAAATATCTCATTTAATGCTGTTGGAATTAGAAACAGGAATAGGAATTTATTTAAATATGACATTCCTAAGAATTGAAAAATTCAAGAATTCTCTTTTAGTACGTTTGTGCAAATTATATAATGACCTATCAACAAAAAATCCAGTTTTGGATTTAGAGGTTCCATTGACAACATTTATAAAAACCATAAAATCTATAATAAAAAATTCAAATGAATAAAATTCAAGTATGAATATTATATAAGTATCCTTGTAAAATTAGAATTTTAGCATTATTTGATACTCTTCCTTGTGAGTACAATGTTATTAATAAAATATGAGTTCTTCTATATGAATATTAGATTATTAAATTACTGGATGGTAGATTTTTGTACGTGTGTAGCGATTGATTTAGATTACTTCTTTTCATTGCCTGGTATTATTTTCATATTCTTTGTTTTATTTTTTACTATGCATGTAACTATTATTAATGTACATGTTACATGCATTTAACATGTACACCTTGTCTCAAAAAGGTTGAGCGCATTCTTTATTGGTGTTTTGAGGCAAAAATTTTCAAAGTCCAACTTCGGGTATCTTCGGGAAATAGTAAACCAGGTTCGAACCTCCAAGCCAGCCTTTGCAATCGGGAAAAAGTTTGCAGATGTGTTTTTCTTCTTTTAAATATAATAAGACTTGTTACCAAGTGTACAAAAAAAGCAACATTGATTGAAATATTTAATGATACAATATTTCGAAACTTTGTATTAATGTCAGCTCATGTTTGTTTGTCATTTAGCTCTCCATACGTGATGGAACATTTAGATATGTAAACGAATCTTTCCATATGTAAAAGAATGCTCAAAGTTAAGACATAAAACATAATTATCGCCTGAATACTAAAATAATAGTCAAAGTAGAACAAAAACAGCGTTTCTAGTGGATATGAATGTCATAATTTTCTTGAGAACCGTTATACATCGCTAAAAGTAGCTTAGCAGAAGTCCTTGTGTTAGCTCATTGGTAAGCTGTCGGGTTTCAAATCATAAGGTTGTGAGTTCGAATCCCGTCTGGGTCAATGCTCTTTTAAAAATTATATTTTCCGCAATGCATGAAAAATTATATAAAATAATGACATTAAATATATCATTGTATATATATAACATAATCATTGCAATATGTAGTAATTATTATGTTTAAAATATAACATCTGAAATAGGTAGGTGTTCACAGTAGGTCTGTATTATATATATGAGAATGTTAAATACAAGTTAAGAAACTCGTTCACTAGCAATAAATAAATCATGTAGTGTATTTATTTGCAGCTATTTGTCATACAGATGTAACTTCTCAATATTCTCAATACAGCATGTCATTTACAGTCGTGAAATACAGTATATTCCTACGGATATAGAAAGTGTAAACAGAGTATCCAAAGTCGGATCCTGCTTCAAGACACATAACTTTTCCCGATCCCCTTAACGTCACGGGAAGAAACATAAATTCTCTTTAGAACGGAATATCGTTACTTAGAGTCTCATTCGAATACGTTGAATATACTTTTGTATATTCATTTCTCTCTCTCTCTCTCTCCCTCTCTCTCTCTCTTTCTTTCTTTCTTTCTTTCTTTCGCTTTGTTTATGTGTTGCGGAATATCCCAAGTTGAATACAACATTTGCAAAGTATATGACCATCAGTGTCATGGAATACCGGAAATTGAAAGTCGTGTTTCTTCAGGTTTGATTTGCGTGTTCATGTTAGCTCACTGGTAGAGTACGGGCTTGTTAATGAGGTCGTCTTGAGTTCAAAGCCTGCAGAGAATTATCTTTTTTTTTTTTTGTTAGTAGAATTGCACAGAAATCGGATTCAAGGAGTGGTTTACTTCTAGAAATATTTTCAGAAGCGTTTAGGTAACCTTGAAAAGGACTGTTTTCGGGAGTTAAGGCGGGGACATTAATATTGTGTCCAATACCCTTCTGAATTTATTACACGCCCCATTCTTCTGGGTATGGAATCTATTAAATGGGTAACAAATTTATCTCCTTCCCCTACCTCCAGCTATGCTTCGGAAACAAGATGCCACAGGTCATCCTGGGTTCTTGGTGGATCTGCCTCAGGCCAACTATCCCTTAGAGTACGCTTCACTTCTGCCCACATATTTTCCATGAGATTGAGGTCTGCTCCACGAGGTGGCCAGTCAATTAAATCAATCTCAGGCTGCCCTGCGAACCATTCCTGAACCACACGGGAAGTATGTATTGGCGACTGGTCTTGCTGGAACTGAATTACACCATCAGGCGGAAATACTCGTACAAATGGCACCATGATATTACTCATAATATCTAAGTACTGAGCACTGTCCAGGTGTCCTTCAATTCTGTGAAGCTGTTCTGCTCCGCGCCTGAAAATCCAACCCCAACATGAAATAGATACATGGCCACTGCGATTTCAAGCAGCAACACATCCAGGGTCATATCGGGTGCCTCTCGGGCGATACACAAAACGGCGTCCCTCATTTGATGTTGTGAATATGGATTCATCTGAGAAAACTACGTTTTCCCAATTGCGACCCACATTCGCCTGTGCAAACGCGAAACGGTAAATTTTGTGGTCGTCTAAGAGTTTTTCCTTCACGGCAGCAACACAGCCACGTAACCCAGCATGACAAAGCCTTCGCAGAGCTGTATGCTTACTACCAGGAAAGAGTGAAGCTTCCCTTAGCTGTCTAGACGTCCGTAGTGGGTCTAACCGGGCTTCGTTTACTAATCTCGCATCTTCGGCTTCGGTTGACACATGCGGACAACCAGAAGATCGTAAATTACCAGTTTGACGTATAGGACCATATTTCCGGACCCATCGCCTTCCTGTAGAGGCCGGGACACCTACTCGCCTGCTAGCTGCAGTTGCAGAATAGCCTTCCAACTCCCATAAAGTAATTACTGCTGTACGTCTATCCATAGTTACCAATGTTCTGAGCTGTGAGCAGGAAGCAATAGGTAAAAGCTAGTACCTGACATGTGGTCGGTTAATTGCACGACACGTCTATTGTGGGGAACGACTTGGTCAACGACTCGCGAAAGAAATCTGAAAATGGTGCGCCGTAATAATAATATTAAAAACAGTTTTTATAAAGGAGTATTAATACATACGAAAAGCTGTTTAAAGAATGAATTTTTATACTGACTTTACACGTATAAAAACATATACCATATACCAAACAGATTGAGCGATATGATGATAGCTGTATTGAGACGAACACTTTCGAAGTCAAACTTCGGGTATCTTCTGAAAACAGTAAACTAAAGCTGCTGGTTCAAACCTCCAAGCAAACCTTAGCAATCGGGAAAAAATGTACAGATATGCTTTTCCTTCTGTTAAATATAATAAGACATGTTGAAATGGTATTAAGTGTAGAAAAAAAAAGTAAAGTTGATTAAAATAGTTAATGATACAATATTTCGAAACTATATATTCACACTCTCGTTTCGTTATTGTGATTTCCATACGGAAAAAATAATTTACGTATGAACTCAGTTATATTTCAGAAGCAGCTTCCGAAAAGCGGTCATGTTAGCTCAGTGGTACACTCCCGAGCGTTTAAATCGTGAGTTCGATACCCGTTCAGGTGAGATTCTTTTATGATATTCTACTTTCCTCAATGCATGAAAATTATGTAAAATAGTTACATTACAATTCATCAGCTGTATATATCAGTTGAATATATATATTCATATCATTTCACGACATAAGCAATTCTTATCTTTAAAATATAACATTTGAGGTATTGACAGAACGTCGGTATGTTGTATGTGAATATTAAATACAAATTAAGAAAATCGTGTAATAGCAATAAATAAGTTATGTAATGTATTTATTTGCAGCTATTTTCATACGCAGGTAACTTCTCAATATTCGCATTACAGCATTTAGGTAGAGAATATCGAAAATCGGATCGTTGTTCAAGACAAAAAACTAGCTAGCCCCAAACTGTCACGTAAGAAATTCACGAATCGCAAAAGTAAAGTGAAGAGATTGAGAGCGGTAATACCTTAATCGCTCTCTCTCAACTCTCTCTTACCTGCATTTATACATATAAAAGTGTATGTATGTATGTTCCAACATAACTCATGTATGCCTAGAGCAGGATTTTTCAACCTGGGAGTCGTGGCCCCTAGGGGGTCGCGAAGATAAGCGGAAGAGATAAATATAGTTAGAATCTAATACCGGAAATTATTTCTGATAGGCATACTTTTATTTTTTATACATACTGTAAAGAACAATAAAAAATAAGTCTACTGAACATTGTCAAAGGGTGCAGAGTTGTTTAAAAATGAATTTAAATGAAAGACGTATGATATGATACTAATGAGAACTGTATATAGAAATACTAGAAAAATACACATGGAACAAAACCTGCACATTGAAATACAATTAAAATTGAAACCTAATGAGATACCTAAGCATGGTGTAATTTCACTAGTGCAGCAATGCCCGGTTCAATCTTCGTGACGAACATTATGAAGCCATTTTCAACTGATAAGCGATTTCTTGTCTTTGTTTTAATGTTTACCATGAAAAAAAAAACTTGCGCACAAGTACGATGTAGCAAATGGAATTATTACTTTTAAAGCAGCAGATACCAGCCCAGGATATTCTTCTCTCCTCATCAGGCAGAACTTGTCCAAGTCTTCGTTACAGAAAACCAGTTGCAAAGACTTGTAGCATGATCATTCTATTATTTGGTCAAGAAGTTGTGGGCTTAGATCAGATACGTTAATGGCCTCTTCAATGAAGGAGTTTAACATCCATCTTGAACCAGCACCTTCATCGTTTGGAATATAGATAGTACAGTTACTGTATCCACTGTCAATGCCGGGCGCCGAAAAAAGGGGGCACAAATTTCGGAGGAAGTGTGTTACTCATGTTAGGAAAGTAGGGATGCACGCGAGACAAGACGAGACGAGAAATGGAAAAGTTTCGTCTTGTCTCGCAACCTCAAACGTTGGTCTCGTCTCGCGTAAGGTCTCGTCTCGCAAATGTGAAGTCTCGTCTCGCGTCTCGCATAAAATTTTGAGTCTCATCTCGCGTCTCGCGCGAGACTTTCTCGCATGGTCTCGCAGTCTCGCATATATTCTAGGTCAAAATTTTGCAATGTGTTATTCTATGGCTGTTAATGAATGATGATGTGATATTCTGTCCGAAGACAGATATTTGAGCTAAAAGTCCCTTGGCAAGGTGAATGGTGGTTTGCCATTGCTTTCCATGGGATGAATGTTCATAACATCCTAAGGAGACGGAACCTAGAGTTCAACATGGTATTCGAACTTGTGTTCCCTCCGCTCCAAATTAAAAGAAAAGTTGTGCTGGAATTTGATCGCTGGACCATTAATTTTCGTCAAATTAATAGCATAATTTACAGCAAAACCAGCATAAATTGTTGCTGGATCCAACATTGTTTTCCAGCTTAGAGGTGTCCAGCAATATTTGGCTCTTCTAAAATATCGTCGCCACTATCAACATTTACACGTTTTGGTCGTTTCCTTGAAGGGTGATTTTCCAGTATAAAGATGTTTTTATACCACCAAAAGCGCTTGTAGACAACAAAAGAACTCCTCACAACACAATACGACCCAATTCTTTTGGTTCGTTCGCGCTTGTAGCAATGTTGGATTATCGCATTTTATCATCTTTCGCATTCAACTTATACTGCCAGATCTAGAAAATAAAATTACTGACAGATATAGGACCATTCCTACCATCTCCCACGAAACCTATAGGGACATCCTGCCAAACCAGTATTTGAATTAAACTTCCGAACTAGAGGGGGGTGTTTTTGATAAATATATAGAAAGAAAATACTTATTCCATGTAAAAATATCATGTTATTTCTGCGAGCCGGGCCGGGGATAAACTTTGATGAGAGGGGATTTCCCCGCCATCCCCCAACATTAATCGCTAGTAGTAATGTGAAAAAGACAGAAACAACAGAAATATCATATTTCGCAGCAATAGAGTCTTATTCGCTTTTCAGACCAAAAATAAAAGCTCATGTATTCGTGCGCGCCCGCGTGTGTGTTTGTGTCGCAAAAAAAAGTCCTAAATCTATGCTGTAATAAATTTCCAATTTACAAAGCTTTTCTTTTTTAGAAACTAAAGAAGGCTTTAATTCTGAAAATTAACCTTGATTAATAATAAATCTCATAAAATGTCTATTGTCCCAATCACTTTTTTGTTCCTGTAGGCATTAACGCTCAACTTAGAAAACTCAATAAATGTAAGATTACTAAATATACAATTAAATGTAATTCATAAATGTTGCGAGACTGCGAGAAGTCTCGCGAGACTTAACCAAGTCTCGTCTAGCGTCTCGTCTCGCGTCTCGCATAAAATTTTCATTCTCGTCTCGTGTCTCGTATCGCAAATGCGAGACGAGACGCGAGACGAGACGAGACGTCTCGCGTGCATCCCTATAGGAAAGTGCATGTGCACATGTATAAAATAGAAGGAAAAATGTAATAAAATGTGCTCAAAATCAAGGAAAGGCAGGGTTTACTTTTGAAAATTTTATTGAGCTTCGTGCCAACCTTGGTAGCGCTTCGCAGCTAGTCTGTCGACCTCACTCATATGTACGGAGACATCGTCATATACTCTCGCTCCGAGCGCTGATTTTCCATGACACGGCACTGTTCACTATAAACAGGAAATGGATTCTACTATTATAGAAATAGGTATGTTAAAAATCCCACACAAGCTTATTATAAAACACAAATTATAAAAGGTTCGCTGGCAAGAGGATGTGATAAAAGGGGATTGTGATAAGAATTAGATTGAGAACCGCTGGCCTAGAGTAATTTTAACCAAATTTCTTATAGTCTGAAAAAGAATGCTGTCGGGTTACCTATGGTGAATGGGAGGGGGATACATATAAAAGATTGCTAGAAAATGATCGGTATTAGTGTCGATTTCATAGTTTTCGGGGTCGCTTAGATAAATAGTGTGACTTTCGATTTCGCTTAACTCCGATTAAGCTCCGATGGGCACGAGCGACTTTTCTTTGAAACTCGACTGGACTCGAATCGAAACAGACATCTTTGAGGTCTACTCTAGGACTCGGCGCGAAAAATATCCTCCAACTCGACTCGGATTAGAGTCGTCGAGTGAAACTAAAACGAGCCAAATCCTGTGTGTAGTCCTACCTAGACAATACATAGACAATATAATTATTCTATTATTAATTATACTACTATTACTACAAATAATAATAATGATAATAATAATAATAATAATAATAATAATAATAATAATAATAATAATAATAATTATTATTATTATTATTATTATTATTATTATTATTATTATTATTATTATTATTATTACAACACCGTGTATAAACATGAACGTTAGATGGTTAGTAAAGGAATAATAAAAGCTAGTTGACTGCCGACGTCGGTAGTCATGACGTCTACAAAGCAAAAACATCGTTCATTACCCTAAGCTGTAAGCGTCGGTGGACTACAGATGGTCAACTATTGACCTCTCGCCAAAAATTGGTGGCCCCGCAGCGGCAATCCGCGGTGGCCCCAGTTCCATTTTGAAAACTTTACTACCAGCGGCAGAGACGCGATGAAACGACAACGAACCACAAAATTACTCTCCCAAAATATGTTAAAATGCCTATATGTGTGATTTGTTTATATTTAGGTGAGTCAAAAAAATACAAAACAAATACCCCGGGGTGGACGCGAACTATCAATATTACGATTACTAGGCACGTCTTCTTCTGATTTCCCCACGGAAACGATCATAAAAAGCTTGCTTGTTGATGGATAAATCATTGACTTCTTAATTTAGCCAATCAAACAAACCCCTACATCTCGAATTCTAGGAGGTGATACCGTGAACCGTTTCAGATTTATTGCTTTCTGGTGGGGTACTATCTATGTGCAAAATTTGAGCATAATAGCCGACATGCATCTTCGGTGCCTCTTATTTTTAGTACAATTTTAACCAGAGATGGTGTGGGTCAATGAAAATTTGATCCACGACCCACCATGATCCAGTATCACCCACCACCCAAATGACCCATTGGCCCACTCTGACTCATCATCCATCGTGATCCACTCTGACCCACCACCAACTATGAACCACTCTGAACCATTGCGACCAACTCCGACCCACCAACACCCATCGACATCAACTCTGACCCATGATCCACGTCCTCTTCTCCGTTGACTAAAGAGGCTACACTTGTAATACGAGTAAAACAAGACTGTGAAATTATCACTTATCGGAGTTTGAATTTCTACCGTCAATGGCTCAAGCACCTCTCTGTTACAATATTGGTGGATCTGACCTTTACGATATATAATGGCAAAGTGTTTCTCAACTTCCGAATTAAAATGAATTTTAATTTATCATATATAATTATTTCTTTGTTGCCTTACAGACACATTTCAGTAGAAAATAGGATGAAATTTGAAAGTCTCAAATCAAGGAAAAGTAGACCAACGTAAAAAAAGAAAGAAAAACTAATTTTCTATATCATTAAGTACCTGGAGTGCCACTCTTTATCTAATCCACCTCGAAAATTATGGATTCGACACTAATGTCGGTCTTTATATATATATATATATATATATATATATATATATATATATATATATAATTTTGATGTCAGCCCCTTTCATTTCTCCTAGGAGAGCAAACGGATACTGCCACCGTTAGGACTAAATTTGGTCTTAAATGACATTAAAATTTCTACCAATTAATTTAGCGACCAGTGTAGCATTTAAAAGCTCGGCGCCCCTACGCACTTTTGCTCTCGGCGCCCCCAATAACTACATATTTCTCCGCCCCTTCATCCCTAACTTAAAAAAAAAACTTAATTCGAATATGCTTAGTTAGTGAATTTATTACATTTAAATACCACTCACTACATGCTACAGCTAGAACTACGTAACAAAAAATAACAAATGTGAAACGTGTTCTGAATTATTTTTAGATTTCTTACGATATTTTTATACATATTAGAACAGTAAAAGAGGATTGTTCATGAAATAGTATATTTGCTCTTGATTTTTAACTTTTTCATACGGAAAAAATTAAAATATTATTCAAGTTTTAAACTTTGCACTCTGCAAATATATTGCCCTCTAGGCAATGGGACTAATGTGAAATGTGGATTAATGTGGACTAATGGGAAATGCGGCACTGTTAGCGGCGCTGAAAACTTACGATTCGATTCTAATATTGGTTGATTTCGATAATTTATGTCGCTACGTAACCACCCTGGGTGCTAATGGGAGCTTAATTGGACTTGAATTGAAAGTAGAACTATTCACCTAAGCGACCACGAAGCTATGGATTCGGTACTAATATCGACCCGTTTCTAGCATTTTTGATATGTATCCCGACAGTACTCTTTTCCAGACTGTAAGAAATATAGTTATAATTGCGCTATAATAGTTATAATTATATAGTTATATTTATTATATTTATATATATTTATATAATTATAATTGTATAATTATATAGTTATAATAGTTATAATTAGTTATAATATAGATATATCAGAATTATGTTGAAACACACACATACATCCACTTTTATATTCTGTATAAATAGAGAGTGAGCGAGCGAGCGAGAGAGAGCGACTAAAGGCATCACCACTTCCACATTGCAAAAGCATATATCAGGAATTGAACTGAAAATCTATGTAAAGACTTTCTGCTGTGGCGTGCTTCATAAGGACAATTCCAGTCTGCTCACGTGACCTTAAGGGTTCATGAATTTCTTGCGAGCGTTGCGACTTTGGATTCTCTGTTTAAACCCTCGGTTTATGCATCGAATAAGTTTTCAAGAACATAAATGACATGCTGTATTATGAATGTCGAGAATTACCCTTTATATGACAAATAGTTGCAAATAAATACACTACATGATTTATTTATTGCTAGTGAACGAGTTTCTTAACTTGTATTTAACATTCTCATATATATAATACAGACCTACTGTGAACACCTACCTATTTCAGATGTTATATTTTAAACATAATAATTACTACATTCTGCAATGATTATGTTATATATATATACAACTGATGTATTTAATGTCATTATTTTATATAATTTTTCATGCATTGCGGAAAATATAATTTTTAAAAGGGCATTGACCCAGACGGGATTCGAACTCACAACCTTATGATTAGAAGCCCGACAGCTTACCAGTAAGCTAACACAACGACTTCTGCTAAGCTACTTTTAGCGATGTATAACGGTTCTCAAGAAAATTATGACATTCATACCCACTAGAAACGCTGTTTTTGTTCTACTTTGACTATTATTTTAGTATTCAGGCGATAATTATGTTTTATGTCTTAACGTTGAGCATTCTTTTACATATGGAAAGATTCGTTTACATATCTAAATGTTCCATTACGTATGGAGAGCTAAATGACAAACAAACATGAGCTGACATTAATATAAAGTTTCGAAATATTGTGTCATTAAGTATTTCAATCAATGTTGCTTTTTTTCAACACCTGATAACAAGTCTTATTATATTTAAAAGAAGAAAAACACATCTGCAAACTTTTTCCCGATTGCAAAGGCTGGCTTGGAGGTTCGAACCTGGTTTATTATTTCCCGAAGATACCCGAAGTTGGACTTTGAAAATTTTTGAGACAAGGTGTACATTATTTTAATGTATTACTTGTTAATATAAATCTAATTTGTTTAAGCAGTGTCTGTAAGCTTTCTTTAATTGGAGTTATTTACTCTGTTGAAGGCATAAATAAAATAAATGAAAATAAATAAATTATTCAGATTTCTCGTGCCTTTTTAACTACTTTTGTCACCATTACGTCTTTGCGAACAACTTATTCGCAGTTCAATTTTCTATACATTCAACTACATTATTTTAAATTCATCAGTGCAACTTTGATTTCATACTCTCCGTTCCTTTGCTTTCCAAAAATTTCTTCTTAGTTCCTGTATCGGCTTCTTTTCATTCATATATTTTGTTTTCGAAATCTCAAATATTCTTATAACTATTTCCACCATCTTTAAAAATACTAGTATTTAATTTGTTGTTTCCTAGTGTCCTTCCTGGCTATATTTGTCAGTAGAATTACACTTCAGTAGGCACAAGATTGTGGTACGACAACTTCTACAACTTTAAACAATATTGTTGCTTTCTTAGCATTGGCCTTATCAAAATTTTACGTCATACTAATAGTTCACTTGTAACAAATTTGGAAGTTTCTATTCATAAAGATCATTAGTTAAATTAAAAATGAAATGAAACCTTTCAGCTTTACGCCCGACGGTTATGCCGGCTAGGCTAAAGGAGACGGCGCTGATAAGAAACGAATGGAATGAAGAAAGTGGGAGAATCCAGAGAAAACCTATACACACGATATTTGTCCACCACAAAGTTCACTTTGCACGAGGTGGGATCGAACCAGGGATTCCACGCACCAGAGGCGAATGCTCTACCACTGAGCCATCGCGGCCCCTCAGTAAATTAAGTAATTTATTTATCTTGACATAGTGGTTATATGTTTTAATACTATCCATCAATTGTAGTTTTATTTACCTCTCGCTTTATTCTATCATACCACGCAATTCCTTCTCAGAAGAAAAATTCAATGTAAGCACATACACAATGTAATACTAGGTTATTGCCTAACAATGGATATAACATTCGCTTATTCTTCCTATTTCTACATTTCTTCCATATAAATACTTTCAGCCTTCATCCATTTTCTCTCCTACACAAAATTTTGAGGGAGGAACGCCCTACCCCCACCAGAGACGACTATGAATTCAAATACATTCATTCTTTTTAGGTAATATTCATGACGCATGACTTTATCCATCTTTGACTTCATAACAGAAATACATAGGTAAGTAAGAAAGATTAGCATACTTGTCCGTCACAAGCAAGCAAGAAAGACTAGCATGTTTATCCTTTCGTCTACTTAATGTCAAACTGTAGACTGATATATCAGTTCTCTGCTTGCACCATAACCAACAGCAATATACCGGGTACACATAAGAAACTATTCATTTTAGTTAATTTACCAAACAGCTATTAATTTGTCGTGATGAGATACTCAGAATTTTATTTTGAAGCCAAACCAAACTCACAGGTGATTTATACTACATACTAACAAGAAACAGACATGAACGTGTCATCCAGACATCCGAATCAAACCTAATCCATTCGATAAAATTAACAAAGATATGTTCATGCACAAAACATTAAGTGCCATGGACAGCGGAGTAAGTTCTTGGGGCCCATTAACCCTGTCCGTATAAAGAAAATCGTAAACTCGCAGTGAAATAGCTATTGCATCAACACTGTTCATTAGAAGGTCATGGTTTATAATTCATTTTTTTTTTCAGCATGAACAAACTCTCCGGAGGTGCTATGTACTGGGGTCCATAACGTACTCGAACATGGAAAATTAGAAGACTGTAGGGAAAATTCCCTGCAAAAATCACTCCTATTAATTTTGGCCCCCCTTTGGAGTGGCCCCGGGTAAAAGCACAACAAAATTAATAACTTAAGCACGTATCATTTACAAGTTACCTTCTTAGCGAAAAGTGGCTTTTCGTCCCTTTGTTACCCTTGAACGTTTTCCTTCCTAGTGAAGATTTCTACACAGGGGAAGTAAGAGTTTCTTGGGTTTATGTTTAGATGAATGAGGCCAATGTTTAGATGAAGGTAAATGCTAATTGAAAATACCAAACCAAACCTAATATAACCTAATATTAACAGAAATTAGCGAAATTGTAACGTTTTTTCGATTTGAAAATACAGACGGCTCTCCTCTACTATACATTGACCGTTTACTGTTACAATTAGATTAAATCTCCTAAAACGATACAAATCACGACAGTTAAACAAAAATCTTTCATATACCACTCCATTACAAAAATAGTATTATGCCGATTCGAATTCAGTAGCTTTCTTTTCTTCTTTACGGAATGTGTACATTTGAAGTGATATTTTTGTCAAATTAATGCTATTGATTCAATAGGCCTGTGAACTATTTTATATTTATAAATTAAAACATCAACTTCAATTAACTAATAAATAAAATTATTTAATTTGAAACAAGAACGCATTAATTATTTAAATGAAATGTAATGCGCTACCTCGTGGAACAAGCGTTAGTGAGAACGAGCAACGGAGCATTAAAAGGTACTACTAGTAAGTGAAATTTGGAATTACCAATGTAAAAAGAAATTTACAACATATTTTTATATTTAATATGTTTATTTGAACTTTTTAAAAACTTTTAAAACAGAATAAATGATTATTATTATTTTAAAAAATATACATAATAAATCAGTACAAAGTCATAAGTTTAAATGAAATACTAACCCATGAAAATGAAGCTATGTATTACTTATATACACAGTTTGTTTACATCACAGATAATACAACATCGATATGCGTTCAGATTTATATTATATTTACATTAAGGCGTACAAAATAATGTTATTTTTAAAACTATAAATATATTTCTTTGTATTATATTCATCTATCTTTAATTAATCTTTAATGTGTCATTAATACTGTCAGCAGCGGCCAGCAGACTTTTACTTTACATGTTGCACTGTTGAGAAAAATAGCTAAGTAGTGAGCGAAAATGGAGAGTTCGTTTAGTCGTGTTTGGCCGCGATACATCTTCTAAGTACAACAATAACAACAAAGGATATCAAAATGAATCTACAACGCCCCGAATCTTTAACAATTAGAGTACCTGTGTTTTATCTTGGCACGCTTCCCGCCAGTGCACTTCGTTGGCTTTTAAAGTAATTTCTGCTAACACTCACGTGAACGTTCTAATCCAATAGACGTCTTGGCTTTGTCGTGTAGGTGACGTTAGTTGTCAGCCAGCCCATCCAATGAGGTCAGTGATGCAAACCCAAGGGAAAAATCTAATTTTGTGTGATTTTGTGACATTAGTTATTCGGAATGGGATAAAGGAAATTTTCATCGAAATTGACAACATATATGGGATTTTTCACTGTATGTATAATCCAAGCCAGTTAAATTATGTAGAGCGAGAAGTAAACATAATGGGCCATCAACAAGCATTTTAATGTTGTCAACTTCTGGTCTGAAGTCTTTTGCTTCGTATCGACAAAGTCATGCTAGTGAAGATTGGCTTAATCCAGTGGCGTATTTACGATTTTGTTTCGGGAGGGGCTTTGCTAACTTTCGGGGGGGGGGGCTTTGCCTGAAAATGTGAAAATTCTGCAATATATTTCATATACTTTACTATAATAAGTAAGATTTCGGGGGGGGGCTTAAGCCCGGAAGCCACCCCCCTAAATACGCCACTGGCTTAATCATATGTGATTCTTAAAAATCAAGAACCAAGAAACGAAATTTGTGCTCTGGTATTTAAAGAAAGAAGAAAATTAAACAATAAATGAATGAAAGAAAGAAAATGAAATATCAAACGAGAAACAATTAATTTTCAAATGTTTCACAAGATATGTGTGGAGAACAAAACTTTTCTAACATCAATGGGCTCAATTACTTTTCTAACATCATATAAGGTGATGGTGCAAAGGTGTGATGGAATCACTTCATTTCTGACAACATAACAAAATATAGCTATTTGTTTCCGATTAAGAAAAATAGTTATTCACATACTCTTTTATAAACGTGTAAGATCGAAATTTATTAATAATTTCAAAAGAAATGAAACAGATAACATACAACGTACATAAGTTGAATTTCCATATAATAATAATAATAATAATAATAATAATAATAATAATAATAATAATAATAATAATAATAATAATAATAATAATAATAATAATAATAATAATATAATACAACGTGGGAAATCAAGAAGCAAAATTATAATTTTTGCACTCGAGATGGAATTTTATAGCGTTTCAGCTTTGCGACACTGTACGTGGTGCCATAGAAAGAAAGCTGGTCAATGCAAGGAGCCTTCAGCAGCTATACACATTACTAATTCTCTGAAGGTTACTTTCTTTACTATAAACAGATTTTTTAAATAGAGGAAGATGATAACATATTACTTCCGCTATGTATAAAATTAAACTAATGAAAGTAAATTTTGTTGATAGCAAATATTTTTTTTAAATAAGGTCGTTGGGCCGTTGAGCAACAGTGCAACTTAATTTCAGTGGCCGCCACTAAATACTGTATAGTATAATAATTTTTAACAGTCGAATACAGGAAACAAGACTTAATTATATCATTATGTACATTACCACATAACAGACATGCACAACTTACTACATAATGAATGTGATTGAAGGCTTTGACAACAAATCTAAGAGAAGATCGAGAGTCTTGAGTCGAAATGAAAGAAAGAAATAGTTTTCTGAGACTCTTTTCCTTAAAAGTCGGATATATTTTAAAAGAAATAGCTTTTTTGATTTTTAACATGATTTTCTTATTGAAGTACCAACTTTATTTTCCTGTAATGGATTTTACAATTAAAGAAAAGGTTTGGAAACATTCACTAGTTATGAATCCTGCATTCAGTTTAGGGCTGGCTATCTTTATTGGTTTTCGAACTGGCACTTCATTCATGGCCAGCAACTGTTAGTTATGCAACTAACACACCTCAACGGTTATATTGGTTGCATAAACACCGTGCAAAGATGTATATATATATATATATATATATATATATATATATATATATACTAGTTGCTTAAACTCAAACTAGCAGAAAGTATCGTAAACCAAGAAAGAGATACACCCCCTTTTTTGCTTTGGTATAATGTTTGGCTTACATCTTGTTCTCCGTTCGAGAAGATTATTGTGAACTTCAGTTATTCTGTTCAATTTCTAATATAACTTCAGTTTACAAAATTAAAACCATAAACGTGCACTTTAGATATACCTTAGTTTAACGGTGGTATTCTTTCCTTATATACGGATTTTTTTCTTTCTGTATATCGTGTTTTATACTTGAAATAGGGAGCTTGGGTATACAGGATTTTTAACCTTCTCACGTTCGAATTTTAACGGTATTGACAAACGTTAAGCATATAGGTAGATAGGTAAACTTGCTCTGCGTAACTTTCGATATAAAACGTTTCTAACTCCAAAAACGTTACTAACATAAGAAATAATGTAAGTAAAAGGATAATAGTCACCGCAAGAAACAAACCACATCACTAGGAAGTACTTTCGAAGAACATCGTCTTCATCTTCAGCCTAGGCACACTTCGGAAAGGATTTAAACCATAGATAAGAAATAGGAAAATGTTTCTTGTGGTGACTATTAGCCTTTTACTTACATTATTTCTAATAATTATCATCGTTCGCAATGATAGTTACTAACGTAAGTTTAATTTATGCATGAATTTCAAATATGTTTTTTTCCACGAAGTCTAGCTACTATGCTTTCTGAGCAATTATTGTTAACTTTAACATTATTAAATTTTCACATAAGCTTTTTCGTAGCTAAGCGGTTAGAAAACGCGCCTTTGGCGTGGGAGACCACGGTTTGATTTCCGGCGGGACCTCATGTGGTTCGAATTTCACATTAAACTGTAGGTTCACTTCCTATATAGCCTCGGTGCTAAAAGGGACGCTAAACTTTAAATTAAATTTTCACTAAAATATTTTTTTGTCGTAGAACAATACTCTGCAACTCTACAAACAATTCGTTCGAACTAGAAAGCTCATTGTGTTCATAGATTTGCCTTTTAATTTTTATTAATATTTACTGTGAAGTTACCATCATTAAATCAAATTTTAACGACTTGATGCACCCATCTATTGATGACCACCAAAATTCGCTGGACATTAACCTGTGGTAAATAACTAGCCTAACATACCGAAAACGAAATTGATATTTTAAAGAAAGAAATTATAGTACCCTAGGATATATTTAGGTACAGTTCATTTAAAATATAGTATAATGGTACCGGTAGAAATTTACCAATTCTTAAACGTGTACCAGTAGTATCCCTGCTATATCGATAAACACATACCAGTTCTTAAATGGATAGAGATAGCGTCTATGTGGTACTGGTAGGCATTTACTAATTCTTAAATAGATAGCGGTAGAATCTAAATGGTATCGGCAGGCATTTTACCTATTCTTAAATGGGTAGTGGTAAAATCTATGTGCTACCGGCACGCATTTGCCTGTTCTTAAATGGTAACGATATAATCTATGTGGTACCGGTAGGTTTATCCATCCTTATATGGTAGCAGTAGAATCTATGTGGTACCGGTAGGTAGTTATAAATTCAGTACCGATAGATGTTTACTAATTTTCAAATGCGTAGTGATAGTGAGAGAAATATGAATAAATTGCGCATTAAAAAAAACATTGGAATGAAAAGACAAAAGAATCAACCAAGGTAAAAAAAACAAGTTATCTTATTGATTTGATAATAAACTCCAAGTCCTATTGACAATTTTATCAGAATATGAAGCACATATAGTATATATTATTCTGATTACATGAGAATAACAATGTTCAACTGTCTTATATTCGTTGTTTTAATTTGTGCGTTCTTGTTTGACATTGCCTTCTATTTCATTTTTATACTAAACTAGTCAAGCATCCCATTTTATAACACACCCAACTATTGTACATTGTTTTTTATTAAGTTGATAATACCTATTATACACTGATTTTGCAAATTGTTTGTTTTCCAGTAAGCTGATGATAGTCTATTTTATACACTGGTAATTCAAGTGAAGCTGAAAACAGAAACTGGTCAAGCCAAACTAATTCTTCTAACCATTTTCATGTATTGTTAACAGATTATACTACACATACAAATGGACGGATTTACTATAACTATATTTGCCTCCTGGCAGGAAGAACACTGTTAATATCTTCATTACACCAAGAAAAAAAATATCTTAATCACACAAATGGAGTAGATCCGTTCCAGTTCACATGTGCATCTTGCCATCTGAAAGTAAAAATAATTTGCATTATAACAATAAAATATTGCATGAAATTAGATTAAAAGACTTATGTAATTTATATTGTTTGATTGTTCCAAGTAATTCAAACATTTTTGTTTGGAATATTTTCTATGTGTCATATAAGAGTATTCTGCCATCACTGATAAAATACACTTCGAGGCTTCCATGGATTAGTCATGAAGCAAAGAGGTAAATGAATTCAAGATATAATTAAACATATCAACTCTTCTACTCGAGTTGCTCAAGCTACCATCTAGAGAGCGTTGCCGTAAGACATTTTTTTTTTTAAATTTCAAAACTATGCACAAGTATCGGAAGTTTCATAAAATGGTTACATCAACATTTTATGCATGTTACGTGGAGTTTGTGGTTGAAGAGCCCCAGGCTACCAGTAAAGCCCTAGATTCTCTACAGAATTCAATCCTTCAATAAACACAGAGCTACATATCCCGCAGTTCAAATATGCACTCAATTCTAAAAGCTTCTGATTCTCTAAAAAATTCAATCCTTCAGTGAACGCAAAGCTACAAGTCCCAAAGTTCAAATATGCACTCAATTATAATCTAATAATATGGAACTTTTGAATGAAGTATGTTTGAATTACTGTACTATGCACGTAATTATATATTGTTGTTAGGATACATTATCGGAATAAAATGGGAAAAGTAACTCTGGACTATTTACGTTTACTACCGATAGTAGCGACATCATGCAACGCAGCTGCAAATTTAAACTTCCACCTGAGTTGGTATACTCAGTGACCTACAGTAGCGCAACCACGCAACGCACCTGTAAAATTTTTGTTTCCACCTGAGTTGGCATTCTCAGTGATTTACGATACCATGAAACACGGCTGTAAAGATTTTGCTTTCATCTGACTTGGTATTCCCATTGACCGACAGTAGTGATACCATGCAACGCAATTGTAGTTTTTGCTCCCACCTGAGAGAGCATTCTCAGTAACCGATAGTAGTACCACCACGTGGCGTTAGCTTTAAAGGTCTTTCTTTCACCGGAGTCGTTGCTAACATTCCCACTATTCGGAGATGAGGAGACTATACAGACGTAAATGTATTCCCATTCCACTATTTTCCACCATATATTCCCCTTACGACTACATTTCCTAAAATTGTTAGTTCGTGTATATCCTTGAGCTTAATCTACTTTTGGTAAGCACATCAGCGATGCACGGGCTACAGGCAATTGGATTACCTTGGATCTTCTTGAGTCTCGATTTTTGTTGTGTCAGCCAGGTCCGGATCCCGCTTCCGCTATTATATACAACAAGTTATTTTTTTTCGTCGGTAGTTTTAGAGGTTTGCTTTTTGGACTTCGATATCCCTCATAAGAGAAATGTGAAGCTTAATTTTTTTGGTTCTCACTCGCTTATATTTTGATAGACCTTGCAGTTATCTTCAATGTTGTTCTTTAACAAACAAACAAACAAACACACACACACACACACACACACACATACATATATATATATATATATTCTATATTCTGCATATATATGAAAAAATTCGTAGTCACTGTGTCTGATTGCTTCTGGGCCAATGGTCCCTAAGTCATGGTCGGTTTTATCATTAAAACCAGCTAGGTTAATATTTTGATTTTTCGACTTTTATGGTAGCCAGAAACGCCCGCAGGGTTTTTTCCCAAGGAGGAAAGCAGGCAAAAGACTGAAACACAACACACATCTTGATGCATACAATGCTTATTGTAAAATAATTCTTGTCAATGCATATTGCATAACTTTATTAATTACAGTAAAAATATTAAATACTCTAGTGGGTGAGATAGCAAATCTAATGTTTTGACATGTATTTCGAACAACTGAACCTTTTTCGAAAATCCGTTGAAAGAGCAACTGCCCTCCCGTCCCCCGCTGCGGACATCCATGATTGCAGTGGATGTGAAAGTACTTCAGAACTTCACAAAAAGATGTTAATTATAAGGAAACAAAGAAATACGCATCTAACTGATTATATGTCGGAATGTTAGGATGTTCTCAGTACCTAGTTGCGACGCTCAGGCTTGACCGACTTGTATTTCCCAGGCGAGACAATAGTATAACTACCAGTGCGAACGACAATAAGTAAATGAAATAAATAAAAATAAAATAAAATAAATCCTAAAAGGTTATAGGCGTTGACCGACCGTAAAAGGAAACTATTCGTTAAAATTTAAACTACTTTTATATACAATTTGAACATTACAGTCGTTGAAAACGTCTCAAAAACTGCGTCGTTGAGTATTTTACTGAACTTATTACGGGCGTACTATTAAGATGCAAAATTAAATTTACCTATTGTGGTTTCACTGCTTACCGCATCTGCGCAACTGAAAAGCAATTCCTATATTCCCATTATTATTATTATTATTATTATTATTATTATTATTATTATTATTATTATTATTATTATTATATTTTATTACCTGTAAGAGGATTTCCCCTAATTACAATAGGCGTATTACATGACGTCATTAATACAAATTTCAATTAAGAGAGAAGTAAATTTAAAACTAAATAGAGTGCTTCTCATAACAATAGTAATTATAGTTGTTAGATGTTACAATTGATAGGGTGTGTTGAAATAAATATCGAGTTTATATGTTTGTATGTATATGGTTGTATGTTAGAAAACGTAGTAGTACATACAAATATATAAACTACGATATTTATTTCAACATATCGTAGATATAAAAAAGTAAAAGATAATAGCAAGTCTCATCACACTTCATGTGAAGTATTATACTTTCATTTATTAAATGATACATTTATGGACACCTAGAGCTGGATTTACGTAGTAAATATATTAAATGGGGTATGAAATTTACAATACCATCAAATATTAGTTTGGATTAAAACTTCCTTAATTCTAGACAAATATATTTTAAACTATATGGAGAAATCCGCATCCGAATTGAGTTGTATCATTTTATTATACTTTTTGCTAAGTCTTATGAGAGGTTAGTTGTGATGCAAGTTAGCGCAAAATTTATCACAATAAAAAGATAATGCGCAAAAATTATTTTCTAACGTTGAAACCAAGCGAATCCAGAAAGTCAGAATTATCTGTAATGCCATTAAGACTTTTATAGAGAAATACATGTTGTGATTTGTTCTCATTTTATCGTTCTCCCGTCTCATTTATTGCCCCCTTCCCAACTGAAAACCGCATCTTCCATTTTGTGTTGCAAGAGTTTTAAAAATTGAAACTCATAATATGGTAAACTGGTATATTTTCATTGAAAAATTACATACATTCCTACGATAACCAGTTTACAAAATGGTAAGCTTCAATGTTTAGAGTCCTAGAACCACAAAGTGCAAGAAGTTTTCACAATAAGTGATTTCATTTTCATATGAATGACTTCTTAATTATATTGAGAAAGGGCAGTGGTTGAAAAACTTCCATCGACGCAGTTTTTAGACAAGATTTCAACACTTACCACTTTTGAAATTGTACAATAAAAGTAAATCAATTAGTTTCTTTAAATAACTACTAGTTGAACCTGCTCTGTCCACTCAGCGCATAGTTCAGGTATGAGCAAGAATCTCCTTCCCACTGTGCATGTCACTTTACTCACACAAGTAAAGAATAGAAGACTCACAAAGAAAGTGAACTGCTATGTATAGATGTTGGAGTGAGTTTGTAGCAAATTTGTAGAAGTAACACGATATCAGGTGAAAATATTTCTTTCTAATAAATCCATATCCGTTCCAGTACGCCTCATTGCTTCTCTTGAGGTTTTTGAAGTTGCCAGCATGCAATAGGTTTTGCCTTTCAGATTTAAGCAAAGCGCCTGCAATGTCCGTCAACCCGCCATATGTAACTCTACTGGTTGCCTGCCTAGTACCGTCGTTTCGGCCTGCAACAATGTTAATCTTATGGGTTCAAAAGGGCTTCTAAAGTGTTGAATAGAACAATAACGACACGGTTATTGAAAATTTGAATGAGAACTGGACCACAAGGAATCGACCATTGAAAACGCCACGTTTCTAGCACTTGTGGTTTTCGAGATCCCATTGTCGAAAGGATTGGAGACAAACATATAAAACTAGCATTTTAATATATAGACTACCACATAATTATTATGACAAGGAATCAATTATTGTCGTTAACTTGTTTTCTACTCTACTTACTTAGTGTGTATCAATCTTTCTAGTAATGGCAATGAGAATTCTTCCTTTTCCTTCCCGTCGTTGAATCGTGTGTCTACACTAAGTATCGTCTGGTTGATTTGATACGTAGTGCTATTGTAGTACAGAAGGTTGAATCTAAAATTGAAAGAAAAAAGTGTGTAATCGATTTTAACGTCTATTATAATATATTTCTACACTATTTAAATACACTACAGTCCCGTTTAATCAAATCCTTACTAACCAAATCTCCGGGTTAACCAAATCACGTTTACATGGAACAACAAAATCAAATCCCCTCCTGAATTACTTCTGATTAAAACGTCTCAGAGAACGAATTGCTAAGAAGTGTACATATAATCTTAAGTAAATATAAATAAATAAATAAATGAAAATAGAAATAAATAAAGATACAGATAAAAATTTAAAAATCAAAATCAATTTTTAAGGAGCTAATTTAAACTCCCGCCGGGAATCGAATCCTGGTTTCCCACGCCAAAGGTGCATACGGTAACCACTTAGCCACGAAGGAGCTATCGTGCGGTTTTAGTTTAGCAATGTTCTTGCGTCACGAACAATGTCTCTTTACAGTGAAAATATATCAAATATACGGTAATGTGTATCAAAAGCCCTGTATTCAGCTTAATGGAATTTTCGTTCAACCGAAGCACTAGGGACGATAAGTACACGAGACGAGTCGAGACAAGATTTTCCTCACAAAATTCGAGTCGAGACACGGCTCTTCCGATGGAGAAATATACACTTTTCGAGTCGAGACATCAATTTTGCAACCCATTTCCGAGACGAGACAGCCACAAATCTTGTCTCGTGCGCATCCCTACGAAGCACTATGGGGCCCACCAAATTCGGTTAAACGAGACTGTAACGTACTTGTATTCTATATATATATATATGTATTCAACTGAAATTTCCATTACTCAGTGAGCACCCTCCTCTCTGGTCTAGTAATCAGCACGCGACTTTGCTTGCACGTGGTTCTGGGTTAGATTCCCTAATGGAAGAGCAATCCAATGCATACGGTGATTTAGATTCCAAATTACATTATAGGTCGATGTCTGAAATACCCTCGGAACCAAAAAGGGACGCTAAACTTGAATAGGTAACAGCACACTAAAACTATGTACTTAAACATTCATCATAGAGCTAGAAATCAGGTCGATTGTTAAACAAATAATGACGAAAAATTTTCTGGGTCTGACCATATTAATCACTACCTACTTAAAATATATGAACATGTTCTTACAATTTTTAATAAAATATACGGTTCATCTCAATGAATCAACAACATGCTCAGATCCTAAAATTCTGCAAATAATACCTATGCACCAAAAGGAAATCAAGTATTGACTCAGAAAATTAGCGTCCTTAATTAATCCTATCTTTCTTTTCCAAAAATAATCATGTGTAATAAGTTAGTATCCTTTCTGAAAAAGAAAATCTTCACAAACAATTAAGTCTATTCTAGGAAACGCAAATCAATCAATAATGTCGTACCCTATTTTCTAAGTTATACAAGTAAAACAAGAGAAAATAGAAATAAAATAATTATATTGAACTGCTTTGGATCTTACCAAATCCTTTCGCCTAGCTATCACAAAATTTTACTAAATAAATCCCATAAATTCCGATTCTGTAGTCTATGTAAATATTAGCTGTTGTATTAGAAAAATTAAAATAAAGACACTTATAACGAATTTTTAAAAGTTTTTATAATAAATGAGAAATGAATTTTATCAGTAGTGATTTTAAGAATGAAAATATGAGAAAACTGAAATCAAATGAAACGATCAAAGAAGAAAACGAAAACTGGAATAGGTATATACCGTAGTAGTTGAATTAAGAAATACATGCAAAAGAATAAGAGGTTGTTGTCAATTAAGAAAGAATATGTTTATTAACCATATTAAGAACATGATGAACTACAAGAACAAAGATTTCCTAAGTATAGAATATATAAGAGAGAAGTGAATTCTAGTAATAGTAATAGTACTACTAATATTGGAGTGAAATTATATGAAGAAAAAGGGATACGAGATTATTCCAAATTAAGAATAGCTGAACTGATTAATATTATTAAACAATATGAACAGAGCAAATTATCATTTACACATTTTTTTTTCATATAAACAAGGTGCATTCTCTGGACGTAAAATACCACAAGAATTAAAAAATTAAAGGTAAACACATAAGAAAGTTATTTCCATTTGATAATCCTTTATTTAAAGGTAAAAAATTCAGATAGTTGAAATAGGCAAACCAGTGTACAATCAAATTCAAGTGCTACATGACAGATTACAAGATGAAACTGAAAACATTTACTCAAGCCATGGAAAAAACTATACAGTGCTATAATGATATGGTTAACAAAGCTAAAGAAACTTCAAATTTTATAAAAGTGTTAAAATAAGAATTATTACACACAATCTATAACTTCACCAATAAGAACAGGACTCAATGTTAGAAATGTATTAAATCACATACAAAGAACTTTAACATCTGATGAAGCAGTAGATATTGAAGAAACAATATTTAACATTGATGTAATTAACATACCAGGAGGAAGTACAGTAAATCAAATCAACGAATAGTAAACATTTCTGAAGATAGAAGACCTAAGATATGTATTATTAAGATAAATAACAAAGATCATTTGTGTTGTCTTCAAGTAATAATTGGAGCTTTAACTTATAAAACCAATGTAATATTTGACGGAGAATTAAGTGCTCAAAACATTAAAAATATAAGGCATGGATGAAAGATACAAACAGAATTAACCATGGAAATATGTAATCGTTAAACACAATATAATGAAGAATATTTTACATTATATTATCTTAAACAGTGAGAGCAACTATTAGATATTCAAATCAAAGTTATATGCGCTGAGAATACGATTTTAATTATTCTGGAAAAGAAAAATAAGTAAAAATTTATCTATACAAGAGTAGAAATCTTTTTGATGCAATTAGTAGTGTGTAAGCATTTCTTGAAAGTAATTATTATCGTGGTAAGTGTCACAAAGCTTATGATTATGTAGAAAAACAAAGAATGTAAACCAAAAACACCTGTTTGTAAATTATGTAAAAAGTCTGAGCACGACGATGCAGATATAAATAAGATAAGACTCTCCCTACCCACTCTCTTCTTCCCATAAAAAATGCTGAACTTTGTAACATTTTAGTATTTCGTATTTTCGTTTTGGTTTTAAATGAATATGTCAGCCACAATTATTTCTGGAAATTCAATCTGCTGCTGTTAGTACAAACTTTGTGTTTAGTTCTGTAAATCCTGTAAATTTTACTTTGATATCATTTATAATAAGAACGTTGTGAGACTCTGAAAACGTGACGCGGACAACATTGTTCATTTCGGCAAATATTGGGCCTACGCACTGTGGTGTATATCTTTGGTTTTATTTACAGAAATGCTTTTGAACTTGGTATTTTATCTCTTGATACTACCCAGCTTATGTGTACAACTTTTCACGAAAATCCATTATGGTCATTGGGAAGACCTTTGAAAATTGGTCGATCTGAGGTGGAATGACCAATGGTTAAACTCTTTTAAAAATAAAAATATTAAACACGCATTGAATGAAGGCGAAGTAACTATATTGTGGTTCTAAAGTTGATGGTTATGATTCTGAGACAAAGACAGTGTTTTGCCATGGTTGTAAAAGATGCTTAAAAAAATCCATTATAACTATGTTAATCACGAAACTATGGAACATTTATATAGAAAGACTAAAAGAAGATCTGAACAAGTAAAGAAAGCTGGATATAATCTTGTTGAGATGTGTGAGTGTGGTTGGCTAAGGGATATAAGCTCCAAACAAAACACAGAAGAAACTAAAATTGTAGAGAAATTAAAGTTTAAAGGTGCATTTTTGGAGGTAGAACTAAAATTTGAAAATTAAAAGTTGTTAACTAAAGAATGAAATATACTTATGTGTATAGTTTATGTTGAACTGTTTTGTTCTATGATCAGTTTCCTATGTCATTCAGCAACACTTAAATATACTTATCCAAAGATATACAAATATAAAAATTACTTAGTATATATATATATATCTTGTAAATCCAACAAAAAGTTTAAATCATCCTGCCTTTCCCATTTAAAATAATAGAATTAACAAATAAATATTTCCACTCTGTATTTCCAGTATGTTAGAATGGCGAACATACGAATCACGGGTAACGAGATCTTCAGTAGTTTTTAAATTAATTTAGGGATTTATAAACACCGTTTGGAGCTTCAGAGCTAAAGTGTAAAGGATATGATGAAGAATGTTGTACTATTCTAATGGCCTTACCTGTGTTCTGCGTGGTAATCTCTTAAGAGATCCCTGTTGGTATTGAAAAGAATGCCGTAATGACCACGACAACAAGAGACCCAAACAGGTAGGGAAGGAGTTTTCAATCTTGATCCAGGTCTTGTAAGCTCAGATTTCTCCAAAACTTCGTCCCAAATTAAAAACCCAATTTCACTTCGGAGAAGGACGCCGAATTTTGGTAGAGCCTAGTAGAAGAAAATGTACAGAGTATTTCTTATGATGTTATGAACAAATATTAATTTTAAAAGTAGTATTTTTTAAATATGATATCTATTTATTTACTGATTTAATAAAAGTACTCGAATATAGTACATGTATGAGAGGTCTTCTGTATGAAAAGTGACTGAGAAGGTTTGAGGATAACACAGAAACAAATAAGATATAATAGAAAAAATATGTTTCATTATGTTATAATCGTTGTTTGTAACACTTACCGTAGTATTAAATAAACGATCTACCAAATTGTGCAAGTAACTATGAACACTCTAAACAGAAAAGTTTTGAGTAATTAAAAGTACTAGGAATTACTTGAAAGTTTAAAGCACTCTACAAATAGATAATAAAAACAACTTGACACGAATAAGTTCAAGGCTGGGAACTAATTGTTTTCTTCTTACATCATTTTTGTATATGTTGTTTAGTATCTTTAAATATGTAAAGTGAAATAAGATTATTAAAGGAACATTTACAGGTAGATTTCATATTCTGAATGACACCGCCAAAATACTGCAGCCGTAGACGTAGCCAGAATTTTTCATATGGATATGCAGCAGAGAACTTTTTATATGGATGCGCTCAGTAGCGGCGATTGGACGTTAAAAGTGGGGGGGGGGCAAGGCATGATCTGAATATTTGTATTTCAATCTTAGTTTCTCTGGTTATTTCTAACACTTTGTTTGACGAAAGGTTGTATAACCAATAAGATAGTATCTTTTTCAGTTAAAATACCGTATATCGTATTTCATATTCTATTAAGTAAATTGACAAGAGCAACGTAAGTGGGTACTAGCCCTTTGTACTCTTAAACAACAAAGATATAAGAAAGATTTGATTCCTTGCTCGTGAACACCTTAAAATTCTGTCTGGAAAATTGTGTGATCAGATTATTTAATAACAAATTTGCAAAACAAATAAATAGAAAGGATAATATTAATCAGTAATGAATAATAAGGCTTGTTTTGTAAAAGTTATATTGAGACTGGGGATTAATGAACAACTCATGTTTTTAATTCCGTACATGCTATTAAATGTATGTTAATACTCTTAGAAAATGAAAGACAGTAAATACTACAAGCATATGCTACGACTTTAAAGCAATATTTGCTTTTGCAGCTTCCCGAAACATGTTCGTGCCCATTAGGTGCAGTTTTCACTTTTTTGGAACACATCAAAACACAACAATACTTAGAATCACTCCACACTCCAGTTATACAAAATAATCCCAAAACCTAGAGCTGAGTTCACTAAATTTAATTGTATATACACTCGCACACACTGGCGTCTCTCGCATGTAAAATTTGGGGAGGGGGCATCAAAGAAAGTGATTTAAATGGTATTACCTATCCCAACCTGTTTATTAACTTCGATTCTATTTGTTATCTTTCTGCTTACCTTCACGGACCCCCTAACGTATATCAAGAACTCGATTACAATCGTTTCACAGCCTGAATATTATATTCCAATTAAATATAATTATTATTATTTATATGATATTCTGTCGTTAGTAAATAACTTAAATTAGAATAAAATATTGAATATTTTGTACTTCAAAATACACCTATTAGGGGTGGACGCGTCCCCCTCGTCCCCTTGCCAGAGAAGCCCGTGCTCGCACATCCCTAAACACACCATATAACGTATAACACACTGCAAAACAATGAAAGAGGTAGAAGTTGTTTCTTATTACTCTCTTTTTAATCAATATTCTTTATTACTAGATAGAATAAAAGATACTTTAGGAACTGTCAATTTTTGTGCAATTAAAGAATGACTTGTGAAATACTTTTTCTTCTCGAAATATTATCTCAATTAGTTTCAAAGCGGCTGACTTACATATCAACCCCTTGTAAGAAGAAATGAAAGTATGCTAGAATTGTTGTGCTCCAATAGGTTAATTTTGGGGTTATTTTTTGCCGCAATTAAAATGCATTTCCTATAGCTTTCTTAACTCCACGGGAAGACAACCAATATGTACTCACGCGACGACAAATATTATGTGGTACCACTTTTTCATGAAACAGTAATACAAACAAACACTTCACATTTCCAAATGAAACTATATACATTAACGGGTTATTTCAAAAAAGTGGGGGGGGGCACCTGCCCCCTTTGCCCCCCTAATCGCCGCCCATGGATGCGCTGAAAAGTAATTAGAGTTCACCATCTCTCTTACTATAATATTCTCATGTGCTCATGTCATTGGACTTTAGGAGTATTAAAAATCATATATTAAAGATACCAAAATTTAGATTAGAATACATAACAATTGAAGAAGAAACTAATTTTATAAGGGTCTGCAGCACACACATACCCTGCGAGCACGCCTATGACTACAGTAATTGAGATGGAAGGTTCTGGATCCTCTTTCCTTCTAATCTCGATGTTTCAACCTGACTTCTTTAGTTTTGTAATGATATAGAGGAATTTGGAGTTCTGTTCATTTCTAAACAGATATATAGGTACAGCAGTAATGTGAAAACATAATTCCAAACGCGCAAGTGTGCAATTGGCTTATGCTTAGAAAGGACAACTTGCACATTTATCTGACCCTGATGTTTGCAAAATCGACTTAGCATCAGGGTTGCCCACAAACAAATGATCATGACCTGAAGTGGACCACATCGTGTGCATGGGTTTTCTCGGCGTTCTCCCTTTCCTTCTACATTCTCATTCCATCAATTCTTCCATCACCATTCACTTGTCTTAATCATCTGTTTCCCTTGGCCTAAAGGGCATAATCTAGTGACGTTAAAGTAAATGTTTCATTTTCTTAAAATTTAGTCATACCAACGTCCACGAGAACGTTTTATAGATACTATATAAAATACATACAAGATCGAATGCTTAACTCTACTTAAATTTCTGCGTACGACATTTAGTCAAAGATTGATTGTACACGTCTAATAATTTGTTATTGTGATATAAGTGGACCAATACCACGTCAAATCTTTGACTTTCACCATTACATCCGTCACTTCCGCAATCTTTCTGATATTAGTAATCTTTATACTATATTTGTGGCTAACAGCATATATTTTATTGTGTGATCTTCCAACGTTGAGTACATATTATTTTTTTAGTGTTCATGTCTCCGATGAATATGTGAAATTACAAAGAATACATTCATTTAAAATTTTACGCTTCAGAAATATCGGGATTTTATTTATGAAACTTTCCCCCGAATGAACTGCAGCCAAACTTCATGTCTTAATTCCTTCTTTAATGTAAATATCCTGTTCTGGTACGCCTAAGGACTCACTTCTAATTCCATATTTTCAACTTTTATCTTTGACTTCTTTGCGAAGTTATTGAACATTCCTTTGATTTTTCTTTCGTGTTCATCTCCTCTTCTATAACACCTTTTATTTCTGTAATGTTGTTTGTGAAGTGAACAATGTTATCAGCGAAGCGAAGATAGGTCAAATAGACCCGACTTAATGTACTGCTTTGTTCTCGTAGTTGAGAGAGCGATATATATATATATATATATATATATATATATATATATATATATATATATATATATATATATATATATATATATATATAATTTTGAGTTCAAGAACGTAGTAGTATGTTAATCTGTCATATTCACCTTTTTACCATATTTATATACAGGGTGTTCATTTGTTATGTACCCAAAATCCACTGGTGAAATCTCGCACCTAACCAATAAAAAAAAATCCATATACATATAGAAATTAAATGTCGACTAAAAGCAGGGAATTCGTGTTACTATTCGGTTCAAAATCTCTTGTCGTCGCGAATTCTGTCGAGGAATTTGAAGCTTAAAATATACAAAACGATAATCATGCCTGTTGTTTTGTATGGCTGCGAAACATGGTCACTTACTCTGAGGGAAGAACATAGACTGAAAATATTTGAGAACAAGATCCTGAGACGAATATTCGGACCCAAGAGGAACGGGAATGGGGAATGGCGGAAACTTTATAACGAGGAACTACATAATTTATATGGTTTACCCAACATTGTTAGGGTCGTCAAGTCTAGGAGGCTTAGGTGGGTGGGTCATGTAGCTAGAATGGAAGAAAGTAGAAACGCTTTCAAAGTGTTGACTGGAAGACCAATCGGAAAACGACCATTAGAAAGACCTAGGCGCAGATGGGAGAACAATGTTAAGATGAATCTCGCAGAGATTGGAATACCAAGTAGAAACTGGATGCAGTTAGCTAAGGATAGAAGTCAGTGGAGAGCTTTTGTGAACGCGGTTTTGAACCTCCGGTTTCCACAGGCCATAGAGTTAGTTAGTTAGTTAGTTAAATATAGGGCAAAAAACGCGTTGCTTCAAAGTTACGAGATGCTGAAATCGAAAAAATTGTAACTTCGAGGCTGCCTAGCTCGAAAACTATGAGAGATATCAAAGGCGGTTAAAGAACTGTTAAAGGAACTAGCACAGTCTCTATCTAAATACTTATGATTCAGAGTTGGATTGTACCGGCACACATGATTTTAGAGAGAGAGGTGGGAGAGTGGAACCTTTACCGTAACTCCCTCTATAAAATCCGTTGCGCCGATACGTCCCAACTCTGCAACATGGTTATTTAGATGGACAATGTACTAGTTCCTCTCATATTTCTTAACCGAATTTGATATATCTCATAGTTTTGGAGCTAGGCAGTTTCAAAGTTACAATTTCCTCGATTTCGGTAGATATGCGCACGAGTCGAGACATGTCTCGAATCTCGAGTCGAAACACACTTTGTGAAATTCAAGACGAGTCGAGACAAACGTATTTCTCGACTCGAATTTTCGAGTCGAGACGAGACTGCTCATAAAAATCTCGACTCGTGTCGAATGTCTAGAAAATCTTTCTATATTCTTTCTATAATCTTCAAAATCTTTTTAATATTATTTTGAAGAAAGTATTCACTCAGAAACAGTCTTGAAACCAATTCCAGCATTTATTACTTTAGAAAATTACAGAACGCATAAACTTGATAGTTAATCTTTCGAGCACGCAGAATTTTTTGTTGGGGTGTATTTCTGATACGCAATTAATTCTTTGTAAACAAATATAACTATATTGTATTTGAAGCGGCTTGAGTCGGATTGAGTGAAAAAGTGAACATGTATTCAAACTGCGCAATGTATTGTTAATTATCATGAACTGGAAAAATTAGGGGAGGAAATGGTAGCGCGATTGATGAGCGCCAAACATAAAAAACGGCATGAAATTTTGTTGACGTCAAAGCCGCACACTTCAAAAACCAGAAAAAAGATTGCCTCATCAATTATTCGTTGTCTTGTCCAAGTCAGCTGCTTCTTGTCATAACGTGTGAAATTTCTTGCAAGTTAATCAGAATGTTGAAAATTTCCTACATTTTAAATTTACTTATTATACACCGATCAGCCAGAACACTACTATCGACATAAACCCGTCCAAGCGATAGCAGCTTCACCTGCCGAGGAATACCTGCTAGTCAGAGACACGTACGGTACATGTAGTATCAGTGAAAGTGCTGGTCACGTGTAGAATGGGAAAGGCGTGCGATCTATCTGAGTTTGACCGAGGGCAGGTTGTAATGGCCCGGAGACTCGACACAAGAATTTCGGAAACTGCAAGACTTCTCGGGTGTTCGAGGAGTGCTGTAGTGTATGTCTTCAACAAGTGGCGAAACGAAGGGAAAACGACGTCCTAACGTCGAGGGGTTGGGCGCCCCCCCCCCCCTCATTACAGATGTCGGACGTCGTAGGCTGGGCAAAGTGGTAAAACAGAACAGGCAACGAATTGTCGCGGAAGTAACATTAGTCTTTAATGCTGGGCAAAGTACAAGTGTGTCAGTGCACCAAAAACTCCTAACGATGGGCATCCGTAGCCGACGATCCATCCATGTGCGAATGTTAACACCACGACATCGGCAACTACGACATAAATGAACACGTGACCATCGCCTCTGGACCTTGGCACAGTGGCAGAGCGTTGCATTGTCTGATTAATCCCGATACCTTCTTCATCATGGCAATGGGAGGGTGCGAATCCATCGTGTTCCACGGGAACAGCTCCTTGACACCTGTATTACGGGACGCAGACAAGCTGGCGGCGGCTTAATTATGCTCTGGGGAACATTCACGTGAGCATCCATGTGTACAGTGGAGCTCGAGCAAGGCACAATGACGGCTGAGGCGTATCGCACACTACTTGCAGACTATGTACACCCCTTCATGACCATGTTTCCCAACGGTAGTGGCATTTTTCGACAAGATAATGCACCATGTCATAAGGCCAGGAGTGTGATGGAGTGGTTCGAGGAATACAGGGGCGAGTTGCAAGTGATGTGCTGGCCCTCAAACTCGCCGGATCTGAACGCAATTGAACACATCTGGGATGTAATTGAACGTGACGTCAGAACGCATTGCCTCCCTCCCCGGAATTTACGGAAATTACGTGACCTGTGTGTGCACATGTGGTGCCAACTCTCTCCAGCGACCTACCAAGGATCATTACGTCCATGTCAAAACGCGTCGCCGTTGTTATCAGTGCCAAAGGTGAACATACTGACAGTTAGGCAAGTAATTATCATGTTCTGGCTGACGTGTACATATATTTTAACTCGTATATTTTGTATTGACTCGAATTTCGAGACAAGTCGAGACACAAGTCAAGACAGATTTAAATCTCGACTCGACTCGACTCCTGCGCATCCCTAAATTTCGGCATCTCATAACTTTGAAACAAAGCGTTTTTAGCCTTATGTTCATATGAACTTTTTAGTTATTTAGGTATGAGGATTTCACCAGTGGATTTTGGCTACATAATAAATGAACACCCTGCACAAGATAATTCTATAACAAAAACAAAGTTCAGTTCTACTTACGTATGTGTTTTCGTCCCCCACATAGATAACGCCGTTGTGAAGATAAGGTGTTGCCCTACCCGTGAGAGCTAATGTCACCAAACAATGTGAGCCTTCTTCTGCTGGAGTTACTAAGTATGCTTTGTCGTCATCCAGGTCAGTTTTCACTCTGCAAAAAAAAAAAAAAAAAAAAAAAAAAAAAAAAAAATCCTAATTATAAGAAGAAAAAAATCACAATCTTGTCTTACAAACTGTTTAATGCACATTTATAAATGTTTAAAGCAACGTTTCTCGACCACGGCACATTGCCAAGTGTGTTGCAAGATTTTTAATGTTTTCTAAAAATCTTCCGCAAAGAAATTATCTTTAATTTTTTTTATAAAAAGTATCGCAAATCGACTTGATTTTACACCCATCTTCCAAGTTTGAAGCTGGGAAGTTTGCTTTCAACGCTGTTTATTTTCCTTTGGGACTAAACACTGGACGCAGGAAAGTAATTTCAATAACACGATTCTTGGTGTTTTCTTCCCGATTAAAGTCACCTATTTTTTTATATTTCTGATGGTAATATTTCTTTCTCATATTCCTGCTTAAGAGTCATCTTATAAGTTTCTTTTTGTTAATATGTTTCAACGCAAGTCTTACGTAATTTGCTTTTGTACCTCATAATCGTTCCATATATATATATATATATATATTTTTTGAAGTATTGTGTATACTTTTATGTGTTTGCTCTTTGCATCTAAGAAAAAACAACACATGAAGTTGTGTCACGAAAGTTTGAAATGTACTTTGGTATGCCCCAAAGGAAGAAAGGTTGCAAAACGCCGTTACATTCTAGGAATGCGCCAGAAATCTTTCCAGATATCAGCAGGGCGTTTCTAATCTCAGATAGTGTAAAACATAGTGAGCAATTTACGCACGAGAGGGCATTAGTGTCCTAAATCTCAGGTAATGAGTCGCAGCGGGTCAGTACTAATGTCATTTGACAGCTTCATAGTTGAAGCTAATATATGTGCAAAAAAGTATTGGAATCATGCGAAAAGCATTGCGCTGTGAAAATGAGTGAACTTTTCCCAAAAATGCGCTACATTTTACAATTTTATTTCGATAAAGGCAAAAATGTTGAGCAGGCCCAGTGAAGAAATTTGTGCTGTTTAGGGAAAACTACGTTATCAAGAGCAACAACCAAAAGATGGTTCACTCGCTTTTGTTCTGAAAATTTTGATGTCCAACATGTTTCCGGCAATGGGCAACCAATCACAGCAAAAGTGAATGATGTTCTGATAAAAGTTGGGGCAAGACCAGCATGTGTGCAGTCATGACTTTGCCAATGACCTAATCATTAATCATCAAACTGTTCAACCATTTGCAGAAAGCTGGCTACAAAAAGAAACTTGACGTTTGGGTGTCACATGATAAGGCTATAAAACATTTACTTGATTGTATTTCTATCTACGAATCTCTTGACGAACCATTTCTAAAGTGTGCGATCACAAGTGATGAAAAATGGGCAATCTACATCAACAATATGCGAAAAAGATCGTGATCGAAGCAAGAAGTTCCATAGACCGTGGCAAAGCCCACACTGACGCCCATGAAATTTATGTTGTGCGTTAGGTTGGATTGGAAGGGTATCGTGCACCACGAGCTATATTGCTACCGGGCACAACGATAGAATGTCGATAATTAGCGCGAGCAATGTCCGGAACTTGGGTCAATAGGAAGGGTATCGTATATAAACCCCGCTGACAACGAGAGACCACATACATTTTTAACGACCCGTCAGAAACTGAGAGAACTTACCTGGGAGTTCTTCATTTATCCACCATTATCTCGAACTCGGCAGAACTTTCTGATTTTTTTAAAACCAGAAACTACAAAGTTCTATAGCGATGGGAAATGTTTGACCAGAAACCACAGAAGTTCTACAGCGATGGGCAATTTTTTGATCAGAAACCACAGAAATTCTATAGTGATGGACAATTTTTTGATCAGAAACCACAGAAGCTCTATAGCGATGGGGAATGTTTTGACCTGAAACTACAGAAGCTCTATAGTGATATGAATATTTTGACCAGAAACCACAGAAGCTCTATAGCGATGGGGAATTTTTGACCAGAAACCACAGAAGCTCTATAGCGATGGGAATTTTTTGACCAGAAACCATATAAGTTATATAGCGATGGGATTATGGTGTTGCCGGGAATATTGCAGTTCATCGAACAAAACGGTACATATATGGTTTCATAATTTTTACAAATAACAATAAATGCCCTCCTAATTTTGACCTTCAAAGGTATAAAATGTTTTAGATAACCTAATAAATCCATAGTTTACAGTTAACTTATCTATATACAAAAAATGAGTCATAGTTTGTGACTTAATAACTCTTGAATCACCCGACCGATCTCGATCAAATTTTCAACATAGACAAGGATGGGTCCTGGGAGTGATATCATTTCACTTTGACGGTGCAACTCAGGGGAAGGGGAGGAGAGGAGGAGATATTTAAAAATGATCGAAAATTACTGACATTAGTGTCGAATCTATAGTTTTTGGAGTCGCTGAGGTGAACAAGATCAGCCCCTCAACTTGGGGGAGCGAAAATATACAAAAATTATCGAAAATGACCGATATTAATGTCGAATCCATAGTTTTCGAGGTCGCTGAGATGAACAGTGACACTTCCGATGCCGTTTAAATAAAAATTCAGCCCCCTCTAGTACTTTATGTCCAAAATGAAACTATTTTTCCGTGCGAAGAACGGGTATTCTGCTAGTAGTGTCTATTGCTAAAGACATCTCATAATGTTTATAATTTGCTTTTAACTAATAATAATAATAATAATAATAATAATAATAATAATAATAATAATAATAATAATAATAATAATAATAATAATAATAATAATAATAATAATAATAAACGATCTTGAAATAAAGATACAAAAGTAATGTTGTAGCTTGATTTGACTACAGAAAACAGTCCCGGCAATGAGGCTGCATAACTTGTGGTTAGCCAAAACACAGACCTTAAAAATATATCACCAACAAAGATTTACACGATACCCAAATTATTATGTATATTATTTTAGAATACATCTTTTAGGAATTCGTTCTTATTTCCGTTATTAAATTGATTTATCGTAAGTTGCTATGAAAGGGAAGGTACCATTTGCCCGGTTACCTGATCGGGCCAGTCTACCCTCTGAGTTACATGACCACAAATACCAAGATATGATTGATTTACTTGAGTGGCGTTTTCCGAATACTGTATCTCCAAGTAATACATAACTTGAATAAAAGTTTTGAGCAGACTGGGTCTATAGAGGATCTTCCTAGACAAGGTAGTCCTAAAATGCGTGACTACAGAAGAAAACTTTGTAAATGCAGCCCAATGTTTTGTGCAATTTCATTGAAAATGATGAACGAAACTTTGAACATTTGAATTAGGTAAACTAACTTAACATTATGATACAATCTGTAATAATTTCGTACGAAATAAATAATTAATTTTAAATGCATTTTAGTCAAATGTCCTAAGATCTACCCAGTATTACTGTGATTAAAAGTTTTTTTTTTTTTTCCGGAAACAGTTTCATTACTTCGTCCGTAGATATTTGCGAACCTATGGTGGTTTTATATCACAAAGACTCATTATTCATGACCTTATGACCGTGTTTCTCAATCTGTGGTTCTCGAGATAAATCCTGATGGTCCTCTTAGACTGAACATTAGTCCAAATAGGACTGGAAAATAAAATTCAAGCAAATTGAATATCACATAAAATATAGTCGGGACTGAGTTTGGAAATTACATAATGTGGAGTCTCACACGTTTTCTTGCAGGACCAATATTTTATGAAATTTATTGCCCTACCTATCTTGTAAAATATTATTGCTAGGTTTCAGTTATTAAAAGAAACAAATATTTATTTTCTTCTATTATAATAGTAAGAGAAATTAAGAAAATTTTAATTAATCATACTACTGGGTACCATTTTAAAATTATGAGGTGAGTTGATTTTGAATCTAACGTCCTTTCCAGGAGCGAGGCTATAAGAGACGGGACCTACAGATAAACGGGGATCTGAACCGCATGAACTCCCGCTGTGAATCGAAACCAGGTCTCCCACGTCAAAGGCACGTACGCTAACCGCTTAGCCACGGAGCTCCTTTGAAAAGATGACAAGGTGTCTACTAATACTTGAAGTTTTGGAAATCTACTGAAAATTTGTATTGATACTAGAGATATTGAAAATGTACAGAAAACTATTATATACGAGCGTCCACTACTAGCTTTGCTGCGCTAAAATAAGAAAAATTAGTAACATGTTTTGTTAGTCAGTCACTTTTTACTATTACTAAAGCGCTCTCTGATATCAGTCATTTTTCGATCATACAGTCACGTAGCCAAGGGGTGGGTCCGGGGGGTCCGGACCCCCCTTTCGGATCCAGAATTGAAACATATTAAGGAAGGATGAAACAAAAAGAAACGAGAAAAAGATGAATCAGCGTCAAAAATATAAAGCTACAGCAAGTGTTTGGTTACTCTTTCTTATGAGGAGCTTTGTGTGGAGGAAACCGGAGGGGGAGTTGAAAATTGCTATTATTGTGACGAAGCATTCCGAATACCATCTATCTGCATAGATAACATAGACTCTCAAGTAGAAATGCCCAGAATCACCAATAATATGAGCCATTTTGAATTTCGCGGCACCTCTGATCCATTTTATATGATGTCTTTACCCCCGAAAGAGTATCTCGTTGCTATCCTTGATGGCATTAAACGAAGATAAGAAAAAGGAGAAGAATGAAGACAAGTAGAACCGAGTTCGAATGACCTCGGAAGTCTATATCTTTTTCAATACTTCTTTTATTTTCTTTTACTCAAGATTTCTTCATAGTTTTTCTTCTTAAAATACTTACTAAGATGTACTCATTTTATTGTCCTAAAAGACCAATATGGGTATGTTGTCAGTAAAATAGTTTAGATTGCTCGATCCCCTGGTGTCTAACCATAGTATTTCATGCCCCCTCCCCCCGATTACGAAATCCTGGCTAAACGAACGAATATATGTTGCCACTAAAATAAATTAGAATGATCGAGCCCCTGGTGTGATAACCACAGTATTTCGTCACGGACCACCCCCCCCCTATTTCGAAATCCTGGCTACGTGCCTGGATCATATATATATATATATATATATATATATATATATATATATATATATATATACCCCCTTCCCCCTTCCATTTCCCCAAGTTGCGGGGCTGACTTTGGATTTAAACAGCATCGGAAGTGTCACTGTTCACCTCAGCGATTCCGAAAACTATGGATTCGGAACTAATATCAGTCAATTTTTGATCATGTATATAATATATATATACAGGGTAGTCATGCATCAATGACGGAAAATTTGGGAGGTGAATCTACAGATAAAAACAAGCAAAAAATGTCATATGAACATTGGGTGAATGCGGCTTCGTTTGGACGCTACTAACTAAAACTAACTAACTAACTCTATGGCCTATGGAACCCGGAGGTTCAATGCCGCGTTCACAAAAGCTCTCCACTGACTTCTATCCTTAGCTAATTGGATGGACGCTACAGGCATCTGAAATGTCACCTCCTGAGGCGGCAATTTGCAATATCGCAAGAACGGACAGAAATAAGAATGTCGGGTCAAAAGATATCAAAGGAAACCCCATCCGAAGAATCCAATTATGCATAAGTGATGGCGAAACAGTGGCGGCGCCAGGGGACACAAAGAAAGTGAAAAGTGAACAATTTACACTGAAAAATTGTAGGAGAGGATTTTATATGGAACATGTAGCAACAAATGTTAATGAACAAAGGGAACAATGGCTACGCTGTAGGGACACAATGGAAGGCATAATGTAGGAATACACATCTTTGTAACGGAGAGAAATAGGAATGTCGGGTCAAAATAAATCAAAGGAAACACCATCCGAAGAATCCAATTATGCACACGTACTGCGAAACAGTGGCAGCGCATGGGAGCTACAAAGAAACTGTTAAACACTCTTAGTGATGAAACGTGCAGATCGTACAAAACACGTATGGAAGATGAGACCCAGTGTACTGTAAAAACAAGAGATATTATACTTACCGTGGTCAACATAATGCCGTCCTACAGAAGGTGTTCAATATGTCCTACTTATTCTTCGAGACAGACAGTTACACGATGGCGTAAGGATTCTCTGACTGATGGTAATATCGCTGGTGTTTGCCGTAGTGTGGCAAATGCAGCTTATACACGCGGGCGAAAATCTTCAATTTCATGCACGGGCCGTGTATCTAGGTATACATGAGATTCTTCACGTAATTCCACAGGAAAAAAATTATGATATTCAGGTAGGGTGAAAGTGGAGGCCATGGTCGTCTGCTACCACGATCTATCCACCTGCGTGAAAATGTTTCGTTCAGATATGCACGAATAGTGTGGCATGAGTGGGAAGGGATGCTATCATGCATAAACCACATACACTGTCGTGTCCTCAGTGGCACGTTTTCAAGCAGAATAGGTAGGCCCTGGGTCAGAAACTGGAAATACGATATTGCTTGCGTTCAATTTTTGTGGCAAAAAGTGTTGTCCCACAGCGTTGTCATAAAAAATACCAGCCCACACATGCAACTGGAAACGCTGATGGTGCTTCATCTCTACAATTGCATGCAGGTTTTGGGGTGCCCATCGACGATTATTCTGGACATTTATGATGCCATCCCGTATGAATGCCTCATTAGAGAACAACATCTGTGCTAGAACTTTTCTCCACGTTCCATTCACTTTCTTTGTGCTCCTTGCGCCGTCACTGCTTCGCCATCACTTATGCATAATTGGATTCTTGGAATGGGGTTTCCTTTGATATCTTTTTACCCGACATTCCTATTTCTCTCCGTTACCCAGATACTGTATGCCAACATTCCGCCACCCATATTGTTTCTATAGCGTAGCCATTGTTTCCTTTGCTCATTTAACATTTGTTGCTGCATGTTCCATGTAACATCGCCTCCTACGATTTTTCAGTGTAAATTGTCCACTTTTTTCCATGTTTCATTCACTTTGTGCCCCCCTCTGGCGCCGCCACTGTTTCGCCATACTTATGCATATTTGGATTCTTCGGATGGGGTTTCCTTTGATATCTTTTCACCCGACTCGTATTTCTCTCCGTTCTTGCGATATTGCAAATTGTCGCCTCGGAAGTTGACATTTCAAATGCCTCAAGCGTCCAAACGAAGCCTCATTCACCCAATGTTTATATGACATTTTTGCTTGCGTTTACCTGTAGATTCACCTCACAAATTTTTCGTCATTGATTTATGACCACCCTGTATATATATATATATATATATATATATATATATATATATATATATATATATATATATATATATATATACCCATCTCCCTAAGTTACACCGTCACAAAGGCCCGAACTTAATCTATTTTGAAAATTTGATCGAGATCGGTCGGGTGATTTAAGAGTTATTAAGTCATAAACATAGTCACTTTCATATTTATTTATATAGATAGATTGTTCGTTATATTTGAAAACATTTAACCTGCATTAATAAAATAAAACTGACCCAAGTTACAAATATATTAAACCCTAATGACATTTGTGCAAGTTTTGGCAATGTAACACAAATGTTATTAATATATCTTTTAGCTTTCGTCACATTTGTTTTATTAATATAAAGGAAATTATTGTGTAATATTGGAGAAATATAAAAAATTCCCTTTGAGACCATTCACCATGGCAGTCCCATTATCTAATAGGGCTAACTGGCCGAACTAGTTAGTTCGAGAATGAAAATGAATAGTGTTTATAAAATACCTAAATTTTAACTTATATGTGCAACTTGTGTTCTTTTGATATTTATGAAGTGTTAAGATACACTTAAATGTTTAAGCATGAATATTAAAAATGTAACTCCTTAATAGTTGTAATTAATTAGTCTTCTACTTAACAGTAAATTTATACCTAATGTAATAAAAATGTTTAAAAAGTCTAAATATATGTAATGCAGTGATCTATGTGAGGAAAGGGTTCCCTGTGAGAGGAGAGTGCAGGCCAATATATATTAGGACTTAGATTTCTGGGCTTTTGGCATCTATGGCCATGTTAGCCCGTCACGTGTGAGGGATGACGTCCCTCGCCGAGCACACTATCCGGGGAAAGGGAAGGAAGAAAGCGACCTGGGATCTATATATTAGGTGACCACCCGGCATTTGTATGGTGTGAATGAGAAAAACCAAGGAAAATCTCATTCAGGATGGCTGGCCCGAAAAAAAGTTTTTTTTACACTTTTTCGAACGAGTGACCACACTGGGAATCGAATCTGAGACCGAGGGCTAGAGCTTTAGCGACTACGCTACGCGGGGCCACTGGCCAATCTCTCTCTCTCTAATTATATAGCCTATATATATATATATATATATATATATATATATACAGGGTGGTAGGAAACTCCACCGACAAAATTTTGGAGATGGTTCCTTATACGAAATGAAAGAAAAAAGTTCTAATAAACATGGGTCGAAAAACGTCTCCTTTCAGAGTTATGAACTACCGAAAATTCAAAATATCACGTTTCAAAACATGCTGGCTTAGAAACTATAGATCCTATCCCAAGCGGTTTAAGGAATTACACAGAAACTGATATACACTCTATCTAAATATCCTTGTTTCAGAATTCACCGGTACCAGCGAAACGAACGCACCATTAGTACTTAAAGGAGTATCCCTATACTTCAACTTCCTTTTCACAGTTCCTTTCACCGATAACGGAAAATGGTAAAACATGTAGTTCCTGTGTAATTCCTTAAACCGCTTGGAATAGGTCCTATAGTTTCTAAGTTAGGGAGTTTCGAAAAATGATTTTTCGAATTTTCAATGGATCATAACTCTGAAAGGAGGCATTTTTCGGCCCATGTTTATTAGAACTTTTTTCTTTCATTTCCTATAAGGAATCGCCTCCCAAAGTTTGTCGTGGAGTTACCTACCACCCTGTATATATATATGTATATATATACAAAGGTGAATATGGATTACGACAGGCATTTCTGGGAGATATAAGATCCAAAAAACACTTACTTTTACTTTTAAATTTTTCTTCAGTTTTAACCCATTAGTTAATGTGCATTCTTACCATTAGAATATTGAAGAAGACTGCTTTTTCAACATATTTTACAGGCTTACCAACTGTTAATTATTACATCATACAGTCAGTCGTATGTGATACTCATCTTTTTTTTCTGTCTTCATTTCACAATAGTATACTGGATTTTTCTTTTTCTTTTTTCTTTTTCTTTTATTTTTTATTTTTTTTATTTTTATTTTATTTTATTTTATTTTATTATTATATTTTTTTTTTTTTAGCAGGACACTAGAAATAAATTGAAAATACCCAAGTCAAGTCCAGTAGACAGGCACCCTATATACGTATACAGGTACTAACACGTGCTTGGAAGATTTTCTTTTAAAATGATAAATTGCTTTTCATGTGGACGAAAGTATTGTGGTCCGTTAAATATTTTGAGTAATGGAAGTGGCCTTATTTGAGAAAAAGTTAAAAAAAAAACTGCTCTCAAGAATTAAAGCAAGATCGATAATTATAATTAAGTGGAAGACGAAATTTGTCTGTAGAATACGTTCTTTGTTATTATAATAAAAACGTAAACTCTTCCGATACTTGGCGTGTTGTATTGTCTATTCATATATTGAAAACAAAAGAGAATCTTTAATTTATTGACTCCACCGTTTTCTCAGAATATTCTTAATTTCCAAACGAAAAAAAAAATCTCGTCAACTATACGACATACATAAATAAAAATTGGTTGTGTTTGTCATTGATGGTTTTCCAATTTCCTGTTGATTATTGGTTTAGGTCTACTTCACAGGAAGGAACTGACAGAACTTTTATTAAGATACGATTTTCTTTTCTGTGATGATCTGAAGGGCTTTATGTCATGTTGACGTGTTGAAAAATTAAGAAGCAAAGGAAAGTTAAAAGAGAGAATGATTGGTCGATATTTTGAGAAATGATAACAGATGACATCATCGTACAAATAGATTAATGACGATGTGGCCTACTTTAGACGAACTTTAGCTCTTTCAGTCTCTCTCTCTCTCTTTTCTTTTTCGTAATTGCTGACAAGTAGATTCAAATACTTAAAAAAAAAAAAAAACATATTCCATTAATAATAATTCTCAAAAGACAATCCGTCTTATGCAGAGTCGTTTTGACATATGATTAGCGTCATACTAAAGGCCTGACTACTGCAGAAAACATATGTTTGTCGAACTCTCTAGTATGGCACTAATCACGAGTCAGAACGACTCTGCATAAGGCCCAATATGTCTCAAAGTAGCTTAAAACAGTGGCCAAAACCAGTGACGTAATTAAAAGGAGGGCAAACGGGGCTTGTGCCCCGGGCGCCGGATTGGAGCGCGCAAAACTGGGCAAATATTTATTCTTACTATAAGGCAAGGAAAGAAGTTTCAGCAAACTAAAAATCATTTAAAAAAAAATACCTCAAAAACTTAACAGGACAACAACGACTCACCAACTTTAGGGTCATATCCATAGAGCATAAGTTAGACTCAAAGCTGTCTTTTGAGGGCACTGTAGAAATATTTGCAGCCAAAGGAGCCCGCTAAGTTAAATTTTAGTCCCAGCCTTCTGGTTTTCATTTAATTTTCATCAATTTAAGATATTTGCAAAGTGTCCAAGTATAATACTTGAAACAACAGCTTAACTGTTTGTCATAATTAAGGTGAATCACCACCCGGATGTCAGTACATATTTTAGCTCGTTCCCTTAACTACTACGCAATGAAACGTTATATAATATAAATATTGTATTGTAAGATAGAGTTATGTTTTAGCTACACCACAAGACACTGATTCATTGGATTGTGTCGTCTGATATCGAGAAAGATAACAAATAAAAGAAAATGTTTGATTCATTTTATAATGAGCACACGAGAGGGCACTTACTGTTAGATCTTAGTAGAAGTGCTCAGTTTTATGAAATGTTTATTTGTATGTGTAAAGTATTTTAAAGCAATGATCTTATTACGAAATAGATATATTGTTTTACCGTTTTTCGTGTTATGTTTCACATTTTGTTTAAATATTAATTTACATTTAAGGAAATAGATTTTGAGAAGAAATTTGCGCATTACGCCCTAATGCGTTGTTACCAAATTTGTACGTTTACTGTGGTAGTCACAATAAGAAAATTCCTGGATCGTAGCGTTGCAGTTCGAGAAGCGGAACTTGTGAATTGCGGTAAGGGTCGAAAATTAATTCCTCCAATAAGAGTATCCAAGCAAAATCCCATGATTATTTCCTTTATTATCTGGCATCAGTAAACACTCGGCACTATCTGGCAACGCCACACTATTCAAGCAGCGTTTAGCATAGCACAACACCTAGTGATCCACCTTAAAAATTCTATTCTAAGACTGTTGATTTATTCTACACACATGCACAACCCGATTTAATTCCAAAAACATTGTGATTTGCAGTTACTTGATAAGACTATAAGAATATGTCAAGCATGCTACTCTCAGATTATTTGGCAATCAAATACTAATTAGTTTGGTGTTTTACTTTGTAATAAAAATTAAATTATGTACTGCAATTTTTTAAATCAAGCTATATTACTTGAAACAAAAATGGAATAGTAAAATTAGTGTTAGATGCCAATATGAGGTGTAATTAGGGAGCGTTTTGGTTTGGTTGGTCGGGAGGGAGGAGCGACAATAGCCTAGTTCCATCGCTAGCAAAACCTCTGGTAGGCATTGCCAACTGGCGATGCAAACAAAACAAACAAACAAACAAAAAAAATAGTTTCAAAATAATCAACAGTGTTGGAAATCCTAGCTTAAAGAAAGATTAAAATTAGGTTTTAAAGTCAAAACTGGATTTAGTTTATGATATTCCGATAAACAAAAGTTTAAAACCTAAGATTTCTATGTGATCGTCCATGAGGGTTTCTCGAATTGTCTTCCTATTCCCCAAAAAATAAGAGTAGTTTACTGAGAAGTGATAATAAAAAATGCAATTTGTAGCGTACCGGTTTACATGTAACGATACATTAAACTTTGTACTTTCTGTATTTATTATTTGTGGAACCCGTATAGTTAAGTCGCGCAATATTGCTGCCATTGAGTTGCTTGTTAAAGTGTTGTTATCGTTAGGTTAATTTCCCGTTTATTTTATTTTTTCCCGGTTTATTATATTTTCTATTGTGTACCTATTCTTGGTCTAAGCAGTATGTAATTCTTGATTCGTGTTTGTCTGTGAGAAGCAAACAAGCAAAGGTACGCGATGCTACGCTCATGATTCTTGGACAAAGTTACATGGTGTACTTATACTAAATTTGTACACTACTTATGATGTTATTAAACAGTGCATCAAAGACGGAGACATAATCAAATTGGTGTGTAAATGTAGTTGCGATGGAAGCACCTATCGTAGTATATATAAGGAGAAAGTTCAACCAGAAGATGAATTGAACAGTGTATATAGTGACTCAGATATTTTTGTTATCTGCTTCGTTCGCTTACGGCTGTATTCAACATCAGATGGGGAGGTTGACAGAGCAATTTAGTGGCAAAATCCCAGACCATCTTCTCCCAGATTTTGTCGACCAATTAAAATGTTGTACCAAAAAGAGATAAATGAACTGTAGAGAAAGAAGGTACGTTCAATGAAACGCAAATACGTAATTTATAACCTACTACTTTACTGATTCAGGAGAAGAAAATAAATGTTTTCCCTTGAACTTGTATTCACAATGGTGGATGGGAAGATGTGCAACTCTGTTACAAAAACTTCATGTCAAATGTTATATATATGTGGGTCTACTCCTAAGACTATGGACAAGATTTAATTACGAACAAAACCAATAGATATTAGCAGATATGAATTTGGAATCTCTCCCTTACAGGCTTGGATCCGATTTTTCGAATGCATATTCACATAACTTATCGATTGGACATTCAAAAATAACAGATTAGGGATTCCAGAAACAAAGTCAAATTCTCTGGGAAGGAGAAAATTATTCAAGAATTCCGAACGACAACGGGGTTAATAGTAGATCAGCCTAAACCTGGAGAAGTAGAGAATTCTAATGATCAGCCATCTTGCCTATCGGAATGCTCTCCGAGGAACACATAAGAACATTAAAACAGATACGGCAGCTCATGCAAGAAAAACTTATTGAAAAAAAAAAAGAACATTCGCAATGTATTGCACATGCTCCTACTTAGGTCCGATCCTATCGTTTCAAATCAACCTCGTTTTCGAAATAAAAACTCATTCCCTCTCGATGTCAGGAAGTTATTTACAGAACCTGCTATTAAATGTGCAGCATTCAGGAAGGTGAAGTCGAACATGGCCAAGATCGCGATAGCGATATTTATGATGATGATGGTGACGATGATGTCGATAATAATAATAATAATAATAATAATAATAATAATAATAATAATAATAATAATAATAATAATAATAATAATAATAATAAGGACGGCGACAACGAAGACTACAATGATGGGTCCTAGGTCTCTGGAAGAAGATTAGATGATTTCTCTCTCCAATCTTTGCAGGTAAAGTACATTATTGTTCTATTTTGCTCATTTAATTTCATCATTTTTATCTTTTAGCTTTTAGTTCAATACTTCTATCTTACATATCGTTCTTCTTGTTTAGAATATATTGCGGCGACTAACGACACCGATTAATAATTTTACTCGTACGGAGACCATAGAATTGCATGTATGGGCGAAGTGCTAATTTTTTCCAGTCTGATTCTGCATGTGGCCCACTGTGCAATGCAATGGCAGTTTGATTAAGACAGTCAACTCCGAACTAAACATAAGACTCACAAGTCCTAAATGTTATATCATCATCATCATAGGTACTCTGCCAGCATCGGCAGGTCACTTGCCGCAACTGAGAAGCCTCCATGTTCCATGGTCTTCCGCTAACCTCTTCGTTTTCCCGTATGATTTTTCTGTTTTGATATCATCCATTAATTGTAGTCTCTTTCGCCCCTTCTCTTTCTTTTCCTGCCACCCATACTCTCTAGCTATCCTTCATAATACAGTTCCTTCTTATCCAATGTCCCAACCAGTTTCTTTTCCTCTTTTTAATATTGTCTAAAATTGTTTTTTTCTCCCCCACCATTTCTGAGACCTTCTTTTTCGTTTCCTGCGGGACCCAGTTAATTCCATCCATTCCTCTCCACACCCACATTTCGAAAACTTTCAGTCCTTTTTCATCATTTTTGCGTAACGTTCATGTATCTGACCCATACAGAACAATACTCCACATGAAGTATGTTATGAGCCTCTTTCTTAAGTGTTTATTCAAGATACCACAATAGTAATTTTTTCCTCCTAAAGGTTTCTTTCTATCCTTGTTTTCATTTCATGTTCACACTTCATATCATCACTAATAATATTACCCACGTGTCGAAAAGTAGTTTCCTGTTCTATTTTCTCTCCACCTACTTCCATATTTGACACCGACCGCTTCGTTTGAATAACCATGGCTTTTGTCTTTTTCATATTTGTTTTCATCCTATATTCTTCACAGCCCTTCCTCAAGTTTTCTAACATTTTATTGTTTTTCTCTTTAGATTCCGCAACAAGCGCCATATCATCTGCAAACTGTATACACCTAATCCATTTACCTCCTACTGAAATGCCGTCTTCATTTTGTACGCTCTTTTTTCACTATCTCTTCTAGATTGATATTACGTGAGGCTAGCGACAGAAAGCATTCCTGTCGAACTCCCTTCCAATTGCACTCCCCTTTGTCATTTCGTCCCCTATTTTAGCACTTACTTGCTGGTTTATATATATAAGGTTTTAATGAGTCTTCGATCTTTCCATTCCAACCCAACCTTCTTTAGAACTTCCAACAACAATTCTCATTTCACGTGTTCAAAAACCTTTTCTAAATCAATAAATACCGCGTACACCACTTTAACTTTTTCTATAAACCTTTCACCGATCACCCTTAATAATCCAATTGCATCTCTTGTGCCCTTACACCTCCTGAACCCGAATTGTTCCTCCTCAACTTTTTCATTCTTCAATACAACCTTCTGATCTGAATGCGAAGCAAAATTTTTACTGCATGAGATATCACAGCAATAGTTCTATAATCCTTACATCTGTTTGGATTCGATTTCTTAGCCATCGATATCATGATCGTCGTCAGGAACTCTTTTGGCCACTCTCCTGCTTCATATATTTCATTGCACAGTGGAAGCAATTCTTTCTTGCCCTTGTCTTTCATATTCTTAATGAATTCAATTGGTATATTGTCTATTCCGGTTGCCTTTCCATTCCTAATCTCGGATATAGCTTTTTCGAACTCATTCCTAAGAATACTAAACCCTTTATCATCCTCGCCTACTTCATTTTCTACTTCAACATTTAGGCTACACGGTCTTTCCCTACTCTCATACAGTTCCTCAACATATTCTTTTCATCTTCCTAAGACTTCACTTCTCCCGCTAATTATCTTTCCATTCTTATGTTGTAAAGCACATGCAAACTACCGCTTGTTTTTTTTTCATGAGAAATTGTTTATGGTAGATTGTAAGGTTGTTAGACAAATATTCACTTATGAATAATATGAACAAAATTAACTGAACATTTTTTTTGAGAAAATTATCTGAAAAAAATTCGCCCTCAAGAGTAAAGTAGCCCTTATGGATTTTTAAAAAGAAGAATTTATTTACATTACATTACATGATTCTTAGCGAGATATTAATTTATGAGATGAGAACTAAATCGACTGAATAGTTTGTGAGAAATCATCTCTGAAATAGTTCACTCCCAAGAGTAAACTATCTCATATATATTTTATTGTAAAATGATTTATACAATATTAAAGGTTTGTTAATGGAACTATGAGATATGGACAAAATTAGTTGAGTCGCTTTTGAGGAAGGGTTCGTAACGAACTCAACCTCAAGAATATGTTATCACTTATGTTTTTCTCAAGAAAAAGTAACTGTTACAATATTACACGGTTGTTAATGAAATATTGATTCATGAAAAATAAACAAAATCGTTTGAGTGGTTTTAGACAAATGTTTATTTTAAATGTTCACCCATTAGTAAACTACATTTATTTCTGAGGGTAGGACAACATTCGAAAACCTCCATGGAGATAAACCTCTTATATAATTTGAAATTTGGTGCAGATACATTGAACGGTATGACGTCTAGTTAAGGGTGCATAAAACCTGGACGAACGGTCGGTCGGACAGATGGACAAGCTTCGAGAAATAACTTTTTTCGGTATGTAATGACCATTAAAGATGTAAATCCACAGAAATATCGACTTTTTTACGATTACCATACTTTCTTCTCTCCTATAGTTGCTCTAAAGTAAAAATAAAAGCAATATTTTCCATAAGTAGAAGCTTTGCTTTGTATATAATTAAACACCAACTATTTGCTGAGCAAAACAATATATTCACATTAAAAACTACATACGTGTAGGGAGTCGCACGAGACAAGATTTGTGGCTGTCTCGTCTCGAAAATGTGCTGTAAAAGTGATGTCTCGACTCGAAAAACGTATATTTTACCATTGGAAGAGCCGTGTCTCGACTAGAATTTTGTCAGGAAAATCCTGTCTCGACTCGTCTCGTGCGCATCTCTACATACGTGTGACAGTTTCGCCAACTAATACTTTGGCTTCATCAGACACTATCTCTGTGTCTGATGAAGCCAAAGTATTAGTTGGTGAAACTATCAGATGTATGTAGTTTTTAAATGTGAATATAATAGTTTATGTTTAAAAATAAAAGGTGTCTCAAAATTCACGAAAGAAGTAATTTTGACAGAAAAAACAGATTTACAATTAAAAATTGTATTTTTTTAAAAAGAAATTGATTCATAAAGTATACAGTATAAGATTGTGTATGGAATAACACATCGGGTAAACGGTTTCCACAGCCTTGTTGGCACATGCGCACTCTTTTGTCGAAATTTTCCATGACCATTTTGCCTAAATGTGGCTGAATTTCGGTGATACGGCGCTCAATTTCCTTTTTCAAAGCGTGGGCGGTCGTGGGCTTATTGGCATAAACCTTGTTGAACGACGGTAAGAGTGTTTAATTTCACAAATTGATCCAGTCTTCTTAAATTTTTAAATTAATCTCTTCATAGTTGATGAAGTTAAATCACTATTCCGATTCTATTTTGTTCAAAAGTTGCAAACTGTAGCTGCCAAATCTTTATTATTTTTAAAATACTGCACAACAATGAAACCGCGTTGTTCTTTCGTGCAGTGTTTTATTTTTAACAACCGTGAACTGTCAGCTCTTACACTTTCCTTGCTGTTGTTGTTGTTGGCAACACCTAAAAAAAAAAAAAGTGCAAAATTCAAATCTTGCGTGAATTTTGGGAATCCCATTATAATAAATTGATTGTTGAATAATAATCTAGACAATATAGAAACGAAATTTGTAAGAATAAATTTCTTTTACCTTTAAGTATACAATCTGTTATGTTCCCATGAATCCAAAAATTGATAACTTGTGTCCTCTATGAATACGAAATGTCACTGTGATGGACAAATGGACATAATAGAAGACGCATGTGATGTGAATATTTATTTATTGATAGACGTGTGAACCTCCTGCTGGTGGTCAATGCGTGTTACAACTTGTTCCTTTCATATTACAATATTAGTAATTCAGCAAGAAGGACCAGTATCTATAATAGATTTCTGTATATATTTCTCTGACAGATTTTAAATTGTGAAACTTGTATTTGTTATTAACGTAGATTGTCGTTTATCCAATAAACAAACACTCGAAGAAAAATACATACAATGTTTGTTCATTTTTTAAATCACAGTAACTAGTTTGAATAACATCAATCGACAAGATGTAACACACTAAAACCCGACTTTTTTTTACTTCCGAGCAGCGTAAGCCTGCCATATTTTTTTTTTCATGAGAATACGGGACATATTCTACCTCCCCCCCCCCAAATTTTCCAGCACAGTAAAACGAACTGTAGCTCTGGTTAGGAACAACAGCATAATAGGCGAAATTTCTCTAAGCTGTAGCTTCTTTTCTTCCTTCTTTCCCTGCAATTATTTGTACGGACTGAAGATATTTGCAATCCAATTACAAAAGAATAACATAAACTTAAGATGACGTCTTATAAAAGTGCTTTCCGGGAAAACAATTTGCAAATAGTCTCGTTTTATTTATTTATTTATTTTTATTTAAATCCGCTGACTCCAACAGGAGAATCCCAATTACAGGAGTCTTACATTAAATCAGCGCCTACAATCCATCTCCAAAATTCTTCGCACGTTTTGCAATATTTATTTACATGGCTGTATTTGCCAAAATTAAGTTTAACAGTTTAATCTGATGAACATTTAGCTTATTTTCCTCCTTGTGTCGTGTGTAATTGTCAGTGACAGATTTACGTACTGAGCACAAGCACAATTCTGAGCCGTTAGCCTCTCAAAAATATTATTTATAATTCATGTAAGCTTATCTAATGTCTTGCTGGAGAAACAATCAATCCTTTTCCCTATGCTTGTAGATGTAGAAGCACTCAAAGTCATCTTATGTTCGCTTTTTTTTTTTTTTTTTTTGGATTGAAGAGTGGCCTTTTGCATCCGGTGCAATGGAAAAAGTAGCATTGCAAAATTTCATAGTCAACTTGATAGTTCAATTTCGTTGGTTTTAGGAACGGATACTTCATATTGGAAGAAAACATGCACTTCAGTTTAAGCATTCTTGTTGATATAAAATTGGAACACTTCACTTGTATTATTGACAGCTCAGCTCGTGAATTTTGTTTAAGATTGATGATCCCCTTGACTGCTAACGGACAACTGCAACTCAGCGCTGCTACTCTATTGGCTTACTCGCTATGAAATCGGAGTGTGTGGTATGATAACTTGCTGGAAGCAGTTTCATATTACAGTTTATTATATATACATTCCCAGCCAATGTCAGCAATTTTGTTTCTCACTTTTCGAATAAGCTGATATTAATAGCAGATGTGGGACGAGATAAAAATACGGGGTATTTTCCTGTCCCGACTAAATATACGGGGACGCAGGACACTCGGGCCCAAAATCGGAACTGTCCCGTTTTTTACGGGACGTATAGCAGGCTTAGCGGAAGGAGAGTGATCGTGAAAAAAAAAGCAGTAATCGATTTTGAGATTTACATAGATGTACACGTTTCAAAACCTCTGTTAAAAAGTATGCACTTTGAAGTAACCAATGCCCTTCATAAATAAAATAGAAAATGTGGGAAATGTTGAGAGCGCCGACTCCTCTTTAAATAACTATCGTCAAATAAAATGTAAGAAATCTGGATAATACCAATTTTTCTTTAAATAATTATCACCAAATACAATGTAAGAAGTTTGGATATCCAATTCCGGTTGGGTATTTTCGCCTATCTTTTTGTCTTTCTCTTTTTGATTTTATCATATTGTAACCTATTAATGTTCTTACTGTTTGTAATTATTTTACAGCATTGTGGATTTCCACTCTGTTAGATGAATGTTATGGAATTTAAAGTTACAGGATAATAATGTAGGTAGTCGTAAATTCCTTTCTTTAATAAAGTTCCTTTTTAACTAAACAAAAGTATGTCGACATGCACAACCTTGTGTGGAGTTGGTAGCAGTCTGCACGGGCCGGAATTTTTAGCCCGGGTTCGGCCCGTGAATTTATAATGTGAGGTCCGAACTGAGTCCGAAATATGTTTTAGCATTTAGGTCCAAGCCCAGCCCGATTTCGTGTGAAAATCAAATAAACCCGAATTATAAAAACTTAATAATTAACGCAAAATCGCATTTTTATTTTCAGTAATTAGTGGTTTAATTTTGCAATCATGCTTAAAAGATCGGTCAGATAACTATTGTACAGTATATTTACAAAGGTAGGCCTGAGAAATAAGGTTGTATATTGAAAAATTTACAGCCCGAGCCCGGTCCGAAGTGATATGTAATTTTTTAGGCCTGAGTCCGGCCCGCGGGCTTGGCCCGAGCCCATGCAGACCTCAAGAAGTTGGACGATCTAAAGTACAATCCATTGGTGTACCCAGAAGGATAATTGCACCCTCCCTGGAATGAAAATTTAATTATTTTCGTATTAATTCAATGAGTCCAGCCGAAAATAGTACTTATCTGCCGATATATTAGACAAATAATTTGTTCTCAGCCTAAATTAATACAAAGTAGCTAATATCCCCAAGTTACAGTGGGTAAAATTTTGTGCTCCCCTCTGACCCTTCCATACTTTTACCCAAGAATGAGTACATATAAACTTCCTGAGACAAAGATCTCACTTGCTCAAAAAGTTATAACAACTGTTCCAGACCTTTTCTTGTGATGATGTGCCCAGGGGCGTCAATTCGGACTTTGCTGGGGGGGAGGGAAGAGCACCACCGACATAAGACTTTCGCGTTTTGTACTAGTATATTAGTAGATAATCAATTAAAGTATATGTATTCCTCAAACTCTTGGGAGGAAATTGCCCCCTCCTTCCCCCTAAATGACGCCCCTGGATGTGCCCCGTCATCCCCGACACTAAAGTGACTGAAAATAAACCTTCCCAGATTCACCATCATCATTGGTATTCTGCCAGTATTGGCAGGTCACTTACTGCAACTCAGAAGTTTCCATACATCATGTCTTCCGCTAATCTCTTCGTCTTCATGTACGATTTTTCTGTTTTGATGTCGTCCATTAACTGAAGTCTTATTCGCCCCCTCCCTCTCTTTCCTGCCACCATGCCCTCTAACACGTTCTTCATGATACAGTTCCTTCTTAGCCAGTGTCCAGACAATTTCTCTTCCTCTTTTTAATAATATCTAAAATTGTTCTTTTCTCTCCCATCATTTCTAACACTCTCTCATTCGTTTTCTACTGGATCCAGCTAATTCTCTCAATTCTTCTCCACACCCACATTTCGAAAGCTTTCAGTCGTTTTTCATCACTTTTACGCAATATCCATGCTTTCGCCCCATGCAGTACAATATCCCACACGAAGCATTTTATGAGTATTTTTCTCAGCTTTTTATTCAAGGTCGCACAAAATAGTCTTTTCTTCCTCCTATTTTTTTTCACTATTCCTATGTTTGCCTTTATTTCACGTTCGCACTTCATATCCACACATAAATATTCAAAAAATAAAAGCAAATAGCTTCAAATTGAATCATACAAATGCTTTATACAAGCTGTAAATCTGAATGTATGAGGGAAAATCGAAAAGTCTTTGCGCCTACTGATTTATTGCTAGATTACAAATCATAAACGAAAAACAAGATAGTGACAGTATTTTACGCACCTTTGTTTATTTTTCTACATAATCACCATGTCTATTGAGACACATGTCCCACAGTTCCTCAAGTTTCTCGATGTCTGCTGCGTAGAAGGCAGCCGGCTGATCACTGCCCAACAACAACGTTCTGCACTTCGGTTCGGTGTCGTTTGTGAACTTCTGTCCTGCCAGGAACTTCTTCATTGGACCAAATCACGTGAAACGAAGTCTGAGCTGTAGGGCGGATGCTTCATAATTTTCTACTCCCAAGAGTGAAGTTTGGTGATTGTTTTGTTCGCCACGAGCGGTTGTGCGTTGTTATAGAGGAAAAGCACATCGTCAGCATGCCGAATACCCTGACGCTTTTCCCTAATAACTGGTCGCAAATAGGGGAATGTGTGACAGTAGCGTTCTGCGTTGATGGTTTCTCCTCTTGGCAGGAAATCCAGTAAGAGTGGTACTTGACTGTTTCAAAACATTGAGAACACCAGTCTACCGGTTAATGGTGATTCTGAATTTTTACGCTACTGGCGAGTCTGGTTGTTTCCACACCATCTTCAGCTGTTTTGGCTCGGGAGCGTAATACAGTATTCACTTTTCGTTGCTAGTGACAATGAGGTCCACGAAACTATCGTTCTCCTGGATGTAACGCTGCAAATGGTTCAGTGACATAATCATTCACTTGCTCTTGTTGACATCATTAAGAAGGTTAGGAACTCACCGGCATGCCAAGTTCCTTGGTAATATCCATTAGATGAATACGTCGATCCGCTTTCACTAATTTGACAACACGTGTAATATTGTCCGGTGTCAGCGAGAAAGAGATTGGCTCATCGTCCTGGATACTTTCTTGTCCATTTTAAACTCCTGCAGATTTTACACTACTAAATATTGTCTCTATACACCGGCTCCATTTCCTTTGGATATCTGTGGCTCTCTATTCTTTGCACCATGAAAACCGAATGACGTTCTGAGACTCCGGTCATCTTTGGCAACTGATATCAGCATCGTGCGGTGGAAGAAATCTTAAACCAAGGTGACCAGACGTCCCGTTTTAGCCGGGGCAGTCCCTTTTTCCAACCGTTGTCCCGTTTTATTCTGATTCTCGAACGGGACGCCTAAATGTCCCGTTTTTAAGTAAAAATGACCTAGGTGTCCCATAATTATTATTTAAGATATAAATCGTCAATGCAAATTCTCTCTTCTGTACCAACACTCGTTGCCAAGGTTCAGCCGTGAACTTCTGAATTTTCAAATGGGAATTGAGTGTTCGTGGTTCAAGTGAGAATTGAGTGGGAATTCTGAGTGTTCAACTAGTTAAAAGGTAGAACTTGCAATCGGGAACCATTATTTGTCGTGTGGTACACGCAAAGTTACAAACTGTGTGTTATCACTCTTACTTGTGTATTTTGTAAATTGAGAACACTGCTGAGTCCCAAAATGCAATCTGGAAGTCAGATACCCCCGTCCCCCGTAGCCGATTCGTATGCGACCCGTTTTCGCAAGTGAAAATTCTGGTCACCTTGTCTTAAACTACCCTGGAGTTGTTCCAAGAAAAGCCTACTATATCCTTCATAGATCTCGATATTGTATTAAAATGTATTATACGCACGAAAAAAATAGATACAAAACTTTTAGATTTTTTTTTCTTGTAGAATGATTAAATGTGGAACGGAAAGTTACAATACAAAGTTGTACATATCATGCAATGTTTTGGATTTACCTTCTTTCAAAATTTTTGGCGCCTGAACAGGACAGCGTAGCTAGAAACACCTGAATAAGTTTCTTTTTCAAAATATGAGTTTACTTGTTTGAGTGTGAATCATGTGGCAAAAAAGAAAGTAATCCGGTTTAATCGCTAGATGCAAATACCAGTATTATCATACTAAGTACAGCATACAAACTTTCCCTACTATATAAAATTTACCAGGCTAAGTGTGACCTTGACATAGATACCCTTGAAATAATAAATAAATAAAGCTTTTTTCTTTAACATGTTTGTCAGTCGACACGTTAGAAATGCACTTTGATCGAATTGCAATTCATTCTTTTTATTCTATCTGAGCTAACGTGTAGCGGAAACGAAAAATATATCTATTAATTGTTTTATTTAAAAAAAAAAAAAACACTTTTTCCATTTTATTTGTCATCACATCATGGTTCGTGCTACTAAACTTCCCAAGTCCTACACGATAACACAAACAACTTGTAAAAAAAAAAAAAAAAAAAAAAAACATATAACTTTTTAAAACAAAATTCCGAAAAGGGAAAAATCAACACTTGCTTGGTACTTTAGCGTGTCTGTTATCCATTCATAGCGGAAACAAAAGGTTCTTCAATTTATCGAGCACCTCCCCTCTCGCTCCTCATCCCACTTCCAAAGAGAATTAACTAATGACAGGACAGAGATAAATTTCAAAGTTGTCTGTCTGTTCACGGTTTTTCTTGATTATATCGGTTCATCAGCCTTTCGCAGCAAGAAAATGCCAAAAGCTCACTTAGTAAAAGTATATTTTTCTTCTTTCTGCTCGGAATAAATAATAGTGTCAGAGAATATCACAAGAGATCTCTGCTTACAATGAAGAAAACAGATTAATGATTAAGAATGGGAAAATGCATACACGTAAAAGTGTGCTTGAAACTATGATAGGTAATGTCCGAAGGTGAATAGTTGAGTAATGGGATATTATGTTTTTTTTTTCTTTCTTACTTGGTGTTATGTTAATGATCTTATCGCGCTTTCGCATACGCAATTTTTCATAATTTCTTCATGCAAGCTAGATAAAAGCTTCTTTCTCTTTGGACATTAATCATTTTTAAAAGTGAGTGTGGAGAACAGTAAATCTTGAAACATAGCTAATCTATTTTTCTTTTTTCTTTTCTTTTTTTTTAATAAACACCCAGTATAATAGTCACACTCAGTGGCGTATATAGGATTTTGTTTCGATGGGGGCTATGCACAACATGTAAATAAGCATATATATTTTTGTGAGTGCCGACAAATTTTAATGAAGTTGTGCATATAAAAAAAATATTTCGGGGGGAGCTTGAGCCCGATAGCCACCCCTAAATACGCCACTTGTCACATTATTTGTTCTCCTGTAGAGGAATGTTTTTAGCAGCGATTTAAAAAAAGGCACACAAGAAAATTTTTAATTAAAATATATTGGATCTTGAATCAGGGGCCACAAATTTTTTGAACGGCCCCTAAATCGAGTTTTTGTATTTTCTGCGGAATAAGCACTTTATACTGAGTTAAGTGATAGTTTGGGTTTGGCTACATTATATGTAATCCTTCATATATAAAGCGTACAAGAAAATCTTTGATTGAAATATATTGGATCTTTAGATCCAAAAATGTTTAGGCAAGTAAAGTTCACATTGGTATGGGACTGGAACCTGGAGGCTTAGCCCCCTTCAGCCGCCCTCCCAATATTTCAGATTCGGTTTTGTGTTCTTATATCTACAAAATATTTGTTCTAACTTTTTTTTTTAATAATACTCAAGCGCATTTTCATTTTGAGAATATAGCATTCAATGTTCTTAATTAGCTATTGCAAATTATTTAAATACCAAGGTAAAATTAGTGTCTTCAAACAGCTGTTCTCTCCCTTTCAAATGTCTCATTGGCACAAGGGGAGATAGATTGTTCTTGCATGTTCCTCTGCTCCCAGATCAACTGTTTCCTGATGATTTGTGAGTATTGTGGACGACGTATTAACACCTAACGGCCCTCTTGTATTTTGCTCTCAAAGACTGTCTTCAAGATTTCTTACTTAACTGGCGTTTCAGGTATCAGTGATCTTAATACAACAACCATCACTCATCTAACAATCCACTTATTTTGATTTACAGTAAGTGTGTTTCTATGGCTACCCATGAGATAAGAATTGACACTGTCTTGTCTAAAAAAAAGTGTCGTAAAAGTGGTCGTCTCGTCTCGTATTTCGTTATGAGAATTCTGTCTCGTCTCGTCTCATGGATAAACTGAAAACATCTCGAATAGTTTCTTCGCATTAGCGCTTATGCACATTCATATAACTTGCCTCATATTTTGAAGCAATCCATGACATATTGTTTATCAAATACTGCCAAACCATTTAAGTTTACCACAGGCCCGCAACCAGCCACAGAGATTTTGGGGGCCATGAATATGTTAGGGGGGCCAAGTCATAGAAACTTCTCTTACAAATATCTAAATTGTGTTTTTTTGAATTAATAATAGAATTTTGTATTGAGGTCTGGAGGGGCCACGAAAAGTTTAGGGGGGCCAGGCCCCTCCTAGCCCCTCTGGTTGCGGGCCTGATTGACCATGAGATTTAGAATTTACAAACATATCCGCGTTCAAGAATATTCAATGAATAATATTATTTTCTTTCTAGTTTTACTGAAATCGAGTAAAAATAAATACAAAATTATATAATTTGTAAACTCTTAAGACAATATAGACAAACTCACACATTCTGTAATACGTTTTCATATTGATAAAGTAATGCATTTTTGAAAATGACTTTGGCCTCAATAAGAAGAAGTATCTATTTTATTGTATCATTTAGTTTGGGATGTAACGCCCTTTTAAACACCAAGGCTATATGAGACGTAAACCTTCAGCTCAACGTCGAAACCAAATCACATGAGCTTCACCAGGAATATAAGCTGGTACTAGCGCTTAAAACGCGCGTACATTAATTATACAGGGTTATAATGACCGCCTCGTCACTTTTGACCAAGCATTTATGTTACACCCTGTATAGTTACATTTAAGTGCACCTTGTACAATTTTTAATGATAATAATATCTTTCTCTAACTGCAACAAATGAATGGATAAACCAGGTTTAATATATTTTACTATTTTGTCTACTAAGTGCACCTTGTCTACTATTTTTACAGATTTTTTCATTTACAGCCAGTTCAAAATAAACATTGTATGCAGAGAATATCTGTGAATCCGCATGTGGCAAGCTTCTTCAATGGAGAGCTTTGTTGTAACATTAAATAAAAGTTGCCCCCCTGTGGTTAGTCAGTGAGAGCATTGATCTGTCCTGTAGTGATTCCTGAATGTGGAATGAGTGTTAATATAAAGATCAGTTCCCACAATCAATTCTTGACCAACTTGTCACATCAACTAGTATAAAGTTAACGGTTTCAAATGAAATTGCACGCAAATACTTAATTTCAGAAGTTGATTGAGCAAGGAAGAATTAGAAGGAAAAAATAAATCTTTCTAGGAGTGTTTGTTGATGTTTTAAGATTTACTTGAACACAAAGTTTGAGTTGAAACTATCAAAAAAATGGATATATTTTTTATTTTCCATTAGTACATTTGAATATTCTTAAAAAGATACGCCTATAAGAGTATACACACACTAGTAAACATAGCACACAACAGGCCCGCAACCAGGAGGGGACTAGGGGAGGCCTGGCCCCAAAAAACTTTTCCTGGCCCCCCAGATCTTAACACAAAATGCTATTATTAATACAAAAAAAAATAGCTATTGGTAAGAGAATGTGTAATTACTTGGACCCCTAACATATTCATGTCCTCCCTAAACCTCTGTGGCTGCTTCCAGGTCTGGCACATAAGCACACCAGTGCCATCGTAAATTACCAAGCTTCATGCCACGACCGATGAGAAGATAATTTGTAGAATAAGTACCTCGTTATGTCCTTTAATAGTTAAATGATTTGCTGTTGCTCTTAAATGCTAATTAGTACTACTCACGAAATATGGTTTAAAATTACAATGCGTTGGAATTGGAACTAATTCTAAAACTATGTCAATAGTATTAGTTACCTACAATGTACTTATACGCTATTGTATCCTTATGTTGCATTTCCGCCTGCACACCTTCCTCTACGCCAGAGCTTTCCAACTTGGGTGCCGCGATACCTTGGTGTGTCGCATAAAGAGCGTCGTGAAATTGTTATAAATTCAGAATGGTAAACTAATGGAGAACTTGTGATATAATGATACTGAATTTCCCTTCTCTCCATTTATCTCTTAATTGCATGATTGAGATGTGATTTCTACAATTTTGTGTGAGTAGCATTCAATGATAGCATTAGATGTCTCTGTTATTATTTTTGAAGAAACATAAAAGTAAGACTACATAATGAGGAATACCTTAGTTTGGATTTAGTCTAGTTTTGCAATGAAGAATGTTCTATATCGGAGTGTTTACTATCTAAAAAGTGAATAAGTGTCTTGTAAAATTATGTATATGTACTGATAGGATGTTGCCATATATATGGCAACACCCTATCAGTACATATACATAATTTTACATCTATCTATATTTGTAACGAGGCAGCTGAAATGCGTGGAGCAGGGATGGGTATGAGTAAAACGATGATCGATCGATCCAGGACGCAGTAAAACTAGTTACGCCACTGCTATAATATACTCTTCATTCATATCTCCAATTAATGTTATTATCATTTCTAATTGTTATTTAAAGGAGTTAATACAATTATCAGTAAGTTTATATTCACCAGTAATTTTCTATATATATATAAGGTCTATCCGGAAAGTAATGTCACACATTTTATTCTGAAGCGACTCTACGTTGTAGCACGCTCTATCCGCTCGGATCGATGGTGGTGTAAGTCAACTACCGAGCGAGTGCTTGTTCAGTTATCACCGAGCATTCGGAGCTGAAGAGCCAGCGATTTCGTGAACCTCTGTTTCGTCTCTTGTACAAGTCGCGATGCAGCACTCATAGAACATAGGTACTGATCAAGTTGTGCGTGAAACTCGGCAAGTCGGCAGCGAAAACTTTTCCAACGGTTCAACAGGCCTTCGGAGATGAGCGTTTATCACAAAGGTAATTTTACAGATAGCACAAGGTGTTTTTCAAAGGCCGTGAAAACGTCGACGACGAAGCCCACGCTGGACGCTTGTCAACCTCCTTAAACGACGAAAATGTGATGCGTGTGAGAGAACTTTTGCAAACAGGTCGTCGACTTAGTGTATGTTTAATGGCCACGAAATTGTAACCAAGAATTTACCCGTGACAAGTGTGCACGAATCTTGTCTCAAGAAGTTTGACCGACGACCAAAACTCTAGCCGAGTCGAAATTTGTCAAGAGGTTATGGACATGTGTGAAAATGATCCACAGTTTTTGGACAATATTATTACGGCTGATGAAACGTGCATATTTCAGTACGACTCGAAACGAAGAGCCAAAGTGCCGTGTAGTACATCTTGGAACCCCTCTCCCCAACAAGGTTCGAATGAGCAAATCAAAGATCAATATCATGTTGGCTGTTTTTTTTTTTTCCATCAGGGGAACCCATTGAGAGCTTGTTTCTTCAGAAACTACAGTTAGCTCTAAATTATACGTAGAAATCCTCAAGATACTGAGAGCAAGAATCCAGTGCGTCAAATTGGACAGCGCGGCAACAGGAAATTTCATCATGATAATGTGCCAGCCCACACTGTTTTCGTCGTGACCAGCTACTTGGCCAAATTAACGTGGCAACGCTGCCTCAGCCACCCTACAGTCTCCACTTGACTCCCATAGACATCTTTTTATTTCCCCAGCTAGTAATGTTTTCTTGATATGCATTTAGCGACCGAGGAACAGGTTCTATCTTTGATTTTATTCTTCTGTTCAAGTAGTTATAGATGTATTACTTCAAGTTCGAGTATTGAACTCGCATAGTTTGGAAGTATACCGTACTTACACACTTTGAAACGATACTCATTTGTTTTCAATTTGTGGTTTATTTAGTAATATGCCACACTATTCTATCGACGAAAAGGCCAGGTAGTTGTGGAATTTAGCCCTATTAGGACATTGATCATCATTTCATGACTCTTTCGTCATAATTAATTTTTTATGGTATCTTCACGTTACAAGCAGAACCGTAGCTATAAAAGAAAGATAACCATTGATTACCTAATCCTTTTTATTTTTTCATGTTGGTACTGATCAGTGGCGATTTCAGAAATTTCTCCTGGGTGCTACTTTCAACACACAAGAGAGAGGGTCAAAAATAGCACTACCATTAAACGAACATGACTCCGGGAGATATTTCTCCCTGGTCAACTCCGAATATAATCACTGGAACTTTATCGTCGTCTCTTTATTTGTTTTTTTACTGAACGAAGGGATTTGTTTGGATATGAGGGATTTTAAAGATTCTTTGGAGTTTTTAAAACCTGTTTCCTGAGAGAACCTGGCAACACTATACTCGTATAATAAAAGTAAATTAAAAATAAAAATATTAAATGTATTAAAAATAAAATGAAATGGCTTGTACTTACTGTGCTATGCCCCGGGTAAGAACTCCACTGTATAATAGTAAAAGTGCTCCAGGGCCAGGATCTTGTTGAAACTGGAAAAGACCAATATAAGCACATCAAAATTTGTTGAATTATCGGGCTGTTTAATCAAATAATCAACGTATCATGCATTATTATATATTGAAAGCCAGATTCTTGGTTCCATTTTTTTTTAAAAGAAAGTATTAATATAATGATACAACGAACAGTGAAAAAGTCGCTAGAACATCAAACGTATAAAACAATTAGTTCTAATCGTGTAGTTTTAAGTTTCGGTGCGTTTAGCTAATTTTTCAAACAAGAATCGACTAAGATGATGCTTATCGCCTGTAGTATTCTTCTGGATGAAGTATCAAACGATAAGTACATTTTTATCTATCTTTGTAAAATTCTGCATACAGCAGCGTAACGCAACGCAAAAAATGCTGGAAGTCATTGAAATTGCTATTCCGATTATCCCGAACTAAACTGCGAATTTTTGCATTGAGTTGACACAAACCATTACGGGATGTGACAGCATTAGGATTAGGATTAGGATTTAGATTTCTGGGCTTTCGGTGTCTAAGGCAATTTAGCCCTCCACGATTTGAGGGATGACGTCCCTCGCCGAACACACAATCCGGGGAAAGGGAAGGAAGGAAGCGGCCTAGGACCTATAAGTTAGGTACCACCCCAGCATTCTATCTCCAGAGGTATGTACTCACATATTTGATGTTTCTTTTCGATCTATCAGTTTTGAGGAAGCGATCCGTATTCCAAAAAGCCGTGCACAGAATAAGAGAAGGCCATCCCCTTGTCTCTTGATTCTATGACGTCCCAGAAATTTTGAGCTTCAATTTCACTGTTTTGAACCAGAGCTTCCGCTACTGCTTGTAGAAAGTCTACCAAATATAATTTCTTATTTGTTCTTACATTTTTAGTCTCTCTCTGTAAAGATTTAACTCATTTGTTCCGGGTATAATCAGCAAACGGGAAAAATCCCATGTGTGGTAAAAAAAAAAAAAAAAAAAAAAAAACATCATCAATGGGTCCTGTTTTGTTGGATGTATTTTCACCAACTCGAGTAAGCGAATGCCACAGTTTACAAACAGGGTTTTTCGTTCACAAACGAATATTACCAGAAATTAAACGGGTTGAATTTGTTACTGACAGACTTTCTTTTATTACTCTTAAGGGACGGGTGATATTATTGTTTTAATTGTACATGCTACAACTGAAGATAAGGATGACGATGTAAAAGACAGTTTTTACGAAGAAGTGGAATGGATATTTGACCAACTCCCGCGATACCATATGAAAATTCTATTAGGGGATTTCAATGCGAAGGTAGAACGAGAGGATATTTTCAAACCGATTATAGGAAACGAAAGTCTGCATAAGGAAAGTAATGACAACGGTGTTAGACTCGTGAACTTTGGAACATCCAAAAACCTAATCGTGAAGAGTACAAAATTCCCACACTGCGACGTTCATAAATACACTTGGACATCAACATACGAAAAAAAAACACATAATCAAATTGATCACGTTTTAGTAGATAGAAGAATACAATTTAGCATAATTGATGTCCAGTCGTTTAGAGGGGATGATTGTGACACTGATCACTACTTGGTAGCAGCGATAATACGAGAGATATTATCGTTGAATAAAGGTAATATTCAATGTCCGAAAACGGAGAGATTTAATTTAAAGAAATTTGAAGAGAGCCAAGTAAGAGAGGAATACCAGATTGAAGTTTCGAATAGATCCTTGGTTTTTAGAAGATTCGGAATGCACTAGTGTTGAGGATACATGGATTGAAATTAGAGATAGCATTAAAAGTTCAGCAAAAGAAAAATTGGGACACGTGGAAATACGTAGGAACAAACCGTGGTTCAACCAGGAATGCATTAAACTAGCAGAGAAAACAGGCAAAATTACGCTGGCTACAAAATCACATTGAAATAACTACACAAAATTTCACAGATATCAGGCGGGAAACTTCCAAAACTTTTAGAACAAAGAAACGCGATTTTTTGAAAGCCAAAATTAAGGAACTTGAAGATAATAGTAAAAACAAAAGTATTCGGGACAGGTATAAGGGGATCAGCGAATTTAAGAAAGGCTATCAACTTCGTGCTTATATATTAAAGAAAGCTGACGGAACAAATAAATGATGAAAAATAAAAATAAAATAGTCACAGCTGTTTTTTTTCTTTTTGAGACAATGGAATTATTTTGAATGTTCATCCTCCAGTAAACTACCCTTACTTTTAGGTGTCGAAGGATACAAAATTCGAAACAATAGTATGTTATTAAAACGTTATGTCTAGAATTCGGTCCAGGTACGTTGAACAATATGGCCTCTAATTGAGTGCATGTAAAAGCGTGACGAACCGACAGAGGAATAGATGGGCAGACATCGAAATTTTTTTTCGATATGTAGGGGTCATGTAACTTGAATTCATTGAAATCTCGTATTCGATTTTTATAACTATCACTACATTTTCTTCTTACGTCGCTCGAATGTGAAAACGAATAGGCCTACACCGACACGTAAAGGGATATTTTGCAATCCCCAAAATTTAATTTGTTATGTTTAATGTGTTGTCACGCTAGAAAAAAACTTATGCCTGTTACATCGTTTTATTATCAGTTTTTCACGCTACTGTATAATTCGGAAGAACGATATGATTATAGTTAATATCCATGGCATATTTTGGAAGCATTCGTGCTCCTCACAAATAGAGCTGTATAGTTTAGTTTTATTTAAAGAAAGCATTTTTTATTCCTTACACAGACTTATGATTGCATTTCTTGCACTTGTGGATATGAAAAAGAAAGGAGTGACAGAGAGAGTCAATACTCTAAAAAGAAACACACATACACATACACTAAAACAATAATTTAACAACAGCCTTTTTTATGACAACGAATTATTCTACTTCATTCGCTGTGACTGTAAGGCTGCAGGTCGCGTATGTTTTTTTCTGTTCCTGACTGGCAGACACACTCGAAGTGAGTTGAAGTTTGTTCTGCTGTGCAAAAGCGGAGAGGGGAGGAATAGCCATACCATACCATAAACTGAAAACAATCGATATTACTAACAGTACACTAATTCTGAATAAATACGTCATTACAGAAAACAAAAAGTTATTTCCTTATTATATTGCTTTGGTTCTTATTAAAATAAAAATTATACACTTTCTATAATGTCTTGTAAAAAAAAGTAAAATGGATGGGATTCGATCTGGTGTCAAAACTGTATAAGAACTACCAGTCTGCCACTCTATCCACTTGACCACAGAGACTACGTTTTGTTGCCTGTCCTTTTTTAACAAATAAATGCTCATGGCTATAGAGCATGTCACTTCCAAACTTAAGAAAACAGTTTTCCTCTTTGTTTCTATATTTCCGTACAACATCTTGGTAACAGAAGCTAATTTATATTTGGCAGACAATTTACACCCTACGTTTAAACCAGTAAATGCAATATTTTACTCCACTTTCAAGTTCCTTGATTCAATTTCTGGATACTACGATACTACCAATCGTGAAATTCTTTCTGCAGTTGTGCTCTGCTACTGCAAAATTCCCTCGAAAGGATTATTGCCAGTATACACAAAACCGAGCATAAGGCGCGCTATACACTATAGGATAGATCCTAGGAAATCTCTTACGACATGTCCTAGAGTCAAAATCTCAACGTGTATGGCATCAGATCGCATGTCATTTCCTGTGTTCTGAACGATCCTATGAGATTTCTCTTGTTTAGAGCACGCTCTATTTCGGAAAGAAAATTCGTAAGATTTCGATTTAAGCGACATCAGGTGAGAGAAAATGAAAACAAAACAAGTGAAAACACAACTGAGGAGGTATCGTCTGATCGTACAGGTTAACTTGAGGTGTACCACTCGAAATAATTGTTGAAAAATTATAATTTATCACTGTTCCCTAAATGATTTACGTTGACCGACATGAAAATTATTCACATAGCATAAATAAAATCCCTCAAGAGAACCATCCAAAGCAATTGATGATAAACTACAATTCTTTTACGATTTGAGTACAAATACGGGGTCCGGATATATAGCATAAAAACTATAGTGCAAAAAACGCAAACCGAGTTGTGCTAGGTGGCCTCTGGAAAGTACGAATGCTATCTAACAGTCAGAGCAGGGCGAAGCCGGGGCCCGAGCGTCAGTCAGGGGGTGCGAGCGAAGGAAGCAGGCGCGTCAGTTAATGTAGTGAAAACGAGTAGGTTTCGGCAATAATACGAGTTTGAATAGTAATTGTCATGGTATCGTGGTGGTAGCGCTCCACTTGTAAACATAAACTATAGCTTTTGTAAACTATACAGAAATAAACCGGCGGTGGAAAATAGTATCACCGGTCATCTTTCTATGCATTCACTTAGGTAAATGTTTCGCAGAAGGGGTCCAAAAGTAGGCAAAACATACAAAATTTACAGGAGAAATGGAAGATGCAAGTACTTAGACCAACCAAATCTAACCTAATGAAATTAACTAACTTAAACTAACCTAATATTAATAGAAGTAAGCGAAATTCTATCACTTTTTGAAAATTAGCTGGAGCCATATACTAATATAATCTAACATAACATAACCGTAACTAACCTGAACCAGCCTAAACTAAACTAATGTAAATAGAAACTACCGAAATTGTAACATTTCTTGGAAAAATTAGCTGGACCGTTTCTGCTAAACATTGTCTCTCACCTATTTTATCTGTCGTTAAAACATTTATAATCATTTTACATTAGTAACCCTACAATTGTAAACATAAAATACAACTGTATTACTTTGTATTTAATTGTGTTGTTTGCAGAAATTTGATCCTTATAAATATATCTTTCCATGCAAAGTATTACATTTTATTTGTAAATCTTCTAACATGTGGTGCACCAAAAGTATACCAGCACCCTTCTGACATTTATGTTCTTTTTTAGAGGTATCCAATTTAACAATATGACGCCTGTTATTAATATCAGTGGGATGTGCAGTATGGTTAGCATAGTAATTCTTCACCTTTGTACTTTTATTAAATAGGACTATTTCACAATGTTGATAAACGTCATTCGGTCAGACAGGAAAACTCTTCACGTGTATGGCACAAAAAGGGTAGGATTTCCTACAAGATATGTTATAACATTTTTCCGAAGATAAATCCTAAGATATTTCCTAGGATTGATCTCGTGGTGTATAGGCCGCCTAATTTTGTTTTTTCTTATATTTTTATTTTATTATCTTTTTTGGAAATATCTTCTTATATGGATTGCTTTCTATTGTCTCCACTTACTAATATCTGAATTTTACCCATAAACGTAAGAAAAATGGAAAATTGCGAAAAATCGTGGGTTACAGTATACGCGCAATCTTTCTTTTTTTTGCGCATGAGGGTACCTAATGACACGTATGACAAATATATATATAACTGACATGAAGCTGATAACAAGGATTTAGTTAGAACACTAAAAAGAAAAGGTTTTGTTTCAACAAGTCTATGTAAAAACACAGTGTTTTATTTTAAAAGGTACGATAAAAAATGCTTACTTACCAAATAGACATATCTCTTAATAAATATTTGCAAGTCTTCTAGGTTAGAAAATTCGAACAAATGCAACTGCAAAAGAAAATAGATACAAAATTAACTTAGAATACATTAAAAAGCGTCTATTAGGGAACATGACAGTTCATTTGAAATATTCTATCTTAACAGTTTTCTTTCGTTATGAACAGTTTTTTATATTAGTTTTTAAAATTTTATTGTCCCACAACTATCTACCAAGGCTAAGGAAAATGGTGGTGATGAGATGGATGAAATGGTGGAATGATGAAGGTGGGAGAAAACGAGATAACCTCGAGAAATCTCACACATACGATGTTTGATTACCTCAAGGCCTACTTTGGGGAGCGGGAATGGGATCCTACGCGCCAAAAGCTCCATATAATGAGAGCTCTACCACTGAGCCACCGTGGTTTAAAGAAAATGCAAATGCAAATTACTCTACATCCTCGTAAGTTGGATATGACTTCAAGGATTGGGATGAAATCTGCGCTATGGCTATTGAGGATAGAGTTATATCTAAGAGGAAATATGATCATAACTGCAGCCATCTGGAAGTCCACCACTTGAAGCTAACTTTATATTTTTAACTAGGAATGGGGTTATGTGATATATCGCTAGAAACTTCCCTAAAACACGAATCCGATATCGGTTTTCACCTACCTTTATTACTGAAAGTGATTTACATGTCCTTGTAGAGATTCAGCATTTTAATGCTTTCATCATTCCTTAATTGCAAGTAAACCAGAATAGGCGTCAACATTTAGCATCCCATTAACTTTGTGGTAATGAGTGGTGGGAGTAGCAGGCGAGGGACTGCAGACGAGTCCAATCCACTGCATCCAGGATATTCTCCTCCATAGCACACAATACCGTTAGTAAGATCCAGATTACTTTAGGGAAAAAGATTATGTGCAATACAAGCCACACAGTGGATGCCCGAGGACTGTTACGAACAGGGAAACATCGACTGCTGTGTTGGTAGTATTTGCCAAAAGCCCGACTCGCAATACCTGCCATGTAGTACGGGTCAGCGGTGTCGTGAGTCAAAAATGAATTACACGGATCATGTAGTGCAACTAATGGTACCCCTACAAGCTGTAATTACATCACCCAATCAAGAATGAACCCGATAAGAAATTAGAGTTATATTACCAGTCACTGGAACAATTTCATGGTAATTCACATTATGAGTTCCGTGAACGATGACAGATGTGGGAACTTGTTACGAGAGCTGGTATTCTCCTTACTTATGAGTCCAGAAGGTGCATACCCAACTTACTTTCAACGTGACGGTGCGACTGCACACTATGATTGCAAATTTTATGGTGGTTAGATCAATAGTTTTTTCGACGCTGGATCGGCAGACGCGGGCCAACGGAACAATTATTGCATACAGGTTAAAATCAACAATATCCGTGAAGTGTATAACGTACGCCTTAGCCAGCGTAGACCCTATCCCGTGCAGTATGCAGCAAGGTAGTAACCACATTGAGCACGCATTTGAATAATTTTCACTGGAACAAATTTAAATAAAAATTCGTAGATATATAATGTACTTTTTTGCTGACTTCCATGAAAAGCAAGGAGAGAGATCAAAATAATTGTGGTATGCGCCGCGTAAGTAGTGGGGGATAAGCCTTGATGTGCGAAGCATATGTAAATAATCCTGCCTACACGAATGTTCGATTTCGTTAATATAAAATATTCTATAAATTACAATAAAATTTCAATAGACAAATAAAAATAAAGAAATATGATTAAATTAAGTCAGGAGAGATAAAGGATTAAACTAATTTTATGGTTAACATTCTTGGACGCGTGAGTTCCATATTTATATTCCGCTCACCCCTCTCAGACTCTCTCTGATACGTGGACTTACTCATAATATCAAAGATATGTGAGTGATTACCATCAGATAATTACTTAATTCGTCATGATCTGGTAACAATTTGCAAGAAATCACAGCAATCCTGAAAGAACCAGCCAACATTAGCAATAGTCCTCACTATCATACGAAAGAATACTGCTACTTGAGGATGATAATTCCATGTATGGTTATTACAACACTGATATTACGTATTGTATATCGTACCATAATATTACACTGAATATTTACACATAAGAAATATTGAAATCACTATTAATAACATTGACAGATTTATTTCTTATTCAAAAGCTTAGGCAGAAAGTTAAAATTGACATTTTAACATTTCATTTCAGTTGTTTTGATCACAATTTTATTACTATCACTTCCTCATATATTTAACCATTTTTCTAGTTTTTGATTCTCTTTACCGGAGTAATGTTCTGAAGGTAATTTGTCTAATTGCTGATCACAATCAATTAGTAATTTCTTGCTAAGAGGATTCTATTAATACCATGTAATAATAAGGCTGTATGATAGTTCTTCTCGCCTTGTTTATTTTTTAAAACTTTATACTATTTTTCTTACCCTAATTATCACACATTACGTTTGATTCTCCACATCTTATATATTTCAACAAGATTGTTAGTGGTTAATAATAATAGGTCACGATTTTGAAGCCTAAATGTAACTTCAGTTTTTACGAGTATGTTTTATAATAACTAGCAATCTTTCTGAAAGTACAACTTCACTCGTTCTGATTTTCGAAGAAAATAACTACGAGAGTAGTAGAAAATGGATCGATCTGGATCAGACCTGAGCCAGTTTTAATCAACTCACAAGCCCCTGGGAAAATGACCACCATGCACCGTGAGACCGTGGCCTTTTACGACCTCCATTTTAGGGGTGAATTTGTTCCCTTTTACGAGCACTTTTTAGGGGGTGTACTCGTTCCCTTTTATGAGCATATTTTCCAACCCCTATGAACAAACAGCAGAACATCAGACTACGTAACATAACGAACATACAGAAGAGCAAATTGAACTCGTTCTCTTTTATGAGCACATTTTAAGGGGTGACCTCGTTTTCTTTTACGACCTCCATTTTAGGGGTGAATTTGTTCCCTTTTATGACCACTTTTTAGGGGGTGTATTCGTTCTCTTTTACGACCTCCATTTTAGGGGGGGGTGAACTCATTCCCTTTTATGAACACTTTATCAACCCTTATTTTAATATAGCAGAAATTACGAACACATAGAAGAGAAGATAACACATAGCAGAACAGATAACAGATAAGAATATGAAACATAGAAGGGGTGTATTCGTTCTCTTTTCCAACCCCTATTTCAACATGCCAGAGACTACGAAACATGGCGGACATAGCACAAGGGGTGTATTCATTTTCTCCACCTCTAATTGAACATAGCAGAAATTACACTGAGAGTACGTAACACACAACATCCTCCATTTTAAGGGTGGACTCGTTTCCCAACCCTTATTTTAAGACAATGAATACCTATGTAACATAGCGATTGGATACGCTCTTTGAACCGATTTGGATAAAACTAGGCATATGGGGGTTTTCGACCATGCTGAGTACGAATATCATACCATTTTAGGGGTGAATTCGTTTTCAACCCCTATTTTAACATAACAGAATTGACATAAGAATACGTAACATAGCAGCGGGCCTATTTTTCCACCCTTATTTGAGCATAGTCCATTTTTAGGGTGAACTCGTTTTCAACCCCTATTTCAACATGACATAGACTACGAAACATAGCAGAGGTGAACACACAGCAGATACATAAGACTTGTTCCACCCTATTTGAATCCATGGTCTTTTAGGGGGGTGAACTCGTTCCCTTTTCCAACCCCTATTTTAACATAACAGAGAATACACTGAGACTATGAACACACAGCACAACAGATAATACATAGCTACGGAGGGAGGGTGTACTCGTTCTCATTTTTCAACCCTTATTTTAACATAGCAGAGAATACATTCGAACCCTATAGCAAAGATTCTTTTAAGGAGTGAACTTGTTCTAACCTATATTTGAACATAGCAGAGATGATTATTTAAAGAATGCGAAACTTCCGTGTTTTGTTATCAGTTACATAATAACTTCCGCCATATGTAGATAATTCTCATTACGTCATTCATCCGGATTTTTAACCTAGTTTTCTCTTTAACAGACAATAACTTGTCATTCAACGATAGGAATCCCTGAACGTAATGTAATCAATCACAAAGGTATAAAAAAAAGAGGGGAATTCCCGAGGATGACTGATACTATTGCGCAACATGACGTAATACTGTCAGACAGGTATAAAAGACTGACCGACATGTTTTTTTGTAATCACTTCATGTTTACCGTGTGAAGCGTAAAGTTCAGATATTTTTTGTGTGTGTGCGTTTATATTATTAGTGTGGTTTATTAATAGTGTGGTTTTGTTTTCTTTTGTAAGTAAGACATTTTATAATAATACTATTAATATTATATTATAAAAACTCAGTTCAAAATTATTATAGTAACTTTGAAGAGTTAGTTTTTTTAAAAAAAAATGGCAACAAAAAAGGTTAAATCAAATATTATCAATTCTGATACTCTATTTAATAATAATTTAAAAAATTTTATTTTAAAATGTGATACTGATTTAAATGAGGATAGTGGATGTTTTTTAAAGAATAAAAGAAAAGACTGTTTAGATATATTACAACAAGAACAAACTAAGACATCGTTTAAAGTAAATTTTTCTTTGGCTACAACTTTTGTAAAACCAGTAGATTTAGAAACATGTCGATTCTTTGTAAATAGTGGTAACGAAATTATTTTGCCGAGTACAGATTTGAATTCTATAATTGAAAAACTATTTAATAAAATTTTAGTTGAACAAGAAAATAGGGCAATTAAGAAATCAGGGTGGTCTTTATGTTCTGAACCAAACCATCACTTAGAAATTAAAATCAGTAAATATGATCCGCTTTCCGCTTCTTCTTTTATAAAATTACCTCAATGGATTTTATCCAAAAAGAAATGTGTTTTAAATATTCAAAATAATGATAATAGATGTTTTATGTACTGCATTCTAGCTGCGTTGCATCCAGTAAAAGAAAATCCAAATCGTGTGAATAATTACATACAATATAGTAATACTTTATTACCATTATTTGAAAAAACCAATATACAATTTCCCGTCGAAGTAGAACACATAAGCAAATTTGAACATATGTATAATTCCGTATTTCCTAACGAACAAATTTCCATTAATATATATGGCATTAACTATGATCATGAAACTATTTTCCCATTACATATAAGCGAAAATGCAGGTGTATTTAAACATATTGATTTACTGTATTGTGAAGAAAATTGCAACAGTCATTATTGTCTAATAAAAAATATCAATGCGTTATTGAAGAGTCATAAAGAGAAAACTTATGTAAAATTGCCTCAATGGATTTTATCCACAAAATGTGTTTTAAATATTCAAAATAACGATAATAGAAGTTTTATGTATAGTATTCTAGCTGCGTTGCATCCAGTAAAAGAAAATCCAAATCGTGTGAATAATTACATACAATATAGTAATACTTTATTACCATTATTTGAAAAAACCAATATACAATTTCCCGTCGAAGTAGAACACATAAGCAAATTTGAACATATGTATAATTCCATATTTCCTAAGGAACAAATTTCCATTAATATATATGGCATTAACTATGATCATGAAACTATTTTCCCATTACATATAAGCGAAAATGCAGGTGTATTTAAACATATTGATTTATTATATTTAAACTCTCATTATTGTCTAATAAAAAATATCAATGCGTTATTGAAGAGTCATATAAAATTGCCTCAATGGATTTTATCCACAAAATGTGTTTTAAATATTCAAAATAACGATAATAGAAGTTTTATGTATAGTATTCTAGCTGCTTTATATCCAGTAAAAGAAAATACAAATCGTGTGAATAATTACATACAATATAGTAATACTTTATTACCATTATTTGAAAAAACCAATATACAATTTCCCGTCGAAGTAGAACACATAAGCAAATTTGAACATATGTATAATTCCATATTTCCTAAGGAACAAATTTCCATTAATATATATGGCATTAACTATGATCATGAAACTATTTTCCCATTACATATAAGCGAAAATGCAGGTGTATTTAAACATATTGATTTATTATATTTAAACTCTCATTATTGTTTAATTACAAATTTAAATGGTTTAGTCAGACATCAGTTAGGTAGTCATCAAACATTTATTTGTAGACGATGTTTAATATCTTTTTATAACAAATCAAAATTAGATGAACATGACAAATTATGTAAAGAACACACTCCAACCAAAATTAACATGCCGAAACAAGGAGAAGTTTTAAAATTTCGAAAATTGAAATTGTTATTACAGAATGATGTGATAATAATTGCAGATATGGAAAGTTTATTAAAACCTATAAATAAACAAAGTGGATCTCATACAGTACAAATTCACCAACATATACCATGCAGTTTTGGTTATATTGTATGTTGGAGTAACAACTATATGAAATCAGATTTAGTTATTTATCGGGGAGAAAATGTATCGATGAAGTTTATGTCTGCTATGGAGAATGAATTAAGAAAAATCATAAACATATTAGATCAAGAAAAACCATTAATACCATTAAATAGTTCTCAGTTACAGGAGTTTAACCTATCCACTGAATGCTCAGTTTGTGATAGTAAATATACGAGTGACAATAGAAAAGTTAAACATCATAACCATTTAACTGGTCAATTTATTGCCACGGTGTGCAACAATTGTAATTTACAAATTAAGCGTCAAAGTAATTTTATCCCTGTCTTCTTCCATAATTTGTCTGGGTATGATGCACATTTATTTGTGAAAGAATTAGGTTGCACCCCTGGAAACATTTTTGTAATTGCTGAAAGCACTGAGAAATACATAACATTCTCTAAGCACTTTAATTTTAATGGTAGACCTATCGAGTTACGTTTTGTAGACTTATTTAAATTCCTACCGTATAGTCTCGAAAATTTGGTGTCAAAATTAAAACCTGAGCAATTTGTCTATACAAAGCAATATTTTTCTGATGAAAAGTTTCCTTTAATTCTCCGTAAGGGAATTTATTTTTATGAATACATAACAAATTTAGATACATTTAAAGAAACTGAATTTCCTGGAAGAGAGGCGTTTAGTAGCAAATTGAATGGAACACAAATTTCCGAGACTGATTATCAATATGCAAAACTGATTTGGCGTGTGTTTAAATGTGAAAATTTAGGGGACTACCACGATCTATATTTAAAATGTGATGTACTTCTCACAGCAGATGTGTTGGAGAATTTTAGAAAGACATGTTTAAATGCTTTTTGTATTGATCCGATTAATTGTTTTACTGCACCTGGGTTGGCATGGCAAGCCATGTTATATAGAACAAAAATTGAACTTGAACTTTTATCAGATATCAATATGTATATGTTTGTAGAAAAATCGATTCGCGGAGGTATTACTCAAGCTGTGTTAAGGTATGCCAAAGCTAATAATCCTTACGTACATGATTTTGATGCGGAAAAAGAAAAATCTTATTTACTGTATATTGACATGAACAATCTGTACGGACTATCAATGATTGACTATTTACCATATGGTGGTTTTCGGTGGGAGGATAAAATTGACAACTGGCAAGACAAACATAAAATTATCAATTGGCCCACGGATAGTGAATGGGGATTTTTTCTAGAAGTGGACTTAGAGTATCCAACTGATTTACACGAATACCATTCTGATTTTCCGTGTGCTCCAACTAATGAAGTTCCACCGAATGGTAAATATTCAAAATTACTATTGACACTTAAACCGAAATCGAATTATATCTTGCATTATAGAGTATTACAATTTTATCTAAAACAAGGTTTAATATTGGTAAAAGTACATAAAATATTATGGTTTCGTCAATCTAAATGGCTTGCATCTTATATTCAAGAAAATACTCAACGCCGTGCAAATGCTACAATTGAATTTGAAAAAGATTTCTATAAGTTATTAAATAATTCGGTATACGGAAAGACAATGGAGAATGTACGAAAACGAATTGATATAAAATTAATTAACAATGAAAAAAAGTGTAAAAAATTAGTAGCGCAAAATCAGTTTGAAAATTGGGTAAAATTGGCTGATAATTTGGCATTGTTTCATATGGTAAAAAAATCGGTAACCCTTAATAAACCAATTTACGTAGGAGCGACAGTTTTAGAATTATCAAAATTAGCAATGTATGAATTCCATTATAATATAATGAAACCGCGATATGGAGATAAAATTAGAATTGCATATATGGATACTGACTCTTTCATTTACCAAATTAAAACTAACAATATTTATAACGATATAAAAGATATGAATGAGTATTTTGACACCTCAAATTATCCTGAAAATAATTCTTTATATAGCACACAAAATAAACACGTTTTGGGTAAAATGAAAGACGAATTAGGTGGAGTTCCTATGATTGAATATGTTGGGTTACGAGCAAAAAATTATGCTATAAAAACTGGTGAAAATAAAGAATTGAAAAAATGTAAAGGGATCAAGAAAAATATAGTTAAAGAAAAAATTACGTTTGACGATTATAAATCATGTATATTTAAAAACGAAACGATCTATAAAACACAATTTGAAATTAAAAGTAAATACCATAATTTAACAACAAATCAGGTAAGAAAATTAGCATTAGATCCGTATGATGACAAAAGAAAAATTTTAAATTGTAATATACACACTGTTCCTTGGGGGTATTATAATAATAAAGATGTAAAATGTACGATTTGTATATTATAAATACGATATAATTTTTTTTTGGATATATTAGTATTAAAAAAAATGTCACAATCAGTTCGAGAACAAATAGTTGCAGAATTACATAAAAGTGCAAGACGAAACTATCCTCGAATACCTGTTATAACGAAAGGGATTCATGATTTATGGCAAGCTGATTTAGTTGAAATGAATAGTGGAAAATTGAAAGGTCTAGCAAAAATTAATCGAAATTTCAAATATTTATTAACTGTGATAGATACATTCTCTAAATATGCTTGGGCTATTCCTGTGAAAAATAAAACTGGGAAAGAAATTACACAAGCATTTATAACAGTACTGAGAAAAGCAAACAAAAGCCCTAAATTTTTACAAACTGACAGGGGTCGAGAATTTTATAATTCAGAGTTTCAGAAGGCGATGAACCAAAATAACATTAAACATTATTCCACGTACAGTGATGTGAAAGCAAGTATTATTGAAAGATTTAATAGATCGTTACGTAACATAATGTGGAGACAATTTACACTGCAGGGAAATTATAAATGGATTGGCATTCTGCCGGAATTACTACATAAATATAATAATACTATTCATTCCACTATTAAAATGAAACCTATCGACGCTGTTAAAAAAGAAAATGAAAAACATCTATTGACAAACATCTATTGCAAAAAGTTTTCTGTGATAAAAAGAAAAAGTAAATTTAAGATAGGTGAATATGTAAGAATTAGTAAACTTAAGCGTCCTGGTTTTGATAGAGGTTTTACACGCAATTGGAGTACAGAAATTTTTCGAATTGCTAAAGTTTTCTTCACTAATCCTCCGACATATCACTTAGTAGACTCAAATAATAAACCTATTGAAGGAAGATTTTACGGACACGAATTACAATTAACGAAATTTCCAAACACATATTTAATTGAAAAAGTGTTGCGAAAGAAAAATAATAAGGCCTATGTGAAATGGTTAGGTCTGCCAAAAAGTGAAAATTCTTGGATTGATTTAAAACATACTATATTGTAAAAAAAAAGAGAAGTCAAGAATTTATAGATGAAGCATGTCGTCACAAATATTTTAAATTCTAGCAACACTGTAAATTTTCGTTGCTTAGTTAAATTGTCATCATCATCATCATCATCACGAGGTCTATCAGTATCACAAGTTCTTCCACAAACGCTGTTTTTTTATGTAAAGGAGAAAAGAAAGCAAAATATTTAAAAACGCTATTTAAAATAAATTCAATATATCTGTAATAGAGATGGAATGGAAAATTCCTTTTACATGTATGGTAGCAGGTCCCACAGGTTGTGGAAAATCATATTTTGTTAAAACATTTCTTGACCATTATAGCAAGTTATTTAAAAATATTGTATGGTGTTATGGTGAATGGCAACCATTGTATGATACTCTTTCAAACTGTACGTTTAAAGAAGGTTTACCTCAAAATAATGAATTTCAAGCACATGAGGGTCCACATCTTGTCATTATTGATGATTTAATGCGTGAGTGTGACCATCGGATTGTAGATATTTTTACTAAGGGTAGCCATCATAGAAATATAAGTGTAATATTTATAACACAGAATATTTTCCATCAACAAAAAGGAATGCGGGATATTTCGTTAAATTGTCATTATATTGTTTGTTTTAAAAATCCTAGAGACCAAGCTCAAATTAATTATCTCGCACGACAATTGTATCCAGGTAATACAAATTTTATTCAAGAAGCATATCAAGATGCAACTCGAATTGCACATGGTTATTTACTTTTTGATTTAAAACAAAATACTCCTGATGAGCAGCGAGTTCGAACAAATATCTTTCCAACAGATTCTTTTAATTATGTTTATGTACCTGTAAAAAAATAATAATTGTAATATGGTTTATATTCTAACAACTATTTGTGCTTTAATAGCCGTAAAAAATGATTAGTAAGGAAAATGCACATATGTTAAAACTTTTAGCAAAGTCAAAACCGAAAGCACGTAAGGCAATTTTACAAAATGCAGATCGTGATTTAATTCGCTCTATTTGTGAATGTTCCTATAACGTATTACAAGGAAATGTTCCATTAAATAAAACAGAGATAAATAAGCTAAAAAAATATAAAAAGGAACTGAGATATTTGGTGAAAAAAGGTCCGTCATTAAAACAAAAGAAAAAACGAATAATTATACAAAAAGGTGGTTTTCTTACTGCTTTGCTTGCACCTATTATTGGAGGTATACTATCTAGTTTAATTAAATAATTATGCAAAACGCACAAAAACTTATTTTAATCGCACCAGAAAAATTACATCATTATCAAACGATATCTAATCTTGATGATGAAATGAAAGAAATTTTAAATAATAAAAGTTTAAATGCAGAAGAAAAATGGACAAGATATAGAGAAGTCTTACAAAAATATTTAAATATTATTCAAAAACCGGTAGCAGTTACAACAACAACAGCAACTACCACTACTAAGGAGGAAGAAGAACAAGAGGACGAGGAGGACGAGGAGGAGGATGATGAAATAATATCTACTCTCCCTGAAATTTGTAAACGTAAAGCGAGACCTTTATTACGTAAATTGAAACAAAATCCAAATATTCAATGAGACGATAATGGAAATGTGAATATTAATAATAAATTAATTCCAGGTGCAAATATAGTGGATTTGACATCCGATTTTGTTAGATGTCGTAAGAAAAATATTTCAGTTGCTGGCTGGAAACCTTTTGCTACATTATTAGCAAAAGCCAATATACCTTTAGAGTACATTGGTAATCCTCAACGAATAGATTATATTAGAAAACTAACAGAAGACGAAGAAGAGGAAGAAGAAGATGGTCCTCCACCCCGTAAACGCAAATGGTGTACTTATAAGCAATAATAATAATATTCTATTGTAATCTATTGTTATTTTTAAGTATATAGAAAGAAAGAAAGATGAATGAGCCCTACCTCAACTATTACATATATCAAGCAGGAGGTGATTATAACGTGTATAGAGGTACACCATATCAAGAAGGTTATGGCATTGGTAGTTTACTAGGAGGTTTATTTCGTACTGTATTTCCTTTATTAAGACAAGGTGCAAAAACTGTTGGTAAAGAATTGATACGTACAGGAATTAATGTAGCAGGAGATGTACTAGATAATAATAGACCTATTGAAGAGTCTTTGCATGATCGATGGCAAGAAGCTAAAACAAATTTAAAAAATAAAGCTCAAAATAAATTAAATCAGGTGTTGGAAGGATCTGGAAGAAGAAAAAGAAAGAAAGTTCATTTTAGTGGTGCTGGTGTGAAACGGATAAAAAGATCTTTGATTGATTAATTATGGAGCAAAGTGATAGTTTTTATCTCACACTTCCTAGCAATAGTTCTATGAAATATTTTCCTCAAAATACTCTTGCTTGTTATACTACTAAATTATATCAACTTATTGTACTGGAGAAGGGAGTGTGGGAAACAGCTGTTGTTGAAGTGCATTATACAAGTTCATTTCAGAATGTTTCCAAATATACAAATAATATTTATTACCGTCTCATGAATACAAAAAACTGGAACATAACTCAAATCTTACCAGGCCACTATTATCATGTTGATGATATTCTATCTCAAATTAATCATAAAAGTGATATATTAAATTTACAATTAAAAGTCAAAGCATCAGTGAAACGAATTGAGGTTAATAGAGTAATAAAAGATCAAGAGAAGCATATACAAGTACGCCTATCTCCTGAACTAGCCAGAATACTAGGTTTTGATCATATTCAACAAGAAGATATTGCAGTTGTTCATCATGCTCGTTATCCACCTGATTTACAAAAAGCGCTACCTACACTTATGTATATTTACAGTGATATTGTAGAACCACAAATGGTGGGTGACACCGTAGCTCCATTGTTACGTATTATAAATACAAATATTACAGAGCATGGTATTAATAATGTACATATTTTTGATAATCCTCATTATGTCACTGTGCAACGTAAACAATTTGATCAAATTATTATTGATTTAAGAGATAGTACAGGTAATCCACTTCCTTTCCAATATGGCAGTGTATGTGTAAAATTACATTTTCGTAGACGTAATACGGTATTGTAAATTTTACCATGTGTGAATATAATAGTAAGAAAAGAGAGAAGAAAAAAATGCAGTGTGAGTGTATGAAATCAGAATTAGATTTATTTGCTGGTTTACCCACTCAAACCAGTATTATAGGTAATAAAATAGTTCCATATAAGCCTGTGGCTTCATTAGCTGATAATGCACCAATAGAATTTGTAGTCCCCGGTCATGGGGATGACTATATTGACTTACCGCACACAATGTTATATGTTAAAGGTAAAATTACTAAATCAGATGGTTCTAATTTAACTTCTGCCGATAAGAAAATCGGCCCTGTAAATGATTTTCTCAATGCAATGTTCAGTGAATTGCAAGTATATTTAAATAATCAACTTATTTCCTACTCTTCACATACATATCCATATCGATCGTATATTGAAAAACTACTAAATTATAATACTGAAGCTAAAACAACGCATCTTCAAACATCAATGTGGTTTAAAGATACTGCAGGGCATATGGACAGTGTGGCCGATGCTAATGTAGGATTTAAACAACGTTTTCTTCTCACTGCTTTAAGTCAGTCATTTGAATTATTGGGCTATATTCATGCTGATATTTTCAATCAGGAGAAATTTTTACTGAATGGTGTACAATTGCGTATTAAACTAATTCCAGCTAAACCTACATTTTGTCTAATGGGCGACGCAGATGCTGATGGAAAAGTTGTAATTACAGATGCAACATTGCTTGTGAAAAAGGTTGATGTATCACCAGCAGTTAAAATAGCACAAAATAAAGTATTACAAAATCCTAAATTTAGAGTAAAATATCCTATAACAAAAGTGCAAGTGAAGACTGAAACGCTGCCACAAGGAATTATGGATAGTACACTTCCAGATCTGTTTTCAGGCATAGTGCCTAAACGTATTATTATTGGTTTTGTTACTAATACTGCTTTTAATGGTAATTATCAAACAAATCCATTCAATTTTCAACATTTTAGTATGTCATTTTTTACATTGTATGTTGATGGAAATCCAATACCCTTCAAACCTTTACAGCCAGATTTTGATAATAAGCTATATGTACAAGCATATTCTACGTTATTTACAGGTTCAGGTATTTATTATTCTAATCAAGGTAATGATATTTCACTCGCTGAATATCCTAATGGTTATACTCTACTGGTGTTTGATTTAACTCCTGATTCAAGCGCAAGTGCTGCATTTCATACTAGTCCACAACGGCAAGGAAGTGTACGTTTAGAGGTTCATTTTAAAGAAGCACTGCCATCTCCTGTAACAACAATTATTTATGGTGAATTCTCTTCAGAATTAGAAATTGATTTCCAGAGAAAAATATATATTAATTAAAGAAAATGTTAAATACAATTGAGCTTTATGAAGCATTACAACAAAATTTGCCTAAAGATCATTTTATTGGTGTGTATGCTGCTGATGAGTTACCTTTGTTTATTCATACATTTCCAGCCGCCATAATTATAAACACTGATTCTAGTGATAAACCTGGTGAACATTGGGTTGCTGTTTATATATCTAATATGTGTGTGGGAGAGTATTTCGATAGCTATGGTATACCTCCCTATATACAACATCATATAAGGTTTTTAAAACGAAACTGTTTGTATTATACATGGAATAATAGACGTATTCAAGGTGATTTATCTCAATTTTGTGGACATTACTGTTTCCTATATTTAGCATGTCGTGCATCTGGTTATTCGATGCAGGATTTTTTAAACAAATTCTCACTCACTACTATTGATGCTAATGATATTATGCTTTATTCATTTATGAGAGTATGATGATGTTATTTTTTTAAACTCCGCCATTGCCGGTCCCAAGCCCTGGATGAGAAAGGAGGAGGGTTGGGGGTGTTGCTACCCCCGTAAAAGAAAATAATGTTGGGTTGGAAACGAGTACACTTCTATTCTCTGCTATGTTAAAATAGGGGTTGAAAAAGGGAACGAGTTCAATTTGCTCTTCTGTATGTTCGTTATGTTACGTAGTCTGATGTTCTGCTATTTGTTCATAAAAGGGAATGAGTTCACCCCTTTAAATGTGCTCGTAAAAGAGAACGAATTCACCCCTAAAATGGTATGATATTCGTACTCAGCATGGTCGAAAACCCCCATATGCCTAGTTTTATCCAAATCGGTTCAAAGAGCGTATCCAATCGCTATGTTACATAGGTATTCATTGTCTTAAAATAGGGGTTGGAAAACGAGTCCACCCTTAAAATGGAGGATGTTGTGTGTTACGTACTCTCAGTGTAATTTCTGCTATGATCAATTAGAGGTGGAGAAAATGAATACACCCCTTGTGCTATGTCCGCCATGTTTCGTAGTCTCTGGCATGTTGAAATAGGGGTTGGAAAAGAGAACGAATACACCCCTTCTATGTTTCATATTCTTATCTGTTATCTGTTCTGCTATGTGTTATCTTCTCTTCTATGTGTTCGTAATTTCTGCTATATTAACATAAGGGTTGATAAAGTGTTCATAAAAGGGAGTGAGTTCACCCCCCTAAAATGGAGGTCGTAAAAGAGAACGAATACACCCCCTAAAAAGTGGTCATAAAAGGGAACAAATTCACCCCTAAAATGGAGGTCGTAAAAGACCGTGGGCTCACGGTAAAATAAGCCATGCTCTTTTATTAGCTGTGCTATCTGCTATGTTAAAATAGGGGTTGGAAAAGAGAACGAATACACCCCTTCTATGTTTCATATTCTTATCTGTTATCTGTTCTGCTGTGTGTTACGTAGTGTTATCTTCTCTTCTATGTGTTCGTAATTTCTGCTATATTAAAATAAGGGCTCATAAAAGGGAATGAGTTCACCCCCTAAAATGGGCTCGTAAAAGAGAACGAATACACCCCCTAAAAAGTGCTCGTAAAAGGGAACAAATTCACCCCTAAAATGGAGGTCGTAAAAGGCCATGGTCTCACGGTGCATGGTGGTCATTTTCCCAGGGGCTTGTGAGTTGATTAAAACTGGCTCAGGTCTGATCCAGATCGATCCATTTTCTACTACTTACGAGTATTTAATCTCAAAAGATTCTGATTCCATATTGAAATTTGTATATAACTCCTCACTTACAGATAACAGTCTGAGAGTACATTAAACACTAAACAACACTAATTTGTTAAGTTCCACTAATAAATTCCAGATGTGATAACAGAACCGAATAATAATTTCGTACAAAAGTCTGAAGAATGTTTGTCCAAACTAAGGCACCACAGCGGATCAGCAAAATAACACTGAATGTTCGGTCTGAAGAACGCTTAGAAGCCAAATAATTGCTTTAAAACCACTAATTACGAACGAACGAAATCTCTCGTGGAATGGAGAAAGCTAACAGTCCAACTTTATGACTGTCAAATTAAGTGACTGCATAACTCTTCAATGAAACACTGAATCATTACATGACGATCTAACTAAATGTTTGAATCATTGACCGAATGGCTTTCCAACAACTAACTAATTGCAGAAACTTTCCTTGTCTTGGTTTTGTTACCGACGGAAACCTCCTAAAAAAGAGAAACTCACTCTCTGCATGTACACTTTTCAATCGGGATCAAAGTCCTCTCACTGTATCTGTTAGATAACGTTACCCCCTGGAAGCGTACTTCTGAGCATGCCTACTCGTTAAAGTGATAACGGAAACGGATTGACTCCGTTAACGAACTAGGCTGAGATAATTACTCTAGCTATTTATTGCAAAGGATAAAATTGAAAAACTCGCTTTCGTTCAATAGTTATCGCGCATGATAACGAACGGACGTTCGTAGTAGCAGCATAATCCTGTAAATTTCATTGTGTTTTCCGAATAAACAGTCGTTACAAGAAAGGTTGTCTGATGAGATATATATCCCAGAATTTAAAAAGTTGTCATAAAGACTGAACAAATAAATTGGATATAAATATTAAATTACTTGTGCACCCATTATACTAATTTTGATGTTAGTGTAATAAGTATTTCTGCTGTATCACTGGATCGCACGAAAGTTGAAAAAACTATCAAAATCTACTAATTAGGTTAGATTAGATGGGTTATCTGCTGCAGATGGCGGCCACGAAATACAAAATTTACCAAGAAGTGAACAGAATTTTCCTTTATCAGGAAATTGCCCGTCGTCCGGATATATTCGCTATCCTGATATTTGGTTATCCGGATATTATCCGTTATCCGGATATTATTCGTCATCCGGATATTGTCCGTTAGCTGGATATAATCCGTTATCCGGATATTATCTGTTATTCGCATATTATCCGTTATCCGCCATTCGGATATTATGTTACCTGGATATTATCCATTATCCGCCATCCGGATATTATCCGTCATTCGGATATTATGTTATCCGGATATTATCCGTTATCCGTCATCCGGATATTATCCGTTATCCGTTTTGTTATCCGTCATCCGGATAAGTTTCTATCCGATATCCGAATAAAAATTTATCCGGATATGGCCATCCCTAAACAGAATCAGACTAAATGTGATGATTGTAACAAACGTTAGAAAGGTCATTACAGTAGCGTAGTTAATAAGGAAGAAAACGTAAGTTAAATTGTGGACTATATGTGTTCACGGATTGATGCGATATGAGGTGAGGTGGCAGTAGAGCATAATTTGACAGTGTTTCAAACCCAGTGTGTTATTAACTAACTTAGGATATGTCTGCTGCTGTATTATCATAGGGAACAAGATGAAACAAAACGAGCCCTGTGGGACTTCTAACCCCCTTTGCTCGCTGACGCTCGCTGAGTTATGTTTCGTAACGTAAGTAAATTACTTTATTTTCAATTGTGTGCGCAATGTAGACTAAATAAACGTGACATTACGTCCCGCTCGGGTGATGCAGCTTCAATGTAAATTTAACCTCACCATTTGGAAAGATATGATATTTAATCGGCCGCATTGATTTAGTCATTAATGAGAATGTGTAGTTTGCAACACTTAACAGTTCCAAGGTACTAATTTTACGCAGTAATACTATATTGATGCATACGGATGTAGGAAAGAGCAAAATAAGCATGAAAATAAGAAACATCTGTGATTAATAGTGAATGGAGAAGGCCAGGAATGAAACACGGTAATTGTAGGTAAGATATATCAAAGTAAGAACAGGTAAGTTGTAATACAACGCTGAAAACAGATGCATGTGGGTTTTATCCGGGGCCGCCATTTGCAGCAGTTTAGCCGATTAGATTAGCTTAGGTTAGGTTATATGAGGTTGATTTAGAACTCACCACACGGAAAGCAAAAAAAGGCCAAAATCTACTAAATTAGGTTAGATTAGATTAGGTAGGTTGTTTATCTTACATTAAGTCAGGTTAGGTTGAGTTAGAAGTCACTTATCTTCAAGACAACCTTGATATATACGCGCCATTTCCACATTGTGTTTCCCGCCACTAAATCATAGCAAGTGTACTTCTCAGCCAAGTAGTCTCTCCCGCGGCCTCCACACAGTCTCGCTTACAACAAAAACAACCAACAACAACCATCTTCTTAACTTCAACTATTCCCCTAACCTGACTTTCACTCACTCTTCCTCACAAACCAGAATAAATTCTCCAGCTCACCGGGTAAATTTCCTAAAATTGATCCGGCGATACTGCAGTTAGTTCAGTAATATATATCATATTACCAACAAAGCGAAGATCGACAGACCCCTGCAACCAAATTTGAATTTAGGAATTAACGATAAAGTTATTTACTGACCAGTGCCGTGCCTTGGAAAATCAGGGCCCGGGGCAAGAGTTTACGACGGCGCCCCCGTACATATGAGATATTGACAGACCAGCCGCGAAGCGCCACCATGGTTGGCATGAAGCGAAAGAAAATTTTCAAATATAAATTCTGTTTTTCCTTTATTTTGAGCATTTTTTATTACTTTTTCCTTCCATTTTATATATATCTTTTCTTTTTTCCTTCTGCATTTTGCGCCCCTTACTACGGCGTCCGGGGCCGTCGCCCCGCTCGCACCTCCAAGGCACAGCACTGTTACTGACTGAGGAAGTATCGAAGTTATTTGGCGATTGTTAGCAATCATCATTCGTGAAAACAAATAATATTAGTGCCTTTCACAATTCTTCCACTCAAATTTTCCGCAATACATAATTTCTCACCTATTTGTGCAGTGGTAGATCTAGAAGGTAAAAACTAGGGGGGGCAGCCAGTACCCAGACTATGATGTGTATATATAATCTTTCAAAAATATATAAATAATAGCTAAAATTATTTTGCCACTGAAAAAACTGGGGGGACTAGGACCCCCGGCCCTGTCCTAGATCCACCACTGTATTTGTGTTATGTAATAAACATCGAATTCACCTTCTCTGTAACGCCATCTTGGAAGTAGTCTTGACTTTGTTCAACGTATGAATTGTCTTGAGTAAGGCAAACAATGCATTTCGTTTGTTCTCCAATTTTCCACAAGATGTCACTGATAGACAACCAGAGAGCTTCAAGCTGTCGATATCTGGATGGCTTCAAAAGTCTATAAAACAAAGATAAGGTCAGAATATAAATAAATATACAAGACACATTTTTTAACTTGAACAAGTAGGTAATTATGGTACAGTCTCCCACATAAGTACCTGGATCCCTGACTGTTACAATTCCATTACTTGGGGTCCAGGTACTTTTGTGTGTAACTGTACAATGTACTCAAAGAAATGTGATTTACTATGTACTAATGTGACCCGATAACCAGTGATTTAGTTGGAACGGAACGCCGTTCTGGAAAATATTTGTCTTTGATATTCTACAGTTCGGTAACAAATTGGCTCGTGAGTCGTGTGAATTATAACCGTTCTGGTAAATATTTTTAAAAATAACTTTCTTTGGATTTTTATTCTCTGCATTTTTAAGATAAACACTATAACAAATTATAAACATAAATTTGATTTACGCCATGATAACTTTACTGAAAAATTGGTGTTAATCGCAAGGAAAGAAAAGTTTATTTTGTTGGATTTTAGCGAAAGTCAGAAAACTACAAAGTTCTGTTATCACTTACACATTGGGCTTTAATATTCTATGCTATTATTAAATATAGGAGTACAGAATAAACTCTGGTTGTTTTTCATGACAGAGTGCGGGGAGAGGGGCGACTGGGAATTCATGCCCCTTGCGCTTGCAACCCACGCGACGGCTCTGCGCCTTAGCGGTATGGAGCCAAATTGCAAGATTGAAAACCATCTATTCCCAACAACTTTCTTTTCTTTCTACTTTTTCGTATTTTAAGACTCATAACGCAGTTGTCATATGGATTGTAATACACCAGTTATAGTATGTTTAAAAATTCGATGACCAAACTCTGGGAGATGACTTCTTTATCAAATTAAAGAAAAAGTTCTAACAGGGGTCGAAAAACATCCAAAACGCGAAATATCGTGTTTTAATATGCCCTGGCTTGAAAACAATGAAACTTATTGCAAGTGGTTCAAGGAATAACACAGAACTGTGCTCAGATTAAAGTTAAAAACGAACTGACAGTTCAAAACCACGTAGAAATTTGTGTTGACAAGGGAAGTTACATCACGAGATTATTACGCCCACCGAGAAAAGGGTTAATCATAAACGTTGTGGTGGTAGTTACAAGTGGTGGGTGTCTGTAGAAAGGGATATCAATATTATAACGTTGCCGCTGTAGCGGGATAGACGTACCTCCAGGTAAACATTCCGCCGGTAAAACAATCCTAGGACCAGTAGCGTAAGCAGGAATTTATTTCGGGAGGGGTCCAAACTCAATATCAGGGTATTTTATATTGAAATTCCTAAACTTGTCCCTAAAATTAGGCTAAATTTACACAAAAGTTGGAATTTCGGGGGAGGTCCGGACCCACAGGACCCACCCCCTGCGTACGTCCCTGCCTAGGACAGTTATACACCCTGGTAAAACAGTCCAGGGACAGATATACCCCCGGTAAAAATCCTAGAACAAATATACCTCTCCGGTAAAATAGCCCCAGAGATCGATATACTCCCCGTAAAACAGTCCTAGGACAGATATACTCCTGGTAAAACTACCCTCGGACAGAAATACTCCCGGTAAAACAATTGTAAGACAAATACATCTCACCGGTAAACAATTTCAGGACTGACAATAGTATTTTTTTCGGTGAATATTATGGAAAAAGGAACTATTGTTTGCCCCAACAGAAGTTAAAATCTATCCTATTATATCTATACCGACCTGTCGGCTTTTCTTAAACTCAAAGGAAATAAAGACAAAACACATACTATACGCCATTTGATACAACTTGTCCTTTCTGACAGTTGCTTTCTTCTGTTTCTTTTCTTCCTGCACATGGTCATAACAATCAGACAAGAAGAACTCTTGCTACGACAACAGTATTGCTTTCTTCTGTTTCTTTTCTTCCTGCACATGGTCATAACAATCAGACAAGAAGAACTCTTGCTACGACAACAGCATTGCTTTCTTGTTTCTTTTCTTCCTGCACATGGTCATAACAATCAGACAAGAAGAACTCTTGCTATGACAACAGCATTGCTTTCTTCTGTTTCTTTTCTTCCTGCACATGGTCATAACAATCAGACAAGAAGAACTCTTGCTATGACAACAGCATTGCTTTCTTCTGTTTCTTTTCTTCCTGCACATGGTCATAACAATCAGACAAGAAGAACTCTTGCTATGACAACAGCATTGCTTTCTTCTGTTTCTTTTCTTCCTGCATATGGTCATAACAATCAGACAAGAAGAACTCTTGCTATGACAACAGCACGTTCATTCTATTATAGTGGCTCATTTCTCTTGCTCTGGAATGATAAATATTCTACCCTTTCCGCACGTTGCCAATTTGAATATAAACAAATGCACATTGTTTTAGTCGAAAATCAACTTCAGTAGTGGACCTGCTGGTTTCTTTTTAGTTCTCTTTATTTTTATTTTATAAAACTGCGATTTACTTGTAGGGAATAATTTTTTGTTTCAATACCCGACTCGAAAGCTGGCAACACAGCACTGAGCACCGCGTGCGCGGAGCGAGCTATCAGAAAGGAATGTAGTATCAATTGCAGTTCAATCCATAGCGATGTGTATGTGAAGACTACTGAACCGCCTTGTAGCAAATGTTCAGAAGTGTTTGTCAACCGCAGTGGAAGGACCTTACCAGACGCCTCAGCGGCGCGATAACAGGGTAACACGTGCTCCTCTAAATGTCAATTCGTTTCCTATTTTGATCCGAGTTTAGTATTCTATGTTTTACGGTTCTCCGGTAGCGGTGAAACAAATTGCGTAAAGAAAGTTTGGGTACGGGGATACTTTAAAGTACTAACCAGTGGTTGAAGTGAGACGGTATGCGGTGATATGCCATACCGCCTCTGATTTTTCAGTGATGAAGGCATACCATCTCTGGTTTTTCAATGATTAAAACATACCGTCACTGGGAAGTAGATGCTAAATACCTTTTTTAAATCCATTTATACACAGTAAGTGACGAATAGCTTTGCACATAAAAATATTTTATTTCTTCTGTAGAAATAATTTCTAAGTTGACAACACCAACATTTTGTTATCTTTTTCCCACCTTTTTGTTTCTAAAATTGAGATGTCTTCAAAGTAGTTCACTAAGTTATGTTGATGTGCCATATTGAATTCTTTCTTTGTTATGTATGCGTTTGTGTCTTCTTGCCTTAATAAATATAAATGCCGTGTTTTGAGCATGGGCGGATTTAGGGATTGTCTGCTGAGGGGAAGGACCTTCCGGGGTTTGGAATACCCACAGTCAAAAATGGGGGACCTGGAGTTTTTCCGCAGAAATTGTTAATATAAACACTCGGTTTTTGAGCATTTTCGTGTATAATTCTTTGTAATACAACATAATGTGATATTTTAATTTTTTTCAGGAAGTTGTTGGCAGGGGATTAAGGTCTCTTCATGTACCCCTCCTCTATAACTACAGAGAAGCTTTTCAATGATTTTGAGTCATTATGTAAATAGAAACGCAATCTTTTAGGCAACATACCCTCACTGTATTTCAACACTTAGATAGCCGGTATGACGAGTCAAAATCATAATAAAACATACCGCCTCTGCTTTTTCCCCGTTTCGAACACTGGTACTAACTGAGCTTTAGCTTTCGTTTCGCCGATGCAGGCCCGTATCCTGGGGGTCTAAGGAGGGCCGCCCCCCTAAATTTTTGCTGGTCTCCCTAAAATGTTCACGGTAGGCTTGCAAATGAACTATAATACAGTGATGAATTATCATATGATTGGATCGCCCCCCCCCCTACATTTTTGGGTTGCCTACGGGCCTGCGCCAATGTGTTTACGATCGTTAAATACTTGTATGTTGAAAATACTCATGTCTCTATTGTCACATTTTGTACAAAGTTTTCATTGTTTTATTTTTATATGTAAAAAAAATGAACTTCATACGATACAAGAATACGGAAACCAAACTAATTTGAGAAGTTTGAGAAATGCGTACAATAGCTTCACGTAGTCGAGTGATTTGCAACGACATTGAAAGTATAATTAAGCTTTAAACGTGCATGATTTTTGGAAGTGGTGATGCGTCATGTTGGTTAATTTCACCTCTTGTGTGAAGAACCAAAGTCATTAAAAGTTTTTCGTTGTTTTGGCTCACGCACAGAACAAGCTGTCATGCAAATTAAAAAAAAAAAAGTATACGGAGTTTTCAACATCTCGTAAAACACACAAAATCAATACTGTCGTACAAGAAGCATACTCAAACAAAACGAACGATAGTAAGGGAAAACAGAGGTTAACGATATTATGATAGTGGTGCAGTGATAGACTATTCACGTCGTGCCGGGAATCTTTGGTTCTATCCTAGGCAGCGTTGCCAGACTCACAGCTCGGAATTATCCCAAAATCTGATCAAAATTATGCTAGATTTGGTCAAATTATGCTAGATCCTCATAATTACTAATTCAGGAGTTTTAAAAGAAAAAAGAACGAAGTTGAGATACGATAAGGTAACTTAAAATACGCAGAGCGCAAGAATACGTGGATACAACTCAATACTTCACGCACCAAAGCTTTAACTCAACTAAACACGCCAGACTCAATGGCGTATATATCGTATAAATGAATGTAAAGTGTTTGTTTACATATTTTGAAAGAAAATTACCTCACAGCATAAGCGGAGTTGGGAATTATCTGCTGGGGGGCAGATCTTTGGTCGGTCTCGGACCTTTCATTTCAGGAATAAAGATGGTCATGAAGTCAGAATAAAGATGGTGAAGTTGTCAAAAATTAAGGGGGGGGGAGAATGGCCCCCATAGCTCCGCCCATGCCTCGAAGTTAGAGGATTAGAAAACCCTGGGTGGAGCCATAAAAAAAAAAAAAAAAGCCCAAAGCCGTTTCTAACTTACTTCGGAAAATGAGACTGCCTGTATGGTTTACCGACTGTATGAATCAATGGGAGAGGATACATTTCTGCCGTTCTTTTTCTTCCCACGACCAACTTCTTTCTCATCTCCAGTTTTGCGTTGGTTTTGCGGCTTTTTGATAAACTTGCTGAAATTATGCTAGATTTGGGGAAGATGCTAAAAGCAAGATGCTAGATGCTAAAGTCATGCAAATTATGTTAGATCTAGCATCATTATGCTAATCTGGCAACGCTAATCCTAGGCCATGTGAACTTGTAGTTGAAAACATCGTGTCTGTGGTTTTTCGAGGATTCTCTTGTCTTTATAGCATGTGTTTCTTTAATATTACAAGGAGTAATGATAACGTAAAGTTACAAAACCTGTAGTGAAAGATGCATATATTATTGAATATAACCCAATACAGCCAACAGATAGTACATAATCTAGGGTTATTTTTTGACATAGTCTCCATATTGATTGTGGCACTTGTCGCATCGAATGTCGAATGTTTGAAGATTACCTCCTAGTAAAAATCACATCCTCGCGTGTTTAGCAATTTTGCCACGAAGTGTTTCACCTCCTCGTGTAAAACAAAGCGACGGCCTCCTAGGTTCTACTTCAAGTGCAGGAATAGGTAAAAAAAATCTCTTGGAGTGAGGGCCGGGCTATAGAGAGGATAGTCGATGATGTCCCAGCGAAACTGCTTCAACAGCGTGGGGATTTTCTGGGCTGTATGCTGGCGCGCGTTGTCATGAAGGAAGATGACGCCCTCGGTGAGAAATCCTGGCCATTTCCTCTTGATTGCTTTGCGCAATCGGTTACATGTTTCCCCTACAAAAATCGAATAACTGAGCAGACTCCTTCGGGAGACAAGTTTTCCAAACGAGTCACTATTTGTTTTTACCTACAACTAGTGCCGTAGGTGGAGGGTGTCTGAAATTCTGCACCGTTGCCAACTCCAATTATTAAAATTACCACACACGCCTCATTCCTCTATAACAGAAGAAACTCCAGAAATATTGGTCTTAGGTTTTGATCGTTCCTCGTATATACCCAACTTCTATGTACTCAAAGATCTCTTACCCAAAGGCTTTTCAGCTAGAACCTCTGTATATCTCGCATGGAATCGCATAGAGCAGGCTTTTACAATCTATTTCATATTACTATTCTCTTTTTATCGCATCCACTGCCAGCGACCCTTTAAGTAGGGGCGGAAATTGATGAAATGTCATTTTTTTTCTGGTATAGCAGACACAAATCCCATCGAATACGCACATTACTAAATTTCGTTCTGAAACAACAAAAAAAAAAAAAAAAAAGAAAAAAAGAAAGAAAGAAAGGTAATTAAAATTGCATATTTTGCCAACTTTCAGATTTTGTCTATTTTTCAGATATTATTTATTTATTTTTGTCATTTTCCCAAAGCTTGAGTGATTTGTTTCGTCATTTTTGGTAAGCTTCGGTAAGTTTTCTTTGTATTTTGTCATTCTTTTAATTTTGCATAAGTTCCACCGACATAAACACGTTTTATCATAGGATGACAATTTACAAACAAAATAAAAAGGATCTGAAGTACTGACATTGGAAATTTGTTCCTATTATGTCAAGACGATGTTGAAGTACAGCAACCGTACATAAAGTAAGTGGGGAAAATTGAAATTTTCATTTTCATTAAATATTTCTAAAAGTATTTTGTGTGTAATATTTTTAAATAATTTCTGGCGTTTAAATTTGATATTATTTTGACGGTCTGTATTTTAGTGGAAATGGGCAATGTGCCTAAAAAGTCTTCTTTCTTCCGAATGTGTCCATGATTTTCACTTTTCGATTTGTCATATACAATTTCTTTAATCCTAGAGAATAGTTTCACGAGTTACGTGGCAGCAGCATTTCTTTATCTTTAGAGTGACGCGCAAGACACGGAAACACATCATGCTACATAGTTAGTCGAGATAAAGGAAACTAGTGGATTTTACACCGATTTACTGCATTTGTCTTATTCATTAAATTATTTAAATCTATATTTTGTTTGGTTATTTTCATTTATAATCAAACTTACATATTTCAACTGAAGAAGCTATGTCATTTTTTTCTGGTATCGAGATATGACATCCATCATTTGGTATGTTTGTTGTATTCTTTTAGTTACAAGTTTAATCGGCATTTTTCACAATTTGTTGGTCATTTTTGCGTGCTTTTAGGGCATTTTATAGGTCATACGTCTATATTTTTTAGGCCATGAACTTTCACCCTCTACGATAAGTAATTTCTTGGACATCTTCCTGTAATAATTCTTCTAGTATCTAGTCACGCATATTTGCTGGCTTAAAATAAAATTGTAAGATTTTGTTTTCGAATACACTTAGGTTGTGTTCTTTCTGGCATGTTAATGACGGAGTTTTGCATCTACATAATACTGCAGGCAATATCACATAGATTTTCATTTTTAACTTCTTTACCCATAGTGACGGCAATAATCATTTTATACCAAGTGTTAGCATGGATTTGTTAGTACTTATTAGTTAACCCTCGATAGCACGAGTGGTCAATTGTAACATCAAGGCACGCGCGCAGTCTCACTCCGCAATATTTATTTATAGGCCTATATCTTAATTTTAATGTTTTTTTTTTGTTTTGTTTTGAAGCGATATTAAACTGTTTTATATTTTCTTTGAAACGTTTTTAACAATTGCGCATGTATATTTTACAACACAAACTCTTTTAACAGTTCATCCGCGGAGTGTGACTTCGCGGCGCATGCGACGGCGGGTTAATCAGCATACGAGGCACTTTAGAAAAGTAAAGAAATAGATTTTCTTAGAATGATGAATTTTATTATTTTTACAAATCAATATCATTCCCTTTTTAAAAAATCCCTTGGGCATCTATACAAGGGTGGATGCTTTGTTTTCAGTATTCGTAGAAGTGCTGGAATAGCTTATCCTTCACGCTTTTCTAGGCATTATTCAAAGTATCAAAATGGGCACTCTTTCAAGTTGTTTTTGATCAATAGAAAGAAGTTCTGTCTGGGGACTGAGATCCGGCAAATAGTTTGGAGTGGTGCCTGAAGAAACATAGGAATTCCAAAGAACTCATTGATGGACACTATGGTGCGACATGGATCTTTACATGGATCTTTGAAACCATCTTGGCACATACTCGTACTTTTCTCGTGTCCAAATCATGTATTAAAATTTGATAAACGGTAAACTCGTTCAAATTTAACTGGCTACTGATCATTGTCATCGTTAATCGACAATCTGACTTCACAAAAGACTTCAATCGTTGCATATTGTCATTCGTTCTTGAGGTTGAAAGTCTTCACCTGACACTTGTTCCAGGCCTTCTAAAAAGTAAAAATGAAATCTTTAAGTTTTACGCCCCACGGTTATGCCGGTTAGGCCAAAGGAGACGGTGATTATGAGTAATGAATGAAATGGTGGAATGAATAAAGTGGGAGGAAACGGGAGAGCCCCGAGAAAACCCACGAGCACGGTGTTTCTCGACCGCAAAGTTCACTTGGCGAGGGCTGGGATCGAACCCGGAACCCCAAGCACCAGAAGTGAACGCTCTACCACTTCTAAAAAGTTTTTGAACACTTGTCTGAACACTTGTGCCCTCGAGACAAAACGTTCTCCATAAGCTCTTTATAGCTTTTCATAAGTCACAGTAGCAGATTCCCAATCTTTTACACGAATTTTGACAGCAGAACGTCCATTGTCGCTCCATTTTCGTAACGCACTTCACAAACACAACTTCATTTCAAACACTCTCAACAATCGTGTAGCAAATGTAAAATGTTTAGGCTTGTGCTGAGTCAACGGTAAGGGGGTAACTTAACTGCCGTGTAAAGGTGGAAGCAGCAACGTTGTCGTTAAATGCAAAGCATTGTTAATTTTATTACTTTTCTAACACACCGCATAATTATGTTGTCTAATGAAAAAAAGAAAAAAGGTCCCCTACTTACACTTCAGATGGAGTAGTTTGATCCTTGCTTCTCTTCTCGAAAAGAAGATTTTTAATGATATAGGCTTGCAAAGCCATTAGAAGGGCTTTCGTCCCATTTCGGGCTACTTTCAATCCATAAGCGAACTCTTGGTCTGCTTCTCTGAATACAAAACCAGTTCTTGTCCACTCATTGCGAGCAGGAATGGCTGCGCTCCCAAACACCAGCTGTCGCAAAGCCTAGTGCAGAACAAAGAAAGGGTAAGATTGATATGATCATTTCAAGTAGCATTCCTTTAAATATGTAACTGTGTAAACTATAAGATTTTTCTGTAAATTTATTCTGAACATGCTGTCATTCTATTGTAAAATTACAACTATGAGTATCACGAAAAGAAGGTTTGATTTTAAAATAACTTTTAATATGAATAACAGTAACAACAACTATTTTCTTATTTTCATGCTTCATTTGTTTTTTCCTTGAGAAATCAAGGAGACTATAACATACCAATTCAACTGAACTCATCTGGTCGGGATCAAACAGGGCATAGTAGTAAATCTTGACTTATTATATATGTATGTGAAATATTATGGTACACAAGTTATGAACAATCAAAATTATAAATGAATTCATTGAGCATAATAGAAACGTACGTAAATACTGTTTAAATAGCAATTAAATATCAGTCTTGGATAGAAAGGAAAACAAAAATCGAACGACAATTTTTATACGACTGTACTAGAGGTCGGCACGGGCTCGGGCCGGTCTCGGGCCTACAAAGCATATATCACTTCTGGCCCGGCCGGCCTTGGGCCGATTTTTAAATATACAACCATATTTCTCGGGTCTTTTCGGGCCTAACTTTGTAAATACACTGTACAACAATATATATTGCACCCTTCTTTCTGGAGAACTTTTAACACACAACTGCAAAATTAAACCTGTAATTGCTGTAAATAAAAATACAATTTTGCGTTAATTATGAAGTTTCAGTTATTCGGGCTTATTTCGGGTTCATTTGATTATCACACGAGTTCGGGCCTAAATGCTAAAACATATTTCAGGCTCGGGTTGGGCGTCACATTGTAAATTCACGGGCTGGGCCCCGGCTAAAATTTTCGGCCCGTGCAGACCTCTAGACTGTACGTAATTTACTTATATATGAAAAAAAAATGACCATGTTACCGATGGCGGTGAATTAACAGTGAGGAAATGTTCAAATGTTTTCCAGTGATTAGTTGCAGTTTTACAACAAATGAATCTTACAATGTAGAACAAATCACAAAACTAATGAAACACAGCGTCTTACTTATCCATATTGCTTCCATACGCGCTATATTTGATTCTGAAGTACACATTATTTTATAACTGCTTGTGTTCTGTGAGTCTAGTACAATTTCTACAGCACTGTTTAATATCTATTCTTAACAATAATATTATTAGCCATATTGTACTATACAGGGTGTTTCAAAACAACACCGATAACGTTTGGGAGGTGATTCCTGACACCAAGATAAGTCAAAAACTATAGACCAACCTGGGTGCACAAATGTTTACTTTTGGAGTTATAGGCTGCCTAAAACGTGAAAAAATGAACTTATAAGGTCCATAGCTCCAAAACTATGGAGCCTACTAAGACTTTACTAAGAAACTAACATGTGTTCCATCCAAAAATACATATTTGAGAATTCTGCAGTACTTCCGCAACAATTTTTATAGAGGTAGTTGGTGAGTGCTTCAGATTATATGTCCGAAACCAAACTGCCTGTACAAAAATTGTTGTATGAGTACCTTAGGATTCTGAAACATGTATTTTTGGATAGAGCACATATTAGTTCCTAAGTAAAGTCTTGACCCGACTACAGTAGGTCCCATAATTTGGGAGCTATGGACCTTTAAAATTCATTTTTTTTTATGTTTTCAGCAGCCTATAACTCCGAAAGGAAGTAATTGTGCACCCAGGTTGGTCTATACTTTTCGTCTTATTTTGGTGTCAGGAATCACCTCCCAAACGTTGTCGGTGTTGTTTTGAAACACCCTGTATAATAAGAATTGTCCATGTATATTACTAGCCACGCCATAGAACAAGCTTTTTTAGTCGCTTAATTAGTAATAGCCAACAACAAAATTACTCTTTCTTGTTTTTCTATCAATTACCAAGATCTTACTTTAATATCAGATCAGAGTCGCACCAACACGGAGGGTCTACAGAGTCCGGACACTCCCCCAAAAATTGTATTTCGGTATATATTTCTATACTTTCTCAATAAAAAAGTATACTTCTTTAGTAGAGAAATGGTTGATGTAGTCTACAGATTTGCTCTTTCACTTCATCTCTATCCTTCCTTTTCTTATAAAAGCAATCTAGTTGTATTTTTTTTAAAGAATAAAGGGGACTGTATTTAACAATTACTTATCGCCTTTTCTGGCATAGAACACAGGCTTAATACTGCATGGATCTAGCATCTTGTAGTATTTTCCCCTTCTTAGTTTGTATCCCTACCAACAAAAAATTTCTGATTGCACGCCTGTATCAGTTTAGTTTAGTTCTTCTTTAAAATACATTGATATGCATTTTTCAACTTTTGCCTGTTGTTTTGAAATAAAATGGTGTATCGGAATGGATTTTCTTCCTGCAGATTCCGAAGATGGCCTTCAAAGTTGTGTATTACGTTAGGTTTTTTCACAAATCACGAAAATGTGAAAATTAAACAAACACGCTTTTTAATGTCATTGATATATAATTAATGTTTATAGCCGCTAAAAAGGTGTTTCATTACACAACACTAACACGCATCTCAATAGCACATTCGGTAACCATCAAAGAGACTACCAAAATCTTAAATTTCTGCTGGAAAAAATGTTATACAAACATTATGAATCGACTGTGTGCGGGGATTTCAAGATGATTGGAATATTGCTCGGCAGCAAGCAGGGTACACAAAATATCCTTGCTCTTTATGTGAATAAGTCTCCAGAGCAAGAACTGAACATTGGGTTCGGAAGCAGTGGCCAGTCAGACGTACCTTTATATCTGGAGAAACGAACATTGTTCAGTTCCACTGGTTGATCCCACGAAAATTTTGTTGCTACCATTACACATAAAGCTACGTTTGATGAAGCAATTCGTGACAGCTTTAAGCAGACACAGTAAATGCTTTCAGTACCTTGGTGTTAAGTTTCCGTCAATCATGTCTGAAAGAATCAAGGCTGGCATTTTTACAGACCTACAAATAAGAAAATTGATGGCGGACAAAACACTCGAGAAAACTACGAGTAACACCGAATTGCAAGCATTGACAGAATTTAGAAATGTGGTACAGCCATCAGCAAAAGTACCTTAACCCTGAGTGCTCTAATTCCATTACTTGGGCTCCAGATAATTTGCAGTTTGTAAAAACCTGGACAGATGTAACACAACTTACACGAAAGTTTTCTCAGTATTGACAGCATTTGGTAGCCCTGATCCAGGTGTTTATGTAGATAAAATTATAGAGTAGGTGACTAACCAAACAGTTCTCCATTCGAAGATGAATTTCTCTCTGGTTCGGAACATGTTGTCCAATGAACATCGGATATTAATCTCAATATTGCTGGGTATGTAATGCATTATTTCATTATATAATGTATATTCAAAGAAATGAAAACACTGACCACGCATGAATCAGAAAATGGTTGAAAGTATATGAAAATATCAACTCTAGAACAACTGCAGGACTTGCCTTGCAAATCAATGACTTGTAAATCATTGCCCCCATTGACAGATCTCCAATTCTCCTCTTGTCACACTGAGCATGCATTTGAAACATTTGAAAAAAGGTTGAGCCTGGCAAGGATTTGAACCGTGGTCGGCCGGATAGAAGTTCAATGCGCTAACTACTAACCCACCGCGCCACTTCAGCTTTCAATCAAACTAATAGCTAGTTAAAATCGTTTCATGTTAGACTATACACACGATACTAATGGTCGTATAAGGAGACGTTCCTTATGTGAGTGTCACAATGACTTACTCAAGATTTCCTTCTTTAACTCAAAAATAAGTTATATAGACTTTCCTTAATGAGTAAAACTTGCCTTAATGAATAAAATATTACGAAATGTTCTACAAGTTGAGGCTACGTCATAGTTTTTATCGATGGTCCATATTTATATTACATTTCTTCCTCACCTTAACTTCTAATTTCCAAAGAAGAAAAGACGGCAGACATTATTTTCGCATCCTTTGAAATGTATCAACAAACGAAGAAATAGAGTTCGATTTTATCTTCCGTAAGTACTATTTTCTTTTTCTTAAATTTGTATGAGAAATTTGTGGCAGAGTGGTAAAGACTCGCAGAGACTCGGGATCGAATCCCTTCGTGGTAACTATTTTTAAATCTTTTTGGAAGGTACTGTTTACGTAATTGGTATTGTAATTATGTTCCCTTCTTCTTTTTCTTCTTCTTCTTCTTATTATTATTATTGAGAAGTCGATATAGGCTACATATATTCTATGAAGTTTCTGATTGGAGCTCGCCTTTTTGTTGAAAAATCAACACACTTCATTGTAAGGTTTTAGGGAAGGGAAATATCAATATGTTGTTTTTTACTTGTTTGGCACTTGCACGCTATACCAAACCTGGATATTACTTATCAGCTTTGTATATTTACGTGAAGTATCCTAAAGGTACTTCCCGTCCCAGGAAATAAAAACACGGACCACGCATGAATCTGAAAATGCTTGAAAGTAGATGAAAATATCAAATCTAGAACAACTGCTGGAAATAACTTTGTAAATCATTGTCTCCATTAACAGAACTTCTCCAATTTTCCTCTTACCAACACATTTTTCTTTCTGGGGAGAAGATCTTGCTTGTTACACTGAGTATGCACAGAAATTGAAATACTTGAAAAAAGGGTGAGGGTGGAGGGATTTGAACCGGGTCCGCCGAATAGAATATCAATGCGCTAAACAGTTACACACCGCGCCACTTCATTTTTCGCAGAAACTATTAGCTAGTTAAAACCATTTCATTCGAGACTGTACACAAGATACTAATGCTTGTAGAAGGAAGCATTGCTTATGTGAGTGTCATAAGGACTTACTCGAGATTTCCTTGTTTCACTCAAAAATAAGTTATATAGACGTCCTCAATGAGAAAAATATCTCGAAACATTCTTGAAGTTGATGCTACGTTATCGTTTTCAACGATAGTTCCGGTTTACATTACAATTCTTCTTTACCTTAACTTCTAATTTCCAAAGAAGAAAAGACGGTAAAAATTATTCTCGCATTCTTTGAATTCTATCAACACGTGTAGAAATAGGAAGTGCTATGTTTATCTGACATAACTACTAGTTCATTTCCTTATTTTCGTATGGGAAATTTGTGGGAAAATGTGAAAGCGGAAAACTCCCATTACACCGAGCCGGGTTTGAATCCCGTTGTGGCAATTATTATTTTTCTTTATTGGAAAGTATTGTTTACGTAATTGGTATTTTAAATCTGTTATTCCTTTATTATTATTATTATTATTATTATTATTATTATTATTATTATTATTATTATTATTATTATTATTATTATTATTATTATTATTATTATTATTACAAAGTCGAGACTTGGCTACTTATTTTATATTTTATTAAGTTCCTGATTGGATTTCAAATACTTTTGTTGAAGAATCATCACACTCCATTGTAAGGGGAGGGAAATATCATCATGTCACTTTTAATTTGTTTACTTGCACGCTACACCAAGACTGAATACTACGTTTTACGTTTCTATATCTACGGGAAGTAGATTTAGATGATCATAAGAAAGTCAGTGAATAAGTAACGAGACCAATGAACTTTTAACATTTAAAGTATCAGGCTATCGGAAAAGTCATGAGTATTTTGGTAAAAAAAATGACAAATGATGATTTCTTGATACACTAGTTATTCGGATCCGTGCAATAGTTATGTCATGAATAGCTAAGTGGTTGTGCATCTTGTGTATTAATATTGCTCTTTGTTTGGGTTGGTTTTACAGATTTGACAACACATAGAAGATGGAAGACCAAAAATAGCATTTTCACCCTATTTTAGTTTTATTTCAGGAATGGGAAGAACGCAAGATTGTTGTGATTTTTACTGTCCTCAATGTGTCTATATTTTTGTCCCTGTTCTGAAAGTGTTACTGTAAAACTGTAGAAGTGGGTGAAACGAGTAAAATTAAGTAAAACGCTTAAAAACAGGAAACATAAGGTACTGAGAAAAATTCGCTACATTAGTTAACTTTAAAAAATAATCCAATGCCTAAAAATATCAGATTCTAGTTCAGTGCCGTGACGTGGGAAATCAGGGCCCAGGTAGAGAGCATACGACGGCAGCCCAGTACATATGAGTGAGGTCAAGTAGAAAAGAAGCGAAGTACCACCATGGTTGCCGTAAGAAAATTTGCAAAAATAAACCCTCCTTTATCTTGACTTTGAGTACTTTAATTACTTTTTCCTTCTTTTCTTTTCTCTTTTTTTCTCCTGAATTTTGCGCTCCCTTACTCCGGCACCTGGGACCGTTCCCCGCTCAATCCCTTCATGGCACGGCACATTTCTTGTCAATGTTTCGAAGCCCTCTAAAGTTCAATTTCTCCTTCATGTCCTTCAGTGTTTGTATGTCTTTTTGTTTTCAATTTAAAGCTGAATTCTTCGGACTATTCTTTCTACATAACTCTACTATTTTACTGTATCATGACAAATCAGAAAGTTTCATCATTATCACATTGGAAACGCAAGTGCGCAATTTACTGAATTTACTGCATATCCAGTTTTTCCTCCTTCTAGAACAGTAATTGGTTGGAGTAGTGGCTTAAGCGTTAGTTTCACAAGTTGGGGTCGCGGGTTTGATTTCCGCTGAGGTAATTAAGGAAGTTTTTACCATTTGCAATATTTCTGATATGTACTAACATGAAAAATATTCAATTTCTCTGGGTATCATAGTTGAGAACTTCTTTCACAGGTGAAACGCAAACAACACAAAATTACGTCATCCGTATCAACCTTGATTCGTATTGCCTGGCAACGTAATATGTTTAGCCAATAAATGATGAATCCATAGGGTATATTAGTATGGGCAAGGCTTACTTTTAGTATGGGCCAAAGATGTGACTAATCAAGAATGTGTTGTTGCTTCCCAGGAATTCTGAAATTGTTCTTACCTGTGCACAAATTGCAAATAGTAATCGAACATAAAACTCTAGTCACGAAAATGATCCTATTTAAAATGTCACCTCACCTTTCTACCTTGAAGAAGGGCAAAACAAAATGTATTACTATTATCAGCCAGAAAATATTTATTCTCTATTTCTTGTTGTCATAAAATGATAATTTTATCTGTAAATTCACACACTCAACAATATTGCGTTCATGTATGAATTAAGAAATATCTGACATATGTTCCTATGAATAGCTTCGACAATGTGACTTTTTCTTTCCTTCTTTTGTCGTAATAATAATAATAATAAAGGAATACCAGAATTACAATATCAATTTCGTAAACAATACCTTCTAATAAAGAAAAATAATAATTGCCACGACGAGATTCGAATCCGGGTCCCTGCAATAGGTGTTTCCTGCGTTTACACTTTGAAAAAATTCGTCATACGAAGATAAAATAAACTAGTACGAATTTAGGGATTTAGGATTTAGATTTCTGGGCTTTCAGCATCTAAGGCCATTTAGCCCTTCACGTTTTGAGGGATGACGTCCCTCGGCGAGCACACAATCGGGGGAGGGAAGGAAGGAAGTGGCTTGGGTCCTATAAGTTAGGTACCACCCCGGCATTTGCCTGTGTGAATGAGAAAAACCCAGGAAAACCTCATTGAGGGTGGCTGGCCTGAAAAAGCGTTTTACACTTTTTCGATCGAGTACCCTCACCGGGAATCGTACCCGGGACCGCTCGCACAAAATAAGCTAGTAGTTATGGAAGATAAACATAGAACTTTCTATTTCTAGACGTGTTGATAGAATTCAAAGAATGTAAAAATAATATCTATCGTCTTCTCTTTGAAAATTAGAAGTTAAGGTGAGCAAGAATAGTAATGTAAACCGGGATCATTGCTGAAACGATGACGTAGCCTCAACTTGAAGAAAGTTTCGTGATATTTTCCTCATTGAGGAAGGTCTATATAACTTGTTTTTGAGTTAAACAAGGAAATCTCGAGTGAGTCATTGTGACACTCACATAAGTAACATCTCATTATACGAGCATTAGTATCTTGTGTATGTCTTACATGAAACGAATTTAACTAGCTATTAGTTTGCGTGAAAGCTGAAGTGACGAGGTTGAGCTCGTGTTCTCGAGCTGTTCACATCATGAGTAATGTTGGTCCCGTTCAAGTACCTGATATCGCTACTCATATATTCTTTGGAAAGATTTGTGCTTCTTTCCCAAGTTTAGTTTTTTATATGCTTGGTGCATCGTACCTTTGTGTACAGTTTGATAGTTTGTTCTACTATGGAATATAAGAAGGACCTGTATTTTGAATTCAGATTTGACCGAAGATATAGAAGCGTCAAACTAATGGTAACCAAGTATATCAGTGGTTGGAAAATAAGTTTACTCGTACATTTGAAAACATTTATGCGTTCCAGTTACATGCGGAATCATATAGCATATATATTAAATTTAAAGATTTACAATGCTATGAACATTTTGTCGCAACAGCTCCTTCGGCTCTAGAATTCAGCTGCGTGACTGGGTAAACCAGCACAGTCCGGATCGTAGCATCTGATGACCCGATTCGGTTGGTTCGTATATATGACTTTTTTCTTGAACGACCGTTATCAGTACTAAAAGAGTATTTTAAAACTTACGGTAAAGTGTGCAATGTGGAAACAGAACTACGGAGTGCCCCTTTCCCCCTGGCATAGACAGTGGCGTACGTATTGTTTACATGGAAATACATAATTATATACCTTCTCGTATCATGAATCAAGGCTGTAAAGTTAGTGTGACTTATGAAAGGCAGCCTATTCCTTGTTTTCGATGTCAATCAAATTTTCACACGATTGCCACCTGTCTACTGAAGAACGCAAAACCAGCTACAGCCACCATTGACCAGACGCCTCTACACATGACGGAAATTGGCAAAGTGCATCACTCCTTTCTCTCTTCAGGATAGTTTTCGCTGTCTGTCACTGCCCCTGCCCCCCAAAGTTCATCAGTGCTCCTCAGAGTGTCTTCTTTAACTGATAATAATGAGTGTCCTGTATTAGTGCGACCCCCACAATAAATTAATCCATAACAGATAATGCGCTAGTTAAAGGAGATCACGAACCCGGCAAACCCTCCTTTACAGGATACAAGTGTGGATGCCATGGATCTTGATTCTTCTCGTCCATTGGCGCAGGAAATGTTAACAGTATTGCCTGGTTCTTCGCCTGGAGTACAAGACAATAATGCTCCGTCTCCAGCTGAACACACCATTACTTCTCTGCAATCTGATTTTTCTTCCTAGCAAAAAAGACGGAAAGACACTCGAACTTTCCGAACTTCCTCTTTCTAGGAAAAAGAAAGAACAGTGCATCCTTGAGGTTAACCCGCGGAGCAGATCAAGGAAACATACGCGAATTATGTTCACAACATCGGGCAATATCTAAATCAGAACTTCCTTGAGACGTGGTGTGTTTAATCTTCGGTATTGACCTTGACATCTTCTTACCAGGGTTTCGTCAACATTTTGTGTTATGTTGTTGTATCTGGGTTGTATCTGGCAATGTTTGTTTTTATGTTCGGAAAGAAGAGTTCTCACAGTTTGTGTTATATTACTTTCAAAATACGTAAATTTACTACAGTGTTCATGGCAAAGAGTCTCTTTTACCTTTGTAAGTATTTTCCTTTTATTTTTGTTTATTTTTATTTTAAAATGTTAATAGTAAATTCCTTTAAGTTAATATCTCTCAATATTCACCGTATTAATTCCGACCATAATTTAGGCCCTTCTAAAACAGTTTATCGAAAGCCGTCGACCAGATGTTTGCTTTCTACAAAAATAAGTTCTCTCTTTACATCTTTGGAGTTTCTTATAGATTATCAAGCTATTATTAACCGTGATCAAGACAGTGAGGTCGCATTTTGGTACGAAAGAGTCTCAGCTATGATCGTGTTGTGTTAGCACCTGAAGGAAGGGCTGTACGTTGTTATATTCAGACTATTGGCATTATAGCATTATATGGTCATTCTGGGTTTCTACGTGAAAAAGAGAGGAATGAGTTTTATGCAACTACCATTCCTACTTACTTCCTCCGGGGATTCCTCATTGTATAATTGCCGGTGATTTCAATGCTATTGTAGATCACCGAATTCTCTGACGCCTACCACGCCTTGTCCTACTTTGTCGGAGATTATTCACGTCCTCAAGTTAATAGCCGCTTGATTTGTGTCAAATTCCAGGCATGTTTTCACTCACTGCACTTCTACGACTAAGAGTCGAATCAACCGAACATACATTTCATAGAGCTTATGCGCTACGGTGATACAACAAAATAAAACCCAGTCGCGCTCTCTGATCATGCCGCCATCGAAGTAGCTTTCAACATGCCTTTCTTGCTACCGCCAGCTTGCGGTCCTTCCTATTGGAAGATTGATACTGAAATTATGTCTCGCACGCAGGTTGTGGGGTAATTCTGGCGTCAATCACCTTATTGGTACAGCATGCAGCGATACTACCCCTCTGTGATTCCCTGTGGAATTTATTATGTAAGCCTAAATTACACAATTTCTTTCAATGGCAAGAGCGGGTCGCGAAGGAAGACGACCACCATTTACATGCATTTTAATACCAAGTTCTCTGCGCATTTTGGAATGCTCCGCCTCTTTAGATAACCTGGCTCGCATTAACGGCATCAAACACCGATTGAAAACGATTCACTCCCATACTTCGATCAGTGCGTATTTGTCGGAAGACTTTTATAATCGTTTTCCGGAGGGGACTATAACTATTTATCATGTTGATGTGATTTTGCGACAACGGGTTTATACTGCCATCCACTCTATCATTCTAAGAGATGGTACAACCACTACTAATTTTACGCAGATATTACGAGAGTTCACGCGCTACTATACAGAATTTGCAAATGCACGTCCCATAGACAACACCCATGCTCCGGAGTTTCTGTGCACGTTATCTCACCATCTCACGGATAACGAGTGTCAGACATTGATCAATCCTATTACTGAGGAGGAAATTTTCTTGGTCCTCAGTTGGACAGAGTCGCAGTGCCCCCGGAGAAAATGGATTAAGTATCCAGTTTTATAAACAGTATTGGTTTCACCTCAGTTTATCTCTTACCGCCTTATTCAATGCTTTAACAGACGAAGCAGTGGGTCGTAATACAGCTATCTTAGTTCTCATTCCGAAATTCCGCGCAGCGCATTATGTTCAGCACTATAGACCTATTTCTTTATTGTCCGTCGATCTTGAGTTGTTCACGAAAGTGCTTACAGTCTGACTTCGACCAATCATCCGTCAGTATGTTATTCCCTATCAGGTGGCACTCCATGCTACGCATAAACTTTCATATACACTTTGCTCTTTGCGCGTTATATTTTCTTATTTTCATTTTCGGGAGGTGCCCACAGGTGCATTAGCTATAGATTTAGTAAAAGCGAACGAGTTTAGATCATGGTGTTTTGTTGCAGACACCGGTACTTGAAGCCTGGAGGTTTCCTTTAGCCTTCCGCACGGTCATTAATAACTTATATACTACGGCCAATTTCCGCATCCAGATTAACGGACACATGTCCCCTCTTATTATGCGCAGCAGACTACGTGAAGGCTGTAATTTGGCAACGACACCTTTTTGCACTCGCATTAGATCCTTTACTCAGAACGTTGGCCACCCTGCACCCCCCTGGACTCTTGTTTCTTGAGTCAAAATATATTTGGGTATGCGAGCGACGTCACAATCACCGACGTGGATCCTGTTCTTATTGCTCGGGTTTTTGCAGTGTTGCAACATTTCGCACTTTGCTCCTGGTTAGAGTATAATGTACAGAAAACTAACCTATTACAGTTAAAGGTTTTAATTTATCTACTAACGAGCCTGGGGTGCCGTTTGTAAACCACGTCACATCGTTGCAGATCCTAGGTATTCCGTTTACGTCACAACCTACTCTCTTTTTCGAAAAGATTGGTCCCCATTGTTGGTACGGATTCGCCAGCTTTTGTTTTTCCAGTGTTTCCATCGCCTTCATTTAATTAATCGTATCGACTTCATCAATATTTATATTGCACTCAAACTGTGGAACTGGGATCGATTTTTCCCATTACCGGAATTGTTTGCTAAACAGTTGGACTCCTTATTCTTATGGAATATTTGGCGTGGCTTCTATTTTCGCTTACCACGTACAGGACCATATCTTTCCCGTTCGCAGGGAGGGTTGGGTCTCGTCCATCTCGGAGTGAAATATCAAACTCTGCTTATGCTCGATTTCTATGCTGCCGTTGCTACTAATGAATGCTTTACACACCAATGGATACGGTGTTTCTGGCCAAGTTATGAATTCCCTGTGAGCCCCCGTTTATTAACTTTGCTGATTTTTGCTCGATTTACATTACTTCATTAATACATTATTGTACATACGCCGGTGTGATTCTCTGTCTTACGGGACACACTTCGCGTTTCTTGTATAATTTCCTTCTCTCGTTGACTTACTATCAGATTATTCTCCAAACTTCTCACCGATATCCTGACTATGTGGTCCCAGGCATGGGCTAGTATTTCCGTCCCGGTATTACATTCATATATACAGGTTGAATGGTTTCAAGTAGTTCATTAGTTGATACCTACGCGCTCTCGTTTATTTGAGCTGAATATTGTTCCTGACCACTGCGTTCTCGGTGCGACAAAGACGATATACTGGCCCTCGGTACGATCAGTGTGTGGATGCTCCAGCAATCAGGAACTGTCTCACGTCCTTCGTAGGACTCATTTGTTGGCGACCTCCACACCAGTTCACAGTGTCATATTTATTGTTTCCGGGTTTCCGTTATTTCACACAGACTAAACACCAAGCTCCGATTTTTCTTGTGACGTGTACAATTGTCTATATTCATCGCCACGTGCCTTTGCTGCATGCTCGCACCTACTTGGATTTTTCAAAACGTGCTCGCCGAAAGCTCTTTCCCCCCGAGTTGGACAGGCAGTGTTTGGCAGTGTTTTAGTCGGTTTTCAGAAGTTACAGTAAGATCCTTCTTTCTAGTCATAAAAAAGATCATCTACCATTGGTGTATGTTTATCTTTTCTTTTTTATATATTTTGGCGAATATTGTTGTAAATCTCGGAGTTCCTTTTCCTTGTATGTACCAACTATTGTATTGTACTAATCCCGGAGTAAGTTCGTTTCTTGTAAACCTTTTGTACAAAGACAGGCACATGAACAATAAAATAGACAGGTAAGTAGTTAGCGCATTGAACTTGTATGCGGTAGACCTAGGTTCAAATCCCCGCCAGGTTGAATCTTTTTCAAATGTTTCAATTTCAATTTCAATGCATACTCAGTGTGACAAGTAAGATCTCTTCAGAAAGAAAAAGATGTTGGAAATAGGAGAACTGAAGAAGTTCTGCCAATAGAAACGATAACTTACAAACTCATTTCCTGCAGTTGTTCTAGATTTGATATTTTCACTTACTTTTAAGCATTTTCTGATTCATGCGTGGTCAGCGTTTTTATTTCTTTGAACATACAGTATATAATAAAATAGTACATAACATACACGGCAATATTGAGATTAATATATGGTGTTCATTGGAAAACACGCTCTGAATCAGAGAGATTTATCTCAGAGTAGAGAAATGTTTTGTATGTCATCTACTAAGAAATTTACTTTCATAAAGACCTGACTCAGTGCTACCAATTGCTGTCAGTGCCGTGAAAAGTCACGTGTAAGTTGGGTTGCTTCTGCCCAGGTGTTTTACAAACTGCAAAATATCTTGATCCCAAGTAATGAAATTAGAACACTTAGAGCGGGAGATACTTTTGCTGATGGCTGTACAAAACTTTTTGGAGAACAGGAAGGTTGTAAATTACAGCGTTTTAGTCGACGAGATGTTGGAATCTTATAAATTGCTTGGCTGCAGCCTGAACGTGAAAGTGCACTTTCGTCATGGTCATCTAATTACTTTTCTGATAATGTTGGTGATTTTACGGAGGAACATGGTGAGTGTTTCCACCACGACATTAAAGTGATGGAAATGAGATGTTAGGGAAGGTGGACCGTCCATATGATGGCCGACTACTGTTGGATGTTAGAAAGAGACAGAAGAACAGCGAAGAAAATCCAAAAAGGAGAATTTTCAAGTTAGGTATGTATGCTTTGGATTATGTATTTGTGTCCTTACACAATCATTCCGTTCATGTAGAGTGATATTGAACATGTTACAAACGTTCCCATATATCAAAATCATTCTAAAAGATACATTTTTTTTCAATTTTCACATTTTCGTGATTTGTGAAATAACCTGAAGTGTCATTTTCGGAATCAGCGGACAAAATCCGTTCCGATACCCTCTTCAATTCAAAACAACAAAACTTGCATATGAATGATATTATTAATACTAATATCAAAGTATGGAAATTATATATTCTCTAACTGAATTTGAAAAATTGATGTACCATGTACGAGGGGTCGATTTCACTGTAACTTGGGGGGGGGTATTGAAATGTATATAGCAAAGGAGGGCAAAGCGGATCACTTAACTTCAAGGGCCTCAAATGGCAACTAAAATTAAGACTAGGAAACCAAAGTCTTGAGGAAATATTTTATGATTATTAAACTTTCAAATAACAATACAATAGTAACAAGGATTGCATGTACATAAATTGATATTGCTTAATTACTGAACTATTGCAATTTATTCACTTTGTCCCACTGGTAGGGCAAAGCGGATCATGACAGTGGGGCAAAGTGAATAAGCAAAAACTCATACATTAAAAGTCAGGGTTTAATACAGATATGAAAAATAGAAATTGTATAGAACAATATATGTGTACACAGTCAAAGATAATAAAAGAATGACACCTAAATGAACTGCTTTACCTACCAGAAGATCAAAATGTTTAATATTTTGTGAGTATTAGCCTAACACATTTAAATATAGAATTAAGTCTAGACAAAGCTTGCATACACATGATCCCTAAATATGTTTAAAAAGCTCAAGTCCATAGAAGATTTTTTCTTATCAAGTAGGCATCTAGTATCTAGTTTCTTTCAATCTATAGTAACCCTAATGAGTACAATCTACGTAGTAGCAAACAGATTAAAAGAAATACTAATAAGGCTTAAGGCTGAAAATAATATCACATCACACGCTTGGTTTACACAGATCACAAATGTAAATGTCTTGTCCATTATAATAATCGGTACAATTTTCGTGAAACCATGACAGACAAATAGAACACTGAATCCAGTCTTCATTAAGTGGATCTGAATAATATTCATGACACAACTTGTATTGGTAACTACCGTCTCCTTCCAGATGTAATTGGGAGAGCTATAGCCGCAGCAAAACATTTCTTCTTGCAGGAGAACCTTGAATGGTATATTTCCTTCTTTTCTCTGGTACTTCCTTTACGGAAGTTGCACCAGTACTTGGTTCGGTAGACATAGTAGACTTGCTATACTTCTTCGCACTCTTCTGTTTTAAACATTCCTTGATAGGGGTACTCGTTAGTTTCTCTGCACGTAGAGACCTCAAGCTTCCCCCCTCCCCGAACAAAATTTCACCGTACGCCAGTGTAGACATTAGTACTGAACATGTATGGATCATTTTACGTAAATTGATTCGAGGCAAAAAGTAGAGAAACGAAGAAACAAACAAAGAACTGAAGTTTATTAAAATCATTTTAAAAGATGTAAAATCAAACTAATAGTTTCTTAACAGTGGTATAGAATTACATAGTTTAATATAGGATAAGTTGCGTTAATAGCCGCTGCGATTATTTAACTGAACTCCTATCCTAAGCCAACTTACTACTACAACAACTACTGATGTTACTCTACTACAACTACCACCACTACTACCATTACTACTGCTATGTTTTTGTTCGGCGAGTGTTAACGGAACAAATTCAATATGAATTTCAATATTCAAATTAGCTGTGTTGCAACGTATACGTACCGTCAATACCACATTTAGTGCCGAACAGATGTTCTAAAACAGTACTGCATTATGCTTGGGGCAAAGTGAATCGCTATTCGCTGTGCCTCTTCTAAAATTATTCTCTTTGCCCCACACTACCACATGAGACAAAAGACTGTCTACAGCATATGGACGACGTATTTACGATAATTCTCAAACATGATAACAAAGGTAAGATCCCACCCTGTCCATGCATAGTGTGTTCGCAAACATTCTGCGGAATAGTAAGAAAAGATTTCAAAATCCTTACCTCTTGAATTTTTTTAGTAAAATGCATATTTTCTTTTTTTCTCCTCTCTCGTCTAAACAACAACACGTACACACAAAATAGTAATATCCTTCTCTTATTTCACTAGTGACGTCATAAACTGGAGCAAACATTTCCTGTCCTCAGTTTTCAGTTGACTGTAAATTGCGTTATTCGCTTTGCCTCGCTTTGGCGTTATTCGCTTTGGTAGCAGACAAGGGTCTAAGAAGACATGTATGAGGATTTTATGACAAGTTGAATTCAAATTATGCCAAATATTGTATATTAATAAAATACATATAACAATAAAATACATACGCGTATAAAAATACGTATTCATAAAAGTACATGGGGCACAAATGAGTATTGGGGTCCTCCAGGATCGGCGCCCTTGATCATGTAAAAAAAAAATAATAAAACACTACAATCTTTCAGTGTATACTTGCCACAGCTTGTTCCTCTGTTATTGGTGTTCCGCCAACAACTGGATTCTTCTGTACGGAATGTAGATGGCTCCGTGGGTACAGAACACGCTCTGTGGAAAAGAACACACAACTTTATTAGTGAAATGGACATTCTGTAATTTCAATCTACAATTATTCTGAACTAATTTCAAGCTACAATTGTCAAACGTCTATAAAAACGAAGAAGAAGCTGTAATAAACTATTTTATTCAGATTATTACTTGTGAATCGTGAAAAGAGTGAAGTATAAACTTCGCGCAATTGTCTGAGTTTGCATTTCAGCGGGATAGAAAGTATAATGAGCATAATATACCTCCTTATTCCTAAGTAGCTAGCAACTTTCTATGACACTCAAATAAAAGTTATAGGAAAAGTCTGAGGCATTTCTCACAAAATCATATTTTGGTTCTATCGCTATTGACATCTCTTGAAGAGCTTCAACCCGAAATTTTAACTGTGGGTCATTGTACGTAGCATAGACGCTAACGCTCTCGTCTTTGGTTTGATCCCCGATGAGAACACAGTCGAAAAAATATAACAACTTTTTCAGACCAGTCATTCTGACTGAAGTTTTCCTCCTTCAAACCAGGCAAATGCCGAGATAGTACCTAATATAATAGTCCCAAGTCGCTTCCTTCCTTCCCCAATCCTTTCTTCCTCCCCAATTCCCCGGGCGTTGTGATCGCCGAGAGATGTCATCTGTTAAATATCAAAAGAAGTCCGTGGTACATGGGACACTATGAGAATTCCGTGTTTGGCTAAGAAAGTATTGTGAAGTATCTGTGTAGCAATAGTGATGTGACTGTGAGATGACTGTAAACTATTGATTTAATTTGTTAAATTCTATTTCATTATTTTTACGATTATCTTTGGCAGTATCATGAACTCTTTAAAATCCAACTGAATAAAAAAAACTTTTATTAATGTTGTATATTTCCAGACAGCTTCTGTAATCATGTATTTGTTAATTCTCGTTTTTGAAATTGTTAATAAACACGACTAGCTTCCTTCTTGATTTTCCGCATAGCTTGATATTTCACCGTTCTCTGAATGCCAGACTCAGGACTTTACAGCCAAACAAAACCACGGAGGATATATCGACAAGGGGTATTCGTCACTCGGTTTGGACAGGTGCAGGATCGTGGTGAGAAGCACATGGCATCATTGGAGGACGACCGACTCCATGTCTTCAAAATACCATTCTGTTGGTTTATCGCCGCAGACACATTTGAGTTTTGGATCTGAGTAGTGGGAAGAAGGTGAAGAAGTACATCGTAAAAGGCGCATTATGAAGAGAGAACTCGATACCCCTAGCAGATCAAGAGGATAGAGATCCAGATGTTGATTGATTCCAGTATTTGCAGGATTCCTCCAGAGAAAGTTATTCATCGTTCCAGATAACCAGGACGACGCCAGCCTAATCGGAATATCAGGCTAATGCTAATTCCTTTATTTCTTAGTTAAAACCTTTCTCTTTCTTTTACCTTTCCCACAACTAGTCATTTTCAAAATAGAAATATTTGAATATTATTTAAATTCAACCATAATTTCGTGTTGTGCATCAGTTTCATCCCCAATTGTTGCATTCATATGATGAATATTTTAGAGATTATTCTGAGCTACAACTGATGTCACAGCACCGGCACAGTATAAATCTGTTGTGCAAATCTTTCAGCTGTGAGATACTCGTAGCATCGTCCCCAGATGCTTGTTCGGTCTCGTAAGTCTTCTTTACTTGTGTATCGATAAGATTTTGCCAAAATGTGATGCCTATGCGCTGATCAGGTCGTTCTGTCACTTGCCTCAAATTCTAAATTCAACCAACACTCTCTACACGTGTACACTTCCAGTGTTCGTAGGTTTCGTTAAGAAAATTTCCCTCGACTGAAATTGTCCCTTTTCTTATCAAATATTCCCTAGTTTATTGAGTGTTAATTCCTATGACAGAAGTTGTGTGTTAAGATTAAATTAACTTTATTAAAGGAAGTGCAAACAATTTTTCTTTTGATTATTTGCTTTCGGTTTCTATTTTTCTTCTCTCTGTATTTTTTTTACAAAAAAAAAACACACACACACACACAGAAACACACCCAATTAACAATGGGCACAAGTTATGCTACTTTGAACAGACAGACAGACACACAGGCACACACACATACACACACACACACACACTCTCTCTCTCTCTCTCTATTGCTATTGTATTGGTTTATTTCTGAAGCACAAAAAAATTAAGCATTTATATTCGTCAGTCAGTCAGCGTGAGAATTTTACTGGATTTTCATGTTTTATCGAAAAATCCCTTTTTTTCCTTCTTGCTAAATTTTCCTACGAAATTTCCCTAGATTAAGGAAATTTCCTTCAAACTACGAATCGTGGTACACTCAAAGGATAACTGTTGGTGAATGACGCGTTCTGCGAGCAAATAAAAATTCACACATCCACATGAACGTCCTTCACACGTCACCCAAAATGGGTAGTCTCTAAATTTCATTTCTTTGAATCAACCCGTATTCTTGACACTTTTTCATTAATCCAGGATATTTAACAATTAATGCATGGCAATGTGGTTACAGCTATTATTATTGCTGTAGAAGAGAAACTCACAGTGAACACGTTTTGCTAATTTACCTACTGGTGAAGGACTTTTAAGACCATCCGGTACATGTATATCACAAGGGAAAGATTTTATATAAACTAAACGATTTCTTTTCGAAAAGATAAAGACCTTTGGGTGACTTTATTTACGGGGGGAGTAGATCAATTTTCTTGCACCTCCTGGCGAAAGAGTGAACTGTATAACCCTTTGTAACGATGCGAACATTTGACTCGTTGGTAGTCCTCAAGTGGTCCTAATGGTCATTTGACACTTTTACTGCTGACAAGAAAAACTGGTTTAGTTAGTTCGTAGTCACGATCCAGATTCCGCAAAATTTATTTTCCGCAATCGGAAATTTCACATTCCGGATTTCGAAAAAAATCCAGAATTCGGGAAAAATCGGATTTCGGAGAAATCCGGGATTTAGAAAATTCCGGAATTCGGAAAAATCCAAAATTTAGAAAATTCCGGTCGGAAAAATTCCGAATTTTTCCGAAATCAGAATCTTCTAAATTCCGGATTTTTTTCCGAATTCCGGAATTTTTCCGATTTTACTTTCCGGACTCCAGACAGCAAAAATTCCGGAATTAGCCATCCCTAGTCTCAAACTTATGAAATATTTGTGTTGAGTTCAACCTCTAGAAAGAATATTAGCAAACTAGTTTTCATTATCTCCTAAGGAAATTGTAGATACAAACTTTCTCATAAAACTTTTTTTTGAAACAGATCTGAAAAATCAATTAATTGGTTCAAGGAAATCTGAAGGAGAAAACAAGTTGCATGAAATGTTTTGTAATCTCCGGGATGGCAGACGAATGACCTCTTAAAAAGTTGAGATAAATAATGGGTCGTAGCTTGAAGTAACTTCTTTTATAGATATATTCAGACATGCAATTTCCTTTTCGTTCTCTTTGGACGAGCAATTTAGTTATAACTACGACTCAGTTTTCGAGCATTTTCTTTTCTTTTAAGAAGTAGAATAGCCTATACCACTGAGGCAAACATTATTTGAAAAAGAAAAAATACATGCCTGTTGCTCATCTAAGCCATTTTTTATGATGCTATGGAAACCTAATCTCTGCCTCAGGAAATTGGGTAGATAAATTCTAGATAAGCGAGTACTAATCATCAAGTTGAAGACAAAAATATTTGGCAACTTTTTTTTTTTTTTTTGTTTACAGGTGGAGAGAAAGTAACATGAGATACAATGATCTTCGAAAAAATGAAATGATAGCTGTCAATTTTACATCCCACGCTAATGCCGGCTAAGCTAAAATAGACGGTGATGATGAGAAATGAATGCAATGGTGGAATGAATAAAGTGGGAGGAAACGGGAGAACTCCGAGAGAACCTACATACATTGTGTTTGTCCACCACAAAGTTCACTTGGCGCGAGCTGGAATCGAACCAGGGACCCCATGTACTATAGGTGAAAGCTCTTTTTTTAAAACTTTTTATTTCACATGATTGTTGACTAGTATGCCACAACAAATAAGAGAAGTAAGTCACTACAATAATAATAATAATAATAATAATAATAATAATAATAATAATAATAATAATAATAATAATAATAATAGATAATAATAACTACATTATTGTTGGACAAGCTAAATGCTTAAGAAGTTTGCAAACTTTGTTGTCTCTATTTGAGGAGTTATATTAAACAAATACGACCTCCGAGTTTGTAAGTATCAAATAAAATCCAAATATGACAACTCGGTAGGATATTGTAACATATAGTATATATAATGTCCATTTAACCAATTAATCGCATTTAGTTTGGTCTGCGGGTACCAGAGATAGTCTGGAAATCGTAAGATGGAGGGAGAGAAAGTGGATGGTGGCTGCCGACAAATAAGTCCCATCATCCGACACAGGGCATCCCAAATTGGTCATGTGGAAATACATGACGTGACCCATTGTAGTTAAGTATCAAGCTGACCACATAAAGAACACTCCACTTGCACTACACGATGGATAGCTAATAATTTCTCATTGGTAGGCAATAAGTCATAAATGAGGCAGTACCATGCACTTCTAACATTTGCTGCGAGACACTCTGGATTACAGATTTTCCATATACGTGGCCAATTGTACTGCGGACATTTTTGACACTAATGGACTAGTACCCGCATAAACTGGTTTCATTAACAGCGAATAGAGTTGTTTGGAAGACAAATCATTGGGATTATCTTGAATACCACTGTAAGCCCAGTATTGAATAAGAATATGTGCACAATCTGGAAAATTATTTTTTTATACACGAATTAAAGGCGGATTATTCGGAAATATATTTTCTGTCCAAAAGTGGAACCACAGATACGTATGAGTCGTTAGGTCCATATACTATCGGTAGGTTGTTCGCGTATACAGTGTCTGATTCCCCCCCCCCCAATATTCACTAAATTTAATCCACCCGTAGAACATGGAAGATAGGATCTATAGATTATTTGTATTAATTCTTAAAGAACATGTTTGACCATAGAGAAAAAACACATAAAGAATCCAGGTTTTTTGCATACGGTTCTAGTAACGGGTATATGTGCGATATACCAGAGTTTGGAGTAAATGTATGTAATCAGTAACAAAGTTTTCTGCAGTAGGGGCAATCAACGATACTTATGTTCTTTAGTTAATAAGCGAATCTGCTGAACGATTTGATCCCATATTAAGTTGTAAGAACATTGTAAATCACAAGAGAAACGTAATCCCAATATTTTAACACTATCGGCTATGATATAAACCACTGAGTCACCGCGGCCCCACAATGATCTTCGAGATCAATCTCTACATATATATAGTACCAGTCAAACGTTTAAGACCACCTCGGATTTAGGTAAGATTCTACTGTGCAGCTCGAGCCAAGTGAGCTTTGTGGTGGACAAACACCGTGTGCATGGTTTTTTTCGGGATTCTACCGTTTCTTCCCACTTTCTTCATTCCACCCTTTCATTCGTTTCTCGTCATCACCCTCTCCTTTAGCCTGACTGGCATAAGCATGGGACCTAAAACTTAAAAGATTTCATTTCATTTCTAATGTGGACCTTCTATTTTGTAGCGCACTTACTTTTTAGCTATCACAGATACTCCTGCCCATAGCATAAAATTTGACCACAGTTTGATTGCGGTCTGAGATTGCATATTATATGTCTAACTTGTAAGTATAATTCTTAAAAATGGACATCAAAAATAAGATTACATAATATAAACAACGGACTGGAAAATGATACATTATTTTGATTTTATTTGAAAGATGTACACATAGGTGGCTGGACAATGCAGTGATGTAAATTTGAAAGTATAAGTTATAATTGTTCTGTAGTTCTTGTTCGTTTGTTGATATGTTGTAAGGTAGATTGTGGTCCGTGTGCCCAGGTGCGGTATGTTATGGTGGACAACATCATGTCAGTGTGTTTTCTCGGGCTGCTCTCGTTTCCTCCCACATTCACATTCCAAGAATTATTTCATTATCATTCACTTGCTTTAGTCGTTCGTCTCTCTTAGCCTAAACGATATAGTCGTGGAACGTGAAACTGAAAGATTTCATTTCATTTTTCATATTCATATGCCGTACGCCCTACCAAGATCGCATATTTGTCAGGAAATGAATGGAAATGGTGGCATTCTTTTATGCCTGACGTCCTCTGCTAGATTTCTTGTTTTTAGGACTATCTGAAATGTGTGTAGCGTACGGGACAACAGTCCCATCTGCAAGTTTCCTACAAACGTATTCACACTACTGTGAATTAGATACGGCACATGCCTCAAATGTGGGACCAGCTGTATCGGAACATGCTTTGCAGATGTCGTTGGTTCGCAGATGTTGATATAGACCATTTTCGAAATAAGAACTTTCTCTGTACTATCAATACTGTTGGCTCGGCATGCCGTCCGTCTAACGACATTGTCACGCTTATCTGGGAAGCACATTATCGACTTTTCACTGCTATTCACCAGCTTTTTTGTCCAGTTCTACGTCAGTCTGTCAAAGTCAATGGACACTCACTGTGGACCTCTGTCCTACTTTTGTGAAATTCCTACCACCCTGATTCTGGTCCGATAAGTCAATTCTGATCCAGTACTTCCAATTTGGAGAACGTTTCAATTTGCCGCGACAATTCACTATGATGCACCTCTAACGAGTACCACAGCACAACATTATGTGTGCAGGCAGAGATGATCTTAAACTCTAGTTTTACAATGAGCCGCTTGTTTTACGCAATGCACTCCGTCTGAGCGGACATAAATGTAACTTTTTTGAATCCTAGTAGGACCGTTTCCGATAAAACCATACCCGGAGTTTCCATTTTTACTCATCAGTAAAGTATATATGTAGACTGATTATAAAATCCGTGCTAATACCAAAATAAAAATGTTGAGTAACAAACCCATATGTTACTTCAGAACTGGTGGGACATATAGCCACGCGCATTCTTCTGGCGATTATTTGAACTACTTCCACAGTAAATACTAGATACCCCTTTTTCACTGAGTAGTGTTAGACACATAGGCCTATGTTTAGCAGAAGGGGTCCAGCTCTTTTCTCTAAAAAATGTTACAATTTTGGTAATTTCTGTTCACATTCGGTTAGTTTAGGGTAGGGTTGGTTAGTTTAAGTTAGGTTACGCTAGTTTAGGTTACGTTAGGTTAGTTTAGTTTGTGTTATATTAGTGTAGGAGTCCCGCATAATTTTCCAAAAAATGATAGAATTTCGCTTATTTCTATTAATATTACGTTAGTTTAGGTTAGTTCAGGGTAGCTTAAGTTAGTTTATGGTAGGTTAGGTTAGATTTAATTACGTTATGTTACGTCTAAGTATTTGCATCACTCATTTCTCCTGTAAATTTTGTGTTTTTTACGTGCTTCTGGACCCCTTGTACTAAACATACCCCGACACATAGGCCACATTTTTACATTAAACCGAACTTTTCCAGTTTTAGCACTTAGCACGGACTTTATATTCAATCTACGTATTATTCGCAGGTGTATAGTTTTAAAAAATCATCCTGAGGAATGTTTTTGTTAATCACTGAAAACACCAGGAAGTAATAACGCTTTTAAAGCAAACCTTTATAAACTATGTCAACTCAAATGCATAACCATTACATCCGTCTCTTGACAATCTGTGCCTTCAGCACTATTACGATACAACCAAAATTGATACATAAACAATTGATACCTTATTCTTCTTCGACGATCCTTCTAATTTTTTATCTACAACTTTTTCTTCATCAATATCTGGTAATCACAACTACAATTCACCAAACCCTTTTCTACCTATAATTCACATGTAAGTCTAATTATAATTTTAACCAACTATTATTTGCCCATACTGCTACTCTTAACAACACATATGACTGTTCCCAAATTCACGAACAATCTCTGTCCGAACCTTATTCACACAATACCTAACAGTTTTGAAAAGCGTAAGCTTAAAATTTGGTTTAGATTTACTGTCACTTCTGGAGCTGAGACTACGAAGCAGATATTTTTACATCCTTGCAAAGGGAATGCTGCATACTTAGAATGTAGCAATAGTACTCTGGAAATCATTCATGACTTATATATTTGGTCTAGGAATTAATTCGTGCGGTTTTTAATAAAAATTGAAGCTTTATTTCAAAAACAAAGTAAATGAATACGTTAACAAAAATATTGTCCATCGCTAGCCACTACTTTCTCCCATCTTCCAGGCAATTTACGGATTCCGTGTCGAAAGAATTCCTCATCTTTTGACGCAATCTAATCAAAGATCCATTTTTCGATATTTTCTGAAGAAGTGAACCGCTGTCCAATCAAATCGTTATTCATGCAATCGATCAAGTAGTAGTCAGACGGAGCAGTGTCTGGTGAATATCGCGGGTGGAGTAACACTTTCCATCCGACATTTTCCAAATAGGTTTTAACCGGTTTTGCGACATGTGGTCGAGCGTTATCATCTTGATAAATAAGTTTATTATGCCTGTTATTCCATTCTGGTCGTTTTCAGGCCAGAGCTTGCTTCAAACGCATTAATTGTTGTCGATAGCGGTGTCCATTAATAGTTTCACCAAGTTTCAGAAGTTCATAGTACACCACACGTTCATATATACAGCATAACCTTTGCACAATGAATATCTCGTTTCGGTTGTGAAGGACCTGGTTCACCTTGCTTCACCCAGGCCTTTTTTCGTTTAGGATTCTCGTAATGAATCCACTTCTCATCACCAGTTACAATTCGATGCAAAAATCCCTTCCTTTTCTGTCTTTGAAGCAGCAATTCACAAACGGTTTTTCTTCTTTCAACCTCTTTCTTTTCAATTCATGTGAAACCCAATAATACATCTTTTGAATCATTCCTATGGCTTTGAGACGTTTGGAAACTGTTGTTCGCTCAGCTCCAAATGCTTCTGCAAGTTCGTCCTGCGTTTGACACGAATCCTGATCAAGCAATGCTCTCAATTCTTCATCTTCAAATTCTTTTGGCTGTCCAAATTGCTTTTGGTCTTCCAAGCTGAAATCACCACCTTTAAACCGTGCAAACCACTTCTGACACGTTCGCTCAGCTAGAGCATGGTCACCAAACACTTCCACTAAAATATGATGACTTGCGGTAGCACTTTTCTTCATGTTAAAGCAATGAAGAATAACTCCCCGCAAAAACACTTTATCAGGCACAAAATGCGGCATTTTCAGTTGAAGAAAAAATGTTGTTTCCGCTTCAAGCAACTGACATATACTAAACAAGATGCTCAATGACAGTAGTTTTCAACGCATGTTTGGATCAACGAAACTATGGGACAATAAGCTAGTTACGCCATCTTTTGTAAAACCGCACGAATTAATTCCTAGACCAAATAGTATATATCTGTTTCTCTATAAATCAGAGTTATTCTGTTGGCTGTTTCTCGATAAATCGGAGTTATTCTGTTGGCTAACAGTCATCTCACGTGTATAATGAGGTATGTTGAATTTTCTTTAGATGTTTTCATAATTTTGACAACCATTTGTACATTATCAAATATTTTCATCGATTACTTTCATACAGTTGAGGATATTTTCAATTTGTTTAGAAATTTTACCTCTGTCTTGATTCGCGATCTTTATACCATTACTGCGCCATAGCTGACTTATTTCTACTCACACTTTTTAAATAAATTAATAAATTAACATTTTTTGCTTTCCTAAGCCATTCTTACAACTGGGAAATGTTTCTTAATAGAGATATGAATATTACAGATTTATCTTGGATATGCTTCTGCCTTCTCCTATCCTTATCTAGTTTAATACCAAAGGCTTAGAACACACTGTCAATTCATACATTTAAAACAGTAACTCTCATATGAGTTAAATTTAACTTAATCTAATTTTAAGTCCTGTTCCTTGTAAATCACGTATAGCTCATACGTAGAGCCGCGTGGTGCGTAGGTTACTTATGCTATCACGTTGTAACTTATGTAATCTAATGGGTAGCTTCCTGGGCAATATCCTTCAGTTGAATTGTGAAACTCCTAATTAAAAGTAATTATTAGGATAGAGTCAGCGAATGTCCCGTTTTTAATGAGAGTGTCCGGTTTTTTTTAAGCAAGTCATTCAGTGCTTTAACTCTTTCCCTTTGAAGAAATTCTGTGAACACCACTGGCTAGTCATGATTTAATCGCAAAACTTTCCGGGAGCAACGCCCTCTGTATTTTCTTCTCAGAATGTTACTCGTTCAGTGTGTGAACCGTTGACCAAATACAAGTGACAGAATTGTGACTGTATAGAATGGCTTTGGTGCCAGGCCACTTCCTGCACTCTGTTGGTTGCAATATTGACGAAAAGAAAAGGTCAAAACGAACATTGTCGTTAAGTTATATCTTTTGGTTTTGGTATAAACAATCTAAATTTGTTTCTCGTGAACCCAATGTCTCTTTTTTTCGGTGATGGGAGTAAAACGTAGCTGAATCTACTATTTTGAACATTTCAATACATGCAGTACATACTCTGTACGTTGGTTACAGGTTGCAATTACTGCCTTCTTATAATTTCAATAGTTTTCTATACATATATGCAGTAGTCGAAGTGAGACGGTATGCGGTTGTATGCCACACCCACTCTGTTCTTTCACTGATCAAGACATACCGTCACTGGAAAGTGGATGCAATTTATACCTTTAACTTTTATACACAGTAATTGACGAATAATTTTGCACGAAAAGATTTACACCTTATGCAGAGTTGTTTTGACGTATGATTAGCGTCCTACTAAAGGCCTGACTACTGCAGAATACATATGTTAGTCGAACTCTTTAGTATGTCACTAATCAGGCGTCAGAATGACTCTGCATAAGACCCTTAAGAGGCCTCATCTCAGCGAAATTAAAATACCGCTAATTTTACAGTAATTATGTGATATCTTTAAATAGATACAAGATAATCGAAATGTGGAACAAGAGCGTCCTAGACAATATCATTTTCTAGGATACCGTTATCACGACTCACTTATCTGCTTTCGATTTCGAGCCATTTTGAAAATCGGCATTTATTTTCGCGTTTCTAAACGGCTGAAAATGGAAAGCCACTAGGTGACTTGTGATAACGGTACCTCACGCAAAATAATATTATCTAGGGCGCTCTTGTTCCACATTTCAATTATCTTTTATCTATTTGAAGATATCACATAATAACTGTAAAATTAGCGGTATTTTAATTTCGCCGGGATGAGGCCTCTTAATGTCTTGTTTAGAAATAATTTTTAAGTTGTCAACACCGACATTTTTGTTATTTTTCCTACTTTTTCTAAATATATAATTATATATATGAGGTGTCTGCAAAGAAGTTCATCCCTGCTCCTATTCAAGAAATTGTGTTGGTTGCAGATAATTGTCACATGACAGAAAGGACGTTACTCATTGGCCCAGTCCAAACAGAAAGTAGTGTTTTGAGGTAATTCGTTTAAACTGAAAATGGAAAATATTGTTACGAGTTCCTCTTGACTTCCTTTCTACCTACAATGATAAAGAAATACATAACTGAGTTCCGACATTTACGAGGGGAAACAGTATAGTTTATGCAATCAAAAATCTGTTGTTTTTATTAAATAGTAATTTTGAGCCTTTCTAATAATTGGATAACATTGTGAATACGTGTGACGTGATTATCTGCGTGCGTGAGTGCATCCATAATATTTAGATCTTTGTGGTATTGATTTTAATTCAATCTCATATTGTTAATTAATGGAAGTTTAATATTTTCAATATGAATAAGTTTTTAGTAAAAATAAATATCTCTTACATGCTTCCCCTATAAATACATTTATCAATCAGGAAGTTAATCTTCATGACATGAATTTTGCTGTTTCGTGATTACTCAACTGAAGCGCAATGGGAGACCAAATTTAGAGAACATACGTGGTTGGTATTTAATGAAGGTGGATTTGGTTGTTCTATACGTACAGCAGGTGTGAAAGAAACTTTGGATGGATTCAAATCCGAAAACTTGAGCATTGACGAATTTAGGGGTTGTCTGCTGTAGATGGGGCGGACTTTCCGGTTGTCTGGAGTACCCCTTAGTCAGTGCGGGTCCAGGAATTGTCCCACCAAAAATTATTCATATAAAAACTCAGTTTTTGAACATTTTCGTGTATAATTCAACATAAAGGAGTTTTTTTTTTTAATTGTTTCACGCAGGGGCGGGGGCAAAGCCTTTCGATGCCCGATATTTCTATAACGTCCATGGTTTGGGGTCATTATGTAAATAGAAATGCAATCTTTTAGGCAACATACTCTCACTGTATTTAAACATTTAGACAGCCGGTATGTCGAGTCAAAATCTAACTCCTCTGCCTGCTTTCCACTTCGAACACTGCATATATAATATCCTACATAGAGAGCAAAGGCGTAGCTACAAGGTGTGTCAAGTATCTTGTGCACACTCCGATAAAACTTCGCCAAGATCATGAAAAGTTTACCCATTTTCCAATATATGTATTAACACGATTTGATTCACTTTCCTTTGAATTGTCGAGCATTCTAAAATTTTGTTACCTGTAATTATTCACAGTAATAAAATTTTGTCTCATTTTTAATACACTTAAATCCTTATAAAATGAGCTCGTGAGAATGTTATAGTAAGAGAGTAAGTGGACTTTAATTACCTTTGTGCAGCCAGATTTGAAAAGCTCAGACTACTTCTATGGTAGAGACATACCGACAAAGCGTTTGTCTGGTGATCGCAAGACCTATCTGTCGAAGGTTCGAATCCCTCTCTGGACATGAGTTAAGCTATATACAAGACTAGCATAAATGATATCTCTAATTTTGTTTGCATGTTCGATTAAAAATATAAGACATACAGTATTGGAACATATAAGGTAAGTGTACCAGGAATGGACACTTTGGATGTTCTTGTCAAGTAAATAAGCGAATGAGATCATGCACAGTATTCCGATAAACAATGGTTTACAGCGCATAGCCTCTAGTGCTTGCCATCAACCCTCTTATAATTTCCGATTTGTAATAAGCTTGTGTGGGATTTTTAATATACCTATTGCGAAGATTTCACAGTATCCATCTATTCCTATAACAATAGAATCCATTTCTTGAGTAACTTCCATAAAAGAGGATGCATTAAAACCAAATTTACTCAGTTCATTCATATTACAAATATCGAATCCGATCCGTCATACTGTTTCAAAATGGAAGCCATTTGAAAATTTAAAAAACTTTATAACTCCCTTAATTCTGGGTAATATGATACAAAACTAAAGTGATTTTTAATTTTGGTTTTTAAAACTTGGATAGTTGTTAAAAAAGTTATTGAGTGCTTTAATTGACTTGATAATATGCGTCGTCACAAAAATTGAACCGAACATTGCCGCACTAGTGAAATCACACCATGCTCAGGTATCTCATTAGTTTTCAATTTTAATTGTATTTCAATACGCAGGTTTGTTGCATTTGTATTTTTCTGGTATTTCAATGTACAGTTCTCAGTTTCATATCGTACCTCTTTCATTTAAATTGATATTTAAATAATTCTGCACCTGTTTGAAAATGTTTAGTAGACCTATTTTCGTTGTTCTTAACAGTAAGTATAAAAATAAAAATATGCCTATCAGAACAAAATTCAAAATAATATTTAACAATATTTTCCAGTATTAGATCCTAATTATATTTATCTCTTCCGTTTATCTTCGCGACTGCCATGAAACCCTCTCATGATACCTCTAGGGGTCACGACCTCCAGGTTGAGAAACCCTTAGTGAACTAGAGCACTCGCTGCACTTGGACCATTGAACAGTTGTCGCTTCAGAGCGCACAGACACATATCAGAGTCGCGAGATTTTAAGTTTCTACTCTCCAAGAGTTGGCGTTATCTGAACCAAGGATGTTATAAATAGAGGATCTGCCCATATGTATCTTCATCCTATTAAATCGATGAAGCCAAAAAAACAACCGAGTATCGGCACGTTTGATCGGCTACTCTCGTTTCTGCCATCGTCTGATTGGCTACTTTCGTTTCCGCCATGATTGTTGGCTCAAAACTTTGCGATCTTATTGGGCGGAGTGGGTAGAGTAGGGGTGGCGAAACTGTGACGTATGGCTTCAAGATTTTGTTGAAAGGGCAGATTCTCTATTTTATAAGATCCTTGATCTGAACGCGAAACTCCTCATACTATCGTTTTCTTCTTCTCCAAAACCACTATCGATTATAGAAACAAGTGCCTCGGATATATATTTCTGTAGGATACAAATGTAAAATTGGTTTATGAGAACTCCACAAAAATGATTTTTGAAATTAAAACTAAATTGTTCACGTGTTAATGATTCCTATATATGAGTGCCATGATCGCTGAACCTCCTAACGTCTGCAACGTTATAGCTCGTGCTTCATCTGGTTGATCATGTTGGAATATATGATATTCTTGAATGTGACCATTTGTGTTGTGTGATGGATCGAGATAGTCTTTAATAAAAAAAAATGTAGATAAATATAAAACCTTAATTCTTCTTCTATTCCTATGTATGATATTAATGTAATACTTGTAATCAGTATTGCTAACTAGATTCCATGAGAGAAATGTGTATCAATAACTGGCGAATTTGAAAAAAAGATTATGATAGACGTAGGTGCAAGGAAAATTTGTAAGAACTGTATTGTTTTCCTCCGTGTAATGTGGTTCCTGTCACCACGGCATGGCGCGTCCTCAGGTTGCGGATCGAGGAGAAGGCCTCTAGATATAGAGGTTAGCTGCGAATATACTGAATAAGCAGTCGCGGACAGCCGACTAGGAGTGGTCCTCCAGCTTGGGGGTTTGGGTAGGGCTAACAACCTCATCCTGTAAAAAAAAAAGCACTTGTTCAGAAATATTCACAAAAGCCTCGGACAAGGACTGATAACTTGGCACGACTTCAGCAAAAGAAAATGGACATGAGATTTGGAACATGGAATATTAGGAGTCTTTATAGGGCAGGCGCGTTAAAATCCGTAACGAGTGAGTTAGAGAAATACAGGATGGACGTAGTAGGAGTTCAGGAAGTTAGGTGGGAAGGAAATGGATCTGAGAATTCCGAAAATTTTACGTTCTTTTACGGGGAAGGAAATAAAAATCAATTAGGAACGGTTTTTCGTTCATAAACGTATATTATCAGCAATTAAACGGGTTGAATTTGTTACTGACAGACTTTCTTTTATTACTCTTAAGGGGCGGTGGTGTGATATTATTGTTTTAAATGTACATGCCCCAACTGAAGATAAGGATGACGATATAAAAGACAATTTTTACGAAGAAGTGGAACGGATATTTGATCAACTAACGCGATACCATATGAAAATTCTATTAGGGGATTTTAATGCGAAGGTAGGACGAGAGGATATTTTCAAACCGATTATAGGGAACGAAAGTCTGCATAAGTAAAGTAATGACAACGGTGTTAGACTCGTGAATTTTGCAACATCCAGAAACCTAATCGTGAAGAGTACAAAATTCCCACATCGCGACATTCATAAATACACTTGGACATCACCAGACGGGAAAACACATAATCAAATTGATCACGTTTTAGTAGATAGAAGAAGGCAATCTAGCATAATTGATGTCCGGTCGTTTAGAGGGGCTGATTGCGACACTGATCACTACCTGGTAGCAGCGATAATACGAGAGAGGTTATCATTGAATAAAGGTAATATTCATTGTCCGAAAACGGAGAGATTCAATTTAAAGAAATTAGAAGAGAGCCAGGTAAGAGAGAAATACCAGATTGAAGTTTCGAATAGATTCTCGGCTTTACAAGATTCGGAGTGCATTAGTGTTGAGGATACTTGGATTGAAATTAGAAATAGCATTAAAATTTCAGCAAAAGAAAAATTGGGACATGCGGAAATACGTAGAAACAAACCATGGTTCGACCAGGAATGCATAAAACTAGCAGAGAAGACAAAACAGGCAAAATTACGCAGGCTACAAAATCCGAATGAAATAACTACACAAAATTTCGCAGATATCAGGCGGGAAACTTCCAAAACTTTTAGAACAAAGAAACGAGATTTTTTGAAAGCTAAAATTAAAGAACTTGAAGATAATAGTAAAAATAAAAATATTCGGGACATGTATAAGGGGATCAGCGAATTTAAGAAAGGCTATCAACCTCGGGCTTATATATTAAAGAAATCTGACGGTACAGTTCTCACTGACACGGATAGCATCTTAAATAGATGAAAAAATTTCTTTGCATATTTGCTTAACACGCAACCGAAAACTAGTGCGTGTGGAGTAAAGGAGATACACACCGCAGAACCGTATATTCCAGAACCCAACCGAATAAAAGTAGAAACTGCTATAAAGAAATTAAAGAAACACATATCTCCGGGTGTAGATGAAATTCCGGCTGAGTTAATTCTAGCTGGAGGCGAAAAATTGTGGAACAAGATACACAAACTCATTCTCCTTATCTGGAACAAGGAAGAATTGCCACAAAGAGTGGAAAGAATCAATCATTGTTCCAATTCACAAGAAAGGCGACAACATTTCTCTTCTGTCAACATCCTATAAAATCCTTTCAAATATTCTATTAGCAAGACTGACCCCATACGCAGATGAAATTATTGGAGATTATCAATGCGGATTTAGACGGAATCGATCAACTATCGACCAAATATTTACCATCCGCCAAATACTCGAAAAAAAGTGGGAATACAATACCCCGGTACATCACCTATTTATTGATTTTAGAAAGGCGTACGACTCGGTTAGGAGAGAAACTTGTACAACGTCCTTACAGAACTTGGAATACCGAGAAAGCTAATTAGATTAATTAAGATATGTTTAAATGAATCCCAAAGTAAAGTCCGGGTAGGAAAATTTTTGTCCACGAGCTTTCACGTCGAAAATGGCCTGAAACAAGGAGATGCGTTGTCGCCATTATTATTTAACTTCGTTCTGGAATACGCTATAAGGAAAATCAAAGATAGCAACCAGGGCCTAGAGTTGAACGGTATTCACCAGGTTATGGCATATGCTGATGATGTAAATTTAATAAGTGATGATAGGAGAACAATAGAAAGAAATTGAGAGATCTTATTAAACGCTTGCTGGGACATGGGTTTAGAAGTAAATGCAGATAAAACTAAATACATGGAAGTGCGTCGGGACCGGAATACAGCAAATTATGGATGCGTTAAAATATTAAATAATACTTTTGATAAAGTGGATACTTTCAAATATCTAGGATCAATATTAACAGAGGAAACTCATATTGACGAAGAAATTAAATGTCGACTAAAAGCAGGGAATTCGTGTTACTATTCGGTTCAAAATCTCTTATCATCGCGAATTCTGTCGAGGAATTTGAAGCTTAAAATATACAAAACGGTAATCATGCCTGTTGTTTTGTATGGCTGCGAAACATGGTCACTTACTCTGAGGGAAGAACATAGACTGAAAGTATTTGAGAACAAGATCCTGAGACGAATATTCGGACCCAAGAGGAACTGGAATGGGGAATGGCGGAAACTTCATAACGAGGAACTACATAATTTATATGGTTTACCCAACATTGTTAGGGTCGTGAAGTCTAGGAGGCTTAGGTGGGCGGGTCATGTAGCTAGAATGGAAGAAAGTAGAAACGCTTTCAAAGTCTTGACTGGAAGACCAATCGGAAAACGACCATTAGGAAGACCTAGGCGCAGATGGGAGGACAATATTAAGATGGATCTCGCAGAGATTAGAATACAAAGTAGAAACTGGATGCAGTTAGCTAAGGATAGAAGTCAGTGGAGAGCTTTTGTGAACGCGGCATTGAACCTCCGGGTTCCATAGGCCATAGAGTTAGTTAGTATTGTTTTCCTGGATGTTTTAATACAATTTACAATGCTTGGCTAACACCAGCGATGTAAATGAAGGTACACCTACCTAATACTTTATAGTTCGGTCTATATTCACATTAAATCATGATTATAATGGAAAGTATACGACAATTTTCGAAAACTGTTGAATATTTACCTACCAAAAATTCTCTGTAGGCTAAGAATGCCAGTCACATTACATTACAAATTTATGTAATGGTCAAACCTACATTTCTTAGTGGAAATAGTATTCCCATACTCTCTACTCTGTTCTTTTGATCGCGCATATCAATACCCCACTTTAGAACAGGTAAAGGCGAGGAACCTACATTCTTTCACTAATTATCTCCTAAAAGCAGTCACAATCTTATTTACTTTGTCCCTACCCATCAAGTGCGTACAGATTTATGATTTGTTTACGTCAGAAAACTTGCATGTTGTAAGTAATATGATATAGGGCCTACTTACACACTTATTTGCTATAAATGAAATATCTGGAAACTTATATCCCATGAAAATGATTACTTGTAATAAAAGCAAATTAACCTGCGCTAGGTGACACTGCAAACAAGATTTCTCGGTTCCGTTCAGGGCGGACGAAACTGATTAACCTGTGCGGAGCTACGTTCGTAGAGATAAAGCGCGAAACGATGGTGAGTGTACGCATAAAGAAATGCAATTGCGATAAATAAGTACCAACCTATGATAAGTGACTTCTACAAACCAGATTTGTATCTATTCCGTTGAAGGCAGGGCGAAGCTGTTGGGCCCGCACGGGAGAGCGTCCGGAGAGAGCAGCCACGAAACGACGATACGTGTATATACAAAGTAGGGCAATTGCGATAAATAAGTACTGATTTGTACTAAGTGGTAACTGCAAGATAGTTTTGCATTACAATTGCAGAGTAGTGATTCTTATTTTGTTACATTTTTCCTATGTTCTCAAATGACTTGCATGTCCTCCGACTTAATAAATAAGTTCTTTAAACATTGTTCTTTCTTTCTTAATTAACAGATTTTACCTGGAAATTTTAGTACAATGTTCCCGTATTCTTAATCTGCACAAATCATTGCTTGACACGAATAATTGAACCTAGTTGTTTAATGCCCGAAGACAAAAACATATATACAAAGTATTGTTTTGGTAAGAGATATGGCTCTTCAATGTGTAACTAATTTAACATATAAGTCATGTGAAATATTAATATTTTCATATGGTTTCGGTAAGAAAATATATCACACTTATCCTGTCATGAGTGATAATTATGCTAGGTACAATACTCTTCCAACCTACGTTTATTTTGTCACCTTTAGACTTCCAAACTATGCTACGTATAAGTGTCAAATTTCTTATAGAACGGCTTCGTTCGTCTGTTCACAGGTGTCAGAGCATAAACGGTAAGAGATATCAACATGTGGTTTTCTGTAATCGATTTAGTGTTCCAAGGATAGGTTCCATTTTCTCCGTTAACTCTCTACTCAAACTGGAACTGGTTGAAATTAGTGATTTCTGGTTTCAAAATTTATCGCATGGAACGAAAACGGTAACAGATAGTAAGAAGAGATCTTTTGTAAACGATTCAGCATCTCTAGGTAACATATCACAACTATCTCGAACATTCTATCAAAACCTGAAATAGTTAAAATTTATTATTACTTCGGGTTTCAATACTGATTTCCACAGAGGAAGAACAATAAGAGATATCGAGATTTGCCCCTGTGGGCAAGGGCCCCGATTTCTCTGTAAATTTGGGGGGGGGGGTCGTACAGATGCAGAACGTATATATATGAAGATTTTAAGACAAATTGCACTCAAATTATGCCAAATATTGTATACTCATAAATACAATAGGGAGACCTACATGAGCTTTGGGGGGGACCTGGGCCCCCTTGCCCCCCCAGGTCGGCGCCCTTGCCTGTGGGTCCATCTCTGTCTCACATTTTGGTCGACCGGTGTTTTTTATCTTTACACAAGCAACCAGTATCTTTGAATTGCCGATACTATCCCAAAATGCTTCGTTCACATGACAGTTCTTTTCCGTATTCTGTTCTGAAAGCGCTTTGCACTGCTATAACAGACGATCATCTCACATATTCTAACACAGAAAAACTATTTTGTTGCTTTATTTTGGACAGCTACTAAACTCGTGCTGCAACCTGGTGCTATCTGGAAACTATACATACTTGGTTAGTTTGCGGTTATTTTCGTATAACTCTCATGTTTGTACAGTCAACGACAAATGTTCTTTCCGTTTGATATTAGTTTCGTAAATAACTTCAGAATGGAAGGACAATTTGAGAACAGTTTTTTAGTAAATTTAAAAATATGTAATTTTCTGTATGTTTCAGATATACCTCCGTTGCACGTTCCAACCGTACCATCGTTATTTCCAAAATAAATTTTACCAAACTTAAAGAACTAACTGACTGTGTGGAAGACATGTCGAAAAGAAAGGAAGACATGTAATACTTTTGAAAATATAGAGAAACCGAAAAAAACATTTATAGCAGCCCTGTATTTCGTTACTCTTTGATCTGCTATGTTCCTCGTTCACTTTTTCTTTTACCCCTATTTTGACCTTAAATGAACATGCCATTAAGGTACCGGTAACATTTGCATACACAACGTTACAAAATAGAATAAAAAGAAGTTAGGAATGGTCCAAGAGCATTGCCAGAACGAACTTAAAAAGAATGGAGAGATGGAGTGGGAAGGATAACTGTGATTGTTCCTAGATGTAAAAGTTAATATTTTTATCCACACTTTCTTCTGTTTCTCGCAAAAATTCGCCAACTATCATTTCTGTATGACTTACGGTTTCCGACACATGGCTCCTTAAATCTCCCGAAATTCGAATCTTTTAGGTCAGTTGGCCAGAAGCCAGTTCTCCAATGGCCACCGGCTACTCTTTGGTACCAAAACGTTCACCATCCTCCTGGGTATTAATCAACACCAACATCATTTCTTTATAACTTATGGTTCCAGAGATATGGTTACCTTAAATCTCCGGAAATCAGCCATTTTAGGCCAATGTCTCAAGAACGGTAAGAGTGACGTGAAAAATTCCATCACTTTCTCACATACTTTTTAATGCTTTATCGAATGGATGGCTCAGAATTTTAAAAAAATCGCAAATAACAGACAAAAGGACGGACAGACAGACACACAGACATATCAGTAACGAACTTTATAAGTTCTGTGATAATTTCAATGATAAGTACAAGTCATTTTAAAGTATGTTTGTTTATAACAAGAGATACATTATTCTATGAAACAATTGCGTGTTGCACTCTTGTTATTGAATAATTTACTGAAATATAGTACTAGTATCGAGCTATACATAGAACTTATATTCTCAAACTGTGAGTAGGTTTGTGTAATTGGTAAATAAACTTTCACAAACAACATGTTCATGCATGTTTTCCTATTATTAGAATCTGAACAGAAATACCAGCGCCTCAGAGTCTATACTTTGAAAGAACGTAGGTAGTGATAACCAGTAGCATGTCAACTTTTTACACTTGAGTAAGGCGAAGCTAAAAGGAAAGTAATGATTTTCATGTGAATCTATGTACGAGTACGTATATAGATTTTTATATTGCCGTATAGAGTCTGAATGACATGGTATTTCATGAATATACTGTCGATAAATTTACCAACGACTCAGGACAAAGATTGGGAACATGAAGTCACTAAAAGTTTAACATTGTAGACTATATAGAGTTATTTCACTGTGTGTATCTAAGTGCGTGCGTGTCATTATTATTATTATTATTATTATTATTATTATTATTATTATTATTATTATTATTATTATTATTATTATTATTATTATTTGAATCACACAACTGGGAGTCTAATGTTATAGGACATCCGTCCGTCTGTTACTCTGAACGGAAGCTATTTTCAACGAACTTAAAAAGTTCATGACTTAATTCTCTATGACTGTGTGTCTGTCTGTCTGTTATTTGCGAATTTTTCAATTTTGAGCCCTCCATTCGATAAATCATCAAAAACTACCTGAGAAAGTAATGGAATTTTTTCGCGTAACTCTTACCGTTCCCGAGATATTGGCCAAAAAACTTCCGATTTTAGGAGATTTAGGGAGTCATATTTCGGGAACCGTAAGTCATAGAGAGAGATCATATTAGTGTTAATGAATACTTAAGAGGATGGTGAAAATGTTGGTACCAAATAGCAACCGGTAGCCACTGGCCAACTGGCGACCGTTCCTCAGATATTGACCAATAAGATTGGGATTTTGGGAGATTTAAGGAGCCATATCTCTGGAACCGTAAGTCATAGAGAGATGATATTTTGCGAATTTTTCAATTTTGAGCTCTCCATTTTGAGCATGTGTCTTCGTAAAACAATATATCATAGAACGTTTTGACAGGTTTTCTCCTTCGTATAAACACTTTATCATCTCTCCCGATTACACGGTTCCAGAAATCTTGTGGTTTGATGATGTGCGTCCTTGCTAACTCGAAGCGAGAGTATATATATACTCTACTTTACTTTCAGTATTACTTTCAATAATCGAAACATTTTCGTCTTCCGTTGTCACTTGCAGTGTAATCAGTTTTGCTTTACTTTGTAATCCCTGTTCCCCGTCTGCTTCGAATCGTTCAATTCAATATCTTACTGTTTTATATCCAGGCCCATGGTTCGAGAAATTTACGTTTTAGGCATTCCAGCTTCCCATATGCCAATTATTCTTGCTTAGTTATAAGAGACGAATAGCCTTCCATGTACACGACAAACGGTCTTTTCTGCAGTTTATGTGTGTCAAGAGTTGTAACAAGGCAAGAGTTCAGTAACAAGTCAAGAGCTCAATAAGTCAGAAAAAACAAACTAAAACTAGTAATAAAAATAGTTACATGTCAGTGAATTCGGCAACAGCCTCATTTAAACGTATTCACAGACACTGAATTCACAGTTGACTTTTTGCTTGTTTTTCCACTTACAGCTGTGTATCGTGTGATCGTATACTACAAACTATCTATAGATTGCAGTACTGATACAGACGGGTTGGGAAGACAGGCAAGTTATGAATTGGTAAGCAGGCAACCGTTCACTTCAATATCTTACTGTGTTAATATTTAGGCTCATGGCTCGAGCAACTTGTTTTTTAGGCATTCCAGCAATTATTCTTCCTCTAGTTATAAGAGACGAATATCCAACCATTTTTTTTTTATAAAAGCAATTTGCCGTAGACAACAAACAGTTCCTTTTAAGTTCGTTCTGGCAATGCTCTTGGAGCATTCTCAACTGGTTTTATTTCTACTTTTTCCAATAAATAGCTAGAGCGATTATCTCAATTGAGCTCATTAATGGAGTCAATCTTTTAATACCTTAATAGGTGCAGAGGATCTACATCAGGTTATTACGTGTAACTTTCAAATCTACATATCACAAACGGAAACCTCTAATACCACACTTGTCATGCAGTGTTCCAAACTAAGGACGATGCAATATCACAAACATCGGGAAACAAGTAAATGTACATTTTTTTTTTAAAGTACTTTATTGCCTAATACTACGATCATCATATGACGTATTTCGAACAAGTAGTAACAAAGTTACGAAAAATTTAAAATTTTACTTTTCCCAAAGGACTTTATTCGATTTTTCAAAGAAAAAAAAATTAGTATCACACCAGGCCCGTATCCAAGGGGGTTCTGGGAGTGTCGGGTCCCCCAAAATTTTACCGCCCCTAAAATTTTCACAGCAAGCTTGCAAATGAAGTATAATATGGTGATGAACTATAATATGATTGAATCGGGCCCCCCTAACTTCTACCGGCCCCCCCTACATTTTTGGCCTGGCTACCCGCCTGTATCACACCTAATTACATACAGTGTTTTCAATTCACATAAAGATCATTATATCAATTTGATATCTCAAACCATTCGGGAGAAATGAAAAAATATAAAATTTGATATATTGCTTAAAATGGCGTATTTATGGGAATTTTTTAAAACATTTTTTTTGTTTACTTTTCTTCTATAACAGTACAACAGTATCCTTTGGTATGTGTAATTACAAGTTCTCCGTGGCTCAGTGGTAAAGGGTTTACCTGTGGTGCGTGAGGTAAATTGTTCGATCCCCTGCCAAATAAGTTTGTGTTGGACAACATCCTGCTCGTGGGTTTTTTCGGGGTACTCCCGTTTTATCTCATTCCAACAGTTCTTCCTTTATCATTCACTTGCTTTAAGCAACGTCTTTCATATCTAACGAGAATAATCGTGGAACATTATTCTCAAAGATTTCATTTCATCTTTTACAAATTCTCAGGATTACATAACTTCAAGCAATATTGCAAACTTTAACAGTTTTTTATCAAATCTCCAGAACGGTTTGAGATATCAAATTAGTGTAAATGGCAGTGTGATGTTCATATCACAATGTCTATGCAATTGGATGAGATGAATGAGATACTTATTTAAGCAGTTTTTCGAAATAAAGACTTAAAAAAAAGTCGAATTTAAAAATTCCTTGTAACTTTGTTTTGATTTGAAATTCATCATATCATGATCATAATATAGGGTACTAAAGTACTTTGGATGCACATTACTCCATCTTTGTTACTTGTGTTTTTATTGCTGTAGAGGTATCCAAAATTTGGATGTTAATGATAATGTAGCGTCCTTAGTTTGCAATACTGAATAATACGTGTAGCGTTGTAAGTTTTCGTTTAACATATTATAACCTAATGTAGTGCCGTTTGAAAAAATACAACTTTGTGTTAGGTTACCAACACTGTTAAACTTTTGATACCGCAGAGTATGTCAGAAAATATCCCTCTATGGATATTTATATGGTACAAAATTACAGTTTTTTTTAGCCTATTGGTTTAAAATATACAAGAACGCATCAAGATTAGGGTTGCCAGCCGTCCGGTAATTTACCGGACAGTTCTGTTTTTGACCTCCTACCTTGGTGTCCGGTACGACTTCAAAACCGGACATTACATGTCCGGTAATTTTTCCTCTTACTAGTCTTATTGTGTGTTCTATCCAGATTATTGTGTGACAAAAAGAATCGTTTGTTGATGAACATGGTTAATGCAGATCTCATAATTCGCTTTGATACTCACCTATCGTGCGCGGGATCTGCTTTTAGATTTGAAGGCAGGAAAATTTACTGAACTTACACCATAACTGCTAAAGGTTATCAAAAGTAGATTTTCAAGAGCGCACCTTGCACTGTTTCATCCTCACAAGGGAAGAGAGGGAGATTATATATCGAATTGGAAGATGGTTTATATACCAATCGAAAGCACTAATGACGCCTATTACGAAACTGTAAAAAAAAAAAAAAAATCCGAATGCATATACTGTGCGAGTTATGTGATTATATAGGGTGTTCAGAAAATCCGTTCCACTCCTAGAAATCGTAAACGATTAGATACATTCCAAAACAGGGAAAGACGTGTTTGATCATTTTAAAAGTACAACGTACTAAAGCAAAAAAAAAAAAATGTCCCAGGGCCACTCGCAGGGTCCCATACGGGGGTCAAACTCAAAAACTGCAAAAAGTAAGGGGGTTAAGTAGCATATCGTTAGAAACTTGTTAAGAAATGAAAGAAGATGGAACAAGTCTCGACTCTCTAAAATTACCGTGTGCAAAATCGCAGCTGGTCAAAATGTCAGCAAAAACGTCATTGTAAAACCTATGGCCACCCCAAGAAAATCTGAAACGGTGAGACAGATGTCAAAACATTAAAACATATGTGTCATCTTTTAAAAGAACAATTATTGAAAGTGAAAATATTTGTCCCAGGGTCCCAGACGGGGGGTCCTACTCAAAATTTTCGAATGGCAAGGGAGTCAAGTAGTGTATCGTTCTTACACAGTAGGGTATAGCTTTACAACCCTGGTATAACATTTTTTTTGCTTTGGTACGTTGTACTTTTAAAATGATCAAATACGTTTTTCCTGTTTTGGCATCTGTCTTGCCGTTTGCGATTTCAAGGGGGTGACATTGGACTTTCTGGACACCCTGTATATTCATATAACTCGCACAGTATATGCATTCGGAAAATTTTTATTACAGTTTCGTAATAGGCGTCATTAGTGCTTTCGATTGGTATATAAACCATCTTCAACTTCGATATATAATCTCCCTCTCTTCCCTTGTCAGCTATCTCTTCCAATTAAATAATGCCTCCAGATCCAGTAAAAGAATGTAGGCATTATGAGACGTTACCAGCCTCAGTGAAGCTGGTAAGATTTATTTCTCAAATAGGTATATATTTTGTGCATGCCAGAATTATATTTCCACTGTTTTAAATACGATGTAAGCCTATTATTGATGGTAGACTACAAAAATTACATGTGCCAATTCAACCAAAACTGGAATAACTAAGCTTAATAAATGCTTCAAAAGTAACTAAAATTATTAAATTCAATCTCCGTATCCCTCAATTTTATGTGAAGTAACCACTTTCAAGTCCGTACGAGGGTGTCCGATATTTTCATTTTCAAAAGTTGGCAACCTTAATCAAGATAAATTGTCGACCACGTACATAATTTATTTATAAGTTTTGCACAGAATTTTCGGGAGGGAAAGAAAATAATATTGCTTTATTATTATTATTATTATTATTATTATTATTATTATTATTATTATTATTATTATTATTATTATTATTATTATTGCCAGATGCAGTACGTGGTCACTATTAGAATGATGTGTGTTATAGTTAGGAGTATAAGTGTCACCGTTACGAAAAATCAATCTGCAATAGATACTATGTGTTTTGTTTTTGTTACTTAATAGTGTATATTGTATATATATATATATATATATATATATATATATATATATATATATATATATATATATATATATATATATATATATATATGGTACAATCCGCGGCAAAAAACCTGCAACATGAGGATGTAAGTTTATTGTGAAACTACACCTAAAAGCACAGGGAATGAACATAACGTCTAAGTGGAATGAATCACCCCAGGATAAACCTCGGCCTCCTCCCGTGCACACTTATTTTGGAGCAAAAGACTTCGTCATTTCACAATAAACTTATATGCTCATGTTGCAGGTTTTTTGCCCGCGGATTGTACAAATGCCCTACCGACCGGTCTAGTGGCTAGCATGTGCACCTTTACTGTACGTGGTCCTGCGTTCGATTCCGCGTGGAAGAGCGAAAAGAACTAATTTTACTACCATTCTCTTTCATTAATCATCCGCACGTGGCTAAATGGTAGAGCACTTACCTCTGGTGCGTGAGGTCCCTGGTTTAATCAGTGAGCAAGTAAGTTTGTGGTGGACAACATCGTATCAGTGGGATTTCTCGGGAACTCCTGTTTCCTTCCACTTTCCTATTCCACCATTATTCAGTTGCTTTAATCATCGTCTCCCTTAGCTTAAAGGATATAGCTAATAATGGGACTTTAAACTGAAAGATTTCATTTCATTTCATTTTTATCAATCATCCGCCTGCTTAATCCCAAAGAGACATAAGTGAGGAACGTTAAGGCAGCAGACTACTAAATATTTTTGAAAAACTAATATTTTTTTAATTTTGTCCGTTTTTCGTAAGTGGAAAGACGTAATAAAATTGTTATTCTACACCCGAAAATACGAATCGGAAGAATTTTCAGTGTTGCCATCCACAGAAATTACAGTGTGACCAGAATTTGAATTACTCAAAAATCTAGGTTAAGGCAGTGACTAGAAAAATGAACTCAACGGTAATTGATGACTTATTATCCTGTCTATGTTCCTTGTTTACTACTTTTTAAATAATATTTCTATTTATTTTATAAAACTTACATAAATTATTACAAAATAAATAAGTTATTACAAAATAAATACAAATATTATTTAAAAATTAGCAAACAAGGAACATAGACAACATGATAAGTCATCACTTACCGTTGAGTTCATTTTTCTAGTCGCTGCCTTAACCTAGATTTTTGAGTAATTCAAATTCTGGTCACACTGTAATTACTATGGATGGCAACACTAAAAATTCTTCCGATTCGTATTTTCGGGTGTAGAATAACATTATCTATTATTGTGGTAAGTCACATTTTATTACCTCTTTCCACTTACGAAAAACGGGCAAAAGAAAAAATATTAGTTTTTCAAAAAAAAAATTAATAGTCTGCGCCCTTAAACTAAATAAATGAAAATACGTAGATAATCTATTTCAGCAAAATAAAAATTATCAACTTCATCGATTCGAAAACAAAGAGATACTTTTAAACGACAAAAATCGCGAAAACTATGCATAAAAATTCTCAAACATATCATTCTGTTAAGCTTGATGTAATCTAACAATTGATGTATTGTCTTACCGTTCCAGGCCGGTAGCCAGCCCAAAAATGTAGGGGGCGGTGGAGTTTAGGGGGGGCGATCCAACCAGTTCTTTGGAACAATATTAACTATCTCTTATCCTATATGTTTCTTCCGTTTGACATTTTGGTCATATTTCATCAGCTTAATACATACGTAATGTCATTTCACTTTGATTTTTCACAAAGTAAAGATACAAACTTAAGATCACATATGTCGTTTGATTATTTTTTGTTTTACTTTATCATAATACAACAGGGACTAATCATATATACACCAATTACATTTAGGATAGACAGTACATTTTTATCAGAAAGCTATAGTCTTATATTTGTTCGAATACGTTCAGATAAAATTTCAGGTTTTATACACTTTATTATGCTTCATATTGAACAATATAACATTTTACTATTAACTTAAACAAAAATATATTCTTTTAACTTATTGTCCATGACTACATTTTTTAGATCAAGAGAGAGACGGATGAGTAATGCAAATGTTTGTTCACGAAAGAAATGTAGGGAAGAGAATGCAGGAAGAAATTATTTTTTTTTTATAGAATACTATATTGACACGATATTATTCAAACATTGTATACTAGACCTAACCGGTATATCATTATTTTATTGTCCTAGTATCTACCAACTTAAGAAATTAAAATCATTAAACAGACACAACATACTTTCGGGCAGGAGATATTGATATATTTTTAGTATGAATAATTTTAGTATGAATGATCCTGACTTGTCTGAAGAGCCCGCCGCTGCAGATCCACGTCATGCAGCGGTGAATGTGCACCGACGGAGGTTTGAAAGTTCTGAAGCACTCCGTGCGACACCTCACGCAATTGTCTTTGCGTGTTCTGCCTGAAGAGACTTGCTTTTCGCAACGGTACGATTGCTTTCGGGACGTTACTTTCTTGTAGTGAACGGACGTTACGACAATCTTTTACATTTTTCACTCTTCCATAATTCACCAGCGTTCCTCTTGTATTCCAAGTCCACAGACTCACCACTCATAACACCGCAGGTCCCCGATGATCTCCTTTTTAGACATTCCTCGCAAGTTTCATCCACTTCTCTAGAGTCGGTGATATCATTTGGTTCCATGAAATCCTCATTCAAATCAAAGTGTACAATAACGTCTTCGTTGTATATTGACATGGTTCTATCTACAGCTGTGAGCGTGTAGCCCCCCCCTCCTCACTCCCATTCCATTTTAAATTTCCCAGTTACTGTTGGCTGAATTGGAATGAGGCTCCACGTACTGTTCGTCGACGCAAACTGTGTTCTAGTTTTATCCTTTTCCATGAGTTGGAAGCCCTGTGAGTAGTGACTTGCGTTTCCTGTTCACCGAACAAAAGAGGTGCAACGTGGTCAAAATGATGCAAAACATAGTTCGTCGAATTCAAACATCATCGAGACTCACTTTTATTGTTTTTAACATTTCAATTATTTCGCCTTAATGGTGAACTCATTTAGCACCTTTCGATATCTATATTTCTTATAAAAAACATTTACTATTGATATTTTTAAAATATTTCTTTGTTATGAGTAGCGCAAGCTTACTGACTCTCAGTAAGAAGGCGCGGGTGTGCTCGAAAATGGCTGCTGGCTGAATTGTTCTGTATACGTCGTGTTCACTAAGAATCTAAGGTTTCTTCCATCATCTACTAAAGGATTGTAAATCCAGTTAAGTATCGAACAAAGTAACGTCAAAGTAAATAGGTAAATGTAATATTTGTGCAAAACCAAAAAAAAAAAAAAAAAAAATCTATGAAAACAGCACTTGACATTTACGACGCCAAAAGCCAATGATTTGTGAACATGGAACCCTAAGGAATAAATAGCAAAATATATATGCAGTTGAGAAAGAAGAACTAAAACGGAGCCTAAACTATGATCATTGATCAGACTACAAATATCTACGAGAATTTTCACCAATGGGAATAGCTACGTGACCCCCCCCCCCCAAAACCATCAATTTCCAGTGCAACGAAATTTAGTGTGAATAAGTAGCGTGTGTAAGTGTTTGTGCATCGTATAATTTAAAAGTTTTAGCCGGCATTCACAGTCCATTATTTTCTTTAAGAAAGAAAGAAATCAATAATTCACTATTATTTCGTCGTAATATTTGCGCAGGAAAATCGTTATGGGCTTATGATGTGCTAGTGTACGTTGAGTAAATTTTACAACAATATGTAATAATATTGTATACGTAAGTATTACACATAACTTGTGTTAATTGAATAAAAGTTACATATTGTACATGTTTGGTTTGCAATCACCTTTACTGTGTGCTCTACGCAAATCACTACTGAAATGGTGGATTTTCCATCTAACTACTTGTGATTATTTTGTTGATGTCAGCAGGCGTGGTGAGGACGGTGGGCGCCCGAAGTCGCAACCTCAATTGAGTGTCACATTGGTTCGAGATCCTGCTTGGAGGTTTGCGCATGTTTTATTTTAGTGTTGTCAGCTGTCCGGCGAATGTCCTCTTTCCACCAACTGCTAAAATCCACCGCAGGTAAGGCGTATCGAACAAGACTCGAACTCAGAAGGGTATGTGAATTAGCTTATCCCGAATGGGACCAGGTAAGGAACAGACCCTGCAGGTCATAAGAATGGCGCTCCGAAACAGGAACAGAACTCCTTCACCGTACATGCAAAAGGTAGTGATTCATGTGTAGAAACGTAAAGGTGTAAGTTTCTGACTCGTATTTAAAATTTTTTGTAAAAAAAAAAAAATGGATGAAAGTAATGTCAAGTTATTGCTAGAGGCAATTAATGCAAATAAAACTGAAATGCAAAATTTACGTGAATCTTTAGAAAACAAAATTGAAAGGGTTAGCGAGCAAACTAATAGTGTACGTGAGTCTTTAGAAAGCAAAATTGTTGAGATCAATGATTCCTTAGAAAACAAGATGTTAGAAATCTCAGAGGCAACAAAACAGCAGATCGACGATAAACTTGAGGTGCAATTAGAAATATTCAAAAAAGAATGCGTAGGTAGATATGAACAAATATCTAAAGAAATAGATGAGAAATATGAAAAGGTTAATGATAAATGTGAGAAAATATGGGGAAAAACAGTTCAGAATTATCAGGAACTCGAGAACATTACGGTCGATTTGGGTAAATGTGAAGAAAAGGCGGACCGAGCTTTTGAGAAAATTGAAGCAATCGAGGGGTCAGTAAATAAAATTGAAGATAATTTAGAAAATAAAGAAAAAATGTTAGTGGGATTAAATGATACGACCCATAAGTTAGAAAGAAATGTCGCAGTTTTGCACAGTAGGGTTGATATTCTGTCACAGAACGCTATCCCTCCTGGTATTGATATCATCAATATGAACCACAATATTGCTTTAATAGGTGACAGGTTGTCAAGTTTAGAAATTAAGGTAGATGAAACCCAAACGAAGTTAACTTCATTAGCGGAGAGCGCTAGCAGAGAAGTGAGTGAGCGTAATTGGCGTAGATTAAGTATATCCGGTGATGATAGGAGTAGTCATAAGTCAAAATACAGCAGTAAGGAAGAAACTAGTAGTGCTAACCAAACAGATTGTAGTTCTTCGACAGCTAGTGAGACAACAAAACTAAAGAAGCGTATTAAAGTAAGAAAATCAGGTAGGGGTGACGTAAAAAGGGCTAAACGACGAATATTGCGTCACGGTGACATCGAAATGTTCCCGAAGTTTTCTGGTTTAGAAGATGATGAGTCACCAACTTCGTTTTTAGAGCAGTTTAAGATTGCAGCGCACGCTGTAGACGTACCGGAATCCCAATATTTAGATGTATTAGGGTTTATTTTTACCGGTAACGCTCGTGAGTGGTACAAGTCAAAATTAGGTACATTTCGTTCATTTAAAGATTTCACTAAAGAATTTAAAGCTCAATTTGGTTCTGAACAAGTCATCGCAAGTAAACTTTCAGTGTTGCAATCGCAAGCGTTCAACCCAAAAACTGATGGTACCGTTACTGATTTTGTTCACAAAAGGTTCAATAAGATACGTGGTTTGTCACCTAATATACCGGATACTTTCATTGTGAATACGATTAAACAGTTAATCCCTATCTCTTACCGACGACAGTTAGCATTGTTCCCAAATTTAGATTACAGTTCATTTTTAACAGCCATACAAAATCTTGAAGCACTGTATTATGACAGCAGAAATATTAACGATAGGAACAACTTTCATGGTAGAACCGTACGTGTCAATCAAGTAGATGAAGTGCAAGGGAATTATAAGAATTTTAATAAAAGGGGAAACTATGGTAATGAAAACCGCAAAAATTCGGGCAAAGGTAAGTTTGACGGACCCAGAAGGAAGGGAACTCCGAATAAGAGAAAGTTCCATTGGAACAAAGGTAAGAATAATTATAGAAGAGATAATGATCGCAATGAAGGTCAAGGTAGTAATCGTAGTAATTACGAAGATGATCACGAGTATGAGAATTCAAACCAAAGCGAAAGGGTGAACTTTGTAAATAGTAACCATGACGAAGGAATGAACCGAACACAGCCAATGCCCACATATACTCAATCTGCACCACAATTTCCGTATTATAGTCCAAGAGTTATGTTCCCTCAAAACAAAGACCAACATTTAAACTAAAGTTGCTCTCCAACGCGAGTGCGGTTGGCAGAGTTGGTAATGTAAATAGTAATTTTGGTACTGAAAGTCAAAATGCACTCAATGATTCGCAATGCGAGCTTGTTGTAATTGGAAGGAATGTAGTGAATGTAGTAAGCTGGGACACTGATTCATCTGAAAGTAGTGATGAAGAACAGAAATTTAATAGCCAAGCTAGGTCAGCTGAAATAAAAGTACAGATCTTAAATCAACCAGTAGTAGCCTTGTGTGACTCTGGAGCTTCAGTTAGTATTTTGTCTTTAGAGACATGGAAACGTATAGCGTCAATCATATCACACCCTCACTTGCGACCAGCCCCACATATTCTGTTGGTGGATTTTTCAGGTAAGAAAAAGAAACAGGTGCAAGGTGAAACAATATTATGTATTGAAATAGGGAAAGTTAGTTTTGACGTACGTGTGCTAGTTGTCTCTGATTTGAATACTGAATGCTTATTGGGTAGAAATTTTCTCACACAATCCAAGGCAAAGATAGATTTTGGTGATAATTCTATTACGGTTGAAAAGGAAGGAGAAATCTTTAACGTACCTATGCTAGGTGGTCAAGCTGACATGAAAGTTACAAAAATTCTGACTTAAGGTGATGTACAGAAAAAGGTAAAGTTTGTATCTCAAGTTGGTATTGAAACTAAAATGAATGTTACTAGCGACAGTGATGATGAATCAGAAATTTTATTTGAGATTGGAAAAGTAAATGTAGAGTGATCCATAGTAAATAATTTGGTAAGTGAAAAACAAAAATTAGAAAAGGAATGGGTTAATCATGTTCTTTCTGATCAAGCTTATAATAAAATTCGTAATTCTTGTAGTAATGAAAAGGAAATGAAAGTGTTAAATTTAGAAGTTGCTAATGAAGATAAATTTTTGTTTGATTACTATTCACAGCAAATTTCAGAAATAGATTGTGAGATCGAAAAATCGCATTGTAAATCGTTAGATAGAGCTGCAGTTTGTAATACATTTGATAGTAAAATAGAAAGTGAATTTGTTCCAATTTCAGAAATACGGGAAAAGGTTAGGGAAGCTCAATTGTCTGACTTTGAGAAAGAGAGATTGTTCAAATTGTTGTTGAAACATAGGAAAATTTTTAAAAATATTCCCGGACGTTGTACCAAATTTGAATATGAAATTGAGGTAGACACTGATCAACCTTTGGTTAAAAGGCAATATGCATTACCATATAAATTCAAAGAACATATTGATTCTCAAATTGATGAGTGGTTACAGTGTGGTGTAATAGAATCTTGTGTATCAATCCACACCCAATCTTCTGCGTACCAAAGAAAAATACTAGTAAAATGCGAGTAATCGTGGATTTAACTGTTTTGAACAAGCATGTAAAAATAAAACAATTAAAGGTGAATAAAATTGATGATCTGTTGTTAAAGTTTCAGGGTGCAAAGTACGTATCAAATATTGATTTAGTAGGAAGTTATACACAAGTTCCAATTTCTGAAAATTGTAGAGATTACACAGCCTTCTCGTGGAATGGCAAAATGTATAGATTTACATCTATCCCTTTTGGATACGCAAATGGAAGCGTAGGATTAATGGCTTGTCTTTTGGTTGTCTTAGGTCATGCATTGTTTGATAAATTAGTTACGTACATCGATGACATTTCTGTACCAACATTTTCTTTTGATGAACAGTTAGAAATTTTGAATTTGTTGTTTACAAAATTGGAAGAAGCGAATATGACTGTAAATTTAAAGAAATCTTCATTTTGCAATACGAGTTTTCAATTTCTTGGTTTCGTAGTCACACCTGAAGGCGTGAAAAAGGATCCGTCGTATGTAGAAACAATTCGAACATTGCCTCGTCCCAAAAATGTAAAGGAACTTAAGCGAGTGTTAGGTTTGTTCGAGTGGTGTTCAAAATTTGTGTATCATTTCGCTCATTTAGCCAATCCATTGTTTGAACTTCTGAAAAAGAATAAAAAATGGGTTTGGACTGACGAATGCGAGCAAAGTTTTGTTAAGTTAAAAGCATCGTTAGCTGAAGAAGTGTTGTTAAATCATCCGCTGTTAGATCACGATTTTTGTTTAGTAACAGACAGTTCCTTGGTAGCAGTGGGAAGTATATTATTCCAAGAAGTTAACGGTGAAAAACACATACTTGGTTTTTACAGTAAAACTTTGAATAGTGCACAGCGAAATTTCACTATCACGGAATTAGAGGCGTACGCAATCGTCACAGCCGTACGTAAATGGGGACATTTATTATATGGCCATCATGTGAAAGTTTACACAGACCATAACTCATTAGTGTTTTTGAATAAAATTCGCCATTGGAACTCTCGTTTGGCTCGGTGGAGTCTTGAACTACAGGGATTTGATTTAGAAATAACGCACATTTCAGGGAGTGAAAATGTAGCCAGTGATGCATTATCCAGGATAGTTTTAGCCTCTCCTAGTGAAATTCTGGATATAAATAATTTTGAAGTACTTCCATCGTTCTTTAGAAATCTCACACCAGGAGAGTTAACCGAAAAACAAAAGGAACATCCTGAGTACAGTAGAATTATTAAATTCCTAGAGAAACCAAACGATCCCTACAGCAAGATGCAGAATAGAAATGTAGAGAAATTCTACAAGTTGGAAAATGGTATTTTGTTGTATAAGAACTTTCACTTTCCCAATAATTGGAGAATTTGCATCCCACCATCTTTAGTGAATTTGGTAATTGAAGAAATGCATAATAACCGTGGCCATTTCGGGTGCGAAAGAACTGTAAGTTTCATCAGCGAGATTTGTTATTGGAAATCTATGCGGCGAGACGTGATGAACTATATTAATGATTGTCTCGAGTGTAAACGAACTAAAGTCGATACTCGACCCCCAGCTAGACCTTTAGAAACCATACAGGTGAAAGGCCCCAGGAGATTAATTTCGATCGACATTATCGGACCTCTTGTGCCATCTCCCTCGAAGTGTAAATTTATACTTTCAGTTTTGGATGTTTTTACTCGTTACCTTGTTCTTTATCCGATTCGGAACGCTACTACAAAGTGCGTAGTTAAATGTTTGGAATCTTTATATTTTGTGCACTTGGGAATACCTTCAGCTATATTGGCGGACAATGGTAGTTGTTTTATCTCTAAAAACTTCAAACAGAAAATGGAAGAATATGGTGTTAAGATATTTTATTCAACGCCCTACCATCCGGCGTCGAACGCGGTGGAGAGAATTCATCGGGAGACGAACAGGTTGTTCAGACTATTTTGTAAAGATGATCATGGGTCTTGGGAGAAATTTATACCACAAGTTGTTGTGTTGTTGAACTATTCTATATCTAGTAGTCTTGGCGCGAGTCCAGCCAGTTTACATTTGAACATTCAGGCTGAAAACCTATCTTCGAACATTTTGGCATTTTTACGAATGATACGAACGAAAACGATAATGAAAGTTGGGACAATAAATTGGTAATGGCAGATTTTAAAAGAAAAGAAGTGATCCGAAAGCGAAATGAAAGGTATAACTCACAACAGGAGAGTAAACACAAAATACAGGTGAATGATCTGGTTTTCTTGAAACAAACAAACTTAAGCTCCGCAACAGACAAGAAAATTTCAAACTTCTTCAATGTGTTTAAAGGACCCTATCTTTGTGTTAACAAACCATCCAATTCAGAAAAGGTATTCGAATTGTTAGATCCTTTAACTGGTAAATCAATTGGTTCACATTCAGTGGATAGACTCAAGGTGTGGAAACCTACGAAACAAACTCGCAAAATTTGGTTAAATCTCGCAGTAAAACATAGTTCTCAAAAGTACCATGATATAATTTCAAATGAATTTAAAAATTCAGATCTAGAAAGTAGTGTTGAAACTGTTCTTTGCAATGCATTAACCACAACACCAGTATGTTTATCTCAGAGTGTTCAATCCAGAAGTAATAACCAACGCATACATAAAATCTTGGAAAAATTGTTGGATATTGATAAGTATTTGAATTTTCTGTACTGTAAAAATTTATGTTCATCTGATGTGTTGGAATTTGCGTTAGTAAATTTGCAGAATCCTTGTGACACTGAATGAGCGAGTAGGAGAAATGTAAAAAAAAATCGTTTCATATGATATATGCAGGCATCTGTGACCCGCTATGCGACTTCCAGATGGCCGTTGATATTTCTTTTCCAAAGTAATGGAAAAACCAGCAAAAAATATGCCAAGTTATGGAGATAAGGTCCCCCCTCCCCCTTTATATATTTTGGGTAACATCATATTTATGTAATGCTCAAAGTAAGCTATTTTGGTAAATCCCATGCTTTATTATTTTAAAATTTTAACCTTATATTCTATCATTCGGCCTTATCTCGGGGTGGTAGAACAAATAATTTATTGTGGGTAGGTATCTTCAGAATTTAGCCAGGCAGATCCTGTCGAGTGATCAGAGAGAGTCATAACTGAATTATTACGTAGTAAAAATTTAGCTGTGAATCTTAAAGGCGCCGATAAATTTTATTAAATCTCGACAAAAACGTATATAATTCAATATTGTGTAAAAATAAAGTTCTTAACATGTAGTATGTTTTGAAAATTTATTTACTAATGAGAGAACTCATTACGTATATTCATGTCACTGTAATATTGCACTATATTTGAAAATTAATTTGTAAATTGATATAGTGTTGTTTAAATGCTGAAATTTAAATGTTTGAATGATAAAAATTGCACATTATTAGGAGTTATTTTGAAAATTAGTTATAAGGAATGTATTCATAAAAAGGTTATTTTTGCATTTCATGTGTCATTTTCCTCAAAATATTGAAAATTTCATATGTTTAGTGCGATAAGAATATTTAGTGTAAGATGTAATAATACGAGTCAGATACTTGTACAAAAAAAAGAAAAAAAATTGAAAATTTTATGATTTAAGTAATAGTGTAAGAAATATATTGGTTTGATGTTAATAAATAGAATATGAATAGTATATAATATAAAATGAAAATATAATAGATAATCAATATTATTCAACTTATATTGAAATATTGTCTTATGAAAACAAATGTAATTTTATATTTTCGCATACACACACACAAAAAAGAAAGCCCATTTAAAGTGAATAGCCCATAAAATAAAAAGCCCATCTACGTCTGTGTAAAGTATTAGTGAACCATAATAAATAAATTGTTAGTAAAAAAAGGAAGAGGAATAATAGCCGGAAAATAAATTTAAGAAGAGGAAACTCAAGATTCCAGGATTCTGATAATCTTCAAAGAAGATCATCGTCCCTATCGCACGCCATCTGTGAGCGTGTAGCCCCCCCCTCACTCCCATTCCATTTTAAATTTCCCAGTTACTGTTGGCTGAATTGGAATGAGGCTCCACGTACTGTTCGTCGACGCAAACTGTGTTCTAGTTTTATCCTTTTCCATGAGTTGGAAGCCCTGTGAGTAGTGACTTGCGTTTCCTGTTCACCGAACAAAAGAGGTGCAACGTGGTCAAAATGATGCAAAACATAGTTCGTCAAATTCAAACATCATCGAGACTCACTTTTATTGTTTTTAACATTTCAATTATTTCGCCTTAATGGTGAACTCATTTAGCACCTTTCGATATCTATATTTCTTATAAAAAAACATTTACTATTGATATTTTTAAAATATTTCTTTGTTATGAGTAGCGCAAGCTTACTGACTCTCAGTAAGAAGGCGCGGGTGTGCTCGAAAATGGCTGCTGGCTGAATTGTTCTGTATACGTCGTGTTCACTAAGAATCTAAGGTTTCTTCCATCATCTACTAAAGGATTGTAAATCCAGTTAAGTATCGAACAAAGTAACGTCAAAGTAAATAGGTAAATGTAATATTTGTGCAAAACCAAAAAAAAAAAAAAATCTATGAAAACAGCACTTGACATTTACGACGCCAAAAGCCAATGATTTGTGAACATGGAACCCTAAGGAATAAATAGCAAAATATATATGCAGTTGAGAAAGAAGAACTAAAACGGAGCCTAAACTATGATCATTGATCAGACTACAAATATCTACGAGAATTTTCACCAATGGGAATAGCTACGTGACCCCCCCCAAAACCATCAATTTCCAGTGCAACGAAATTTAGTGTGAATAAGTAGCGTGTGTAAGTGTTTGTGCATCGTATAATTTAAAAGTTTTAGCCGGCATTCACAGTCCATTATTTTCTTTAAGAAAGAAAGAAATCAATAATTCACTATTATTTCGTCGTAATATTTGCGCAGGAAAATCGTTATGGGCTTATGATGTGCTAGTGTACGTTGAGTAAATTTTACAACAATATGTAATAATATTGTATACGTAAGTATTACACATAACTTGTGTTAATTGAATAAAAGTTACATATTGTACATGTTTGGTTTGCAATCACCTTTACTGTGTGCTCTACGCAAATCACTACTGAAATGGTGGATTTTCCATCTAACTACTTGTGATTATTTTGTTGATGTCAGCAGACGTGGTGAGGACGGTGGGCGCCCGAAGTCGCAACCTCAATTGAGTGTCACATTGGTTCGAGATCCTGCTTGGAGGTTTGCGCATGTTTTATTTTAGTGTTGTCAGCTGTCCGGCGAATGTCCTCTTTCCACCAACTGCTAAAATCCACCGCAGGTAAGGCGTATCGAACAAGACTCGAACTCAGAAGGGTATGTGAATTAGCTTATCCCGAATGGGACCAGGTAAGGAACAGACCCTGCAGGTCATACAGCGTCATTGATTAATTCCCGGAGATAGTTTGCAAGGTGTATCTGTGCCCTATGTTGAGTTGTTTCTGGAATGTCTACAATAGCAGAATAGACTGCAAGTAGACGAATGACATTTAATGGGTTTAAACCCATTTTGGATAGGGCCCTATAGCTTTGACTTATTACGGCCCAATAAACATAATGATAACCATGTCTTATTGTACACACATAATATACCGTTCAGTACATGTCACCAATGATATATAGGACACAAGGCATACGATTAACACATTTGACCACTGTTCACTGATAACTTATCGGCACACTTTTACTTGAATATATTGCTCTGGTGGACGCTTTACTCTGGCGTGATTGACTTTTTACTAATACGAGATAACATTCCACTTGTAACACGCTTATCAAAGATAAAACGAATTAAGTTCAGTGTCCAATTGTGTTATGAATTTTTCGTAACTATAACTTAATTTGTAGTATCGTGTGATGTACCATGCTCTAAAAACTCAAGATATTGCTTTCTAAAACAGGTACAAACGACAATTCAAACTGTAGGAACGATTGTCTCTCACCTTGGCCAATATTTAAAAGGGATCCATCTATTGCTTTTCTTAGATCTCTCCATAGCAACAAGAATTCATAGCACCTCTCACATTACATGCAGATGATGACACAATATTCGTACTTGATCCACCATTTGCCAGACGTATCGACTACTATTACAATGTTTTCCACTTGTTGTTTCTTCCTCTACGAATTTTAAAAGCGTCTAGCGAATCCAAAGAGTGCGTTGCTCCTTATGGGCTTTCCTACATGGTGTTATATTGCCCTATGTTCGCAGTTTGGGGGGTGTTTACTCCCTTCATCCCCCATGTTGACCGATATAAAAGAAACACGTATGTCCTACTTTTGAGTCCTTTATTCATTACAGGATTTTCAAGCAAATTTCCATTGTGCGTTGCTGGTTATGGCCTTGCTAAAATGTGTCGTATTACCATATGTTCGCACTTTAGGAGGGTGTTTACCCCCTTCATCCCTTACGATAGCCGATATGACAAAACATGTATGTCTTACTTTTGATTCCTTTATTCATTGCAGGAGTTTCGAGCAAATTTCCATTGTGTGTTGCTAATTGTGGCCTTGCTAAAATATATCATATTGTCCTATGTTCGCACTTTTGAAGGGTGTTTACCCCCTTTATCTCCCACGTTGGCCGATATAAAAAAAACACTATCTCCTACTTTTGATTCCTTTATTCACTCCAGGAGTTTCAAGCAAATCGGTGTGTGACACTTGAAAAACTTTGCTAGTTAGTGAAGTTTCTGCCTCAAAAGTTGTTAGAAATGAAATGAAATCTTTAAGTTTTACGTCCCACGTTATGCCGGTTAGGCTAAAGGAGACGGTGATGATGAGGGATGAGTGAAATGGTGGAATGAAGAAAGTGGGAGGAAATGGGAGAACCCCGAGAAAACCCACGAGCGCGGTGTTTGTCCACCACAAAGTTCACTTGGCGGGGGCTGGGATCGAACCCGGGACCCCAAGCACCAGAGGTGAACGCTCTACCACTGAGCCACCGCGTCCCCACCAAAAGTTGTTAGAAAAGATTATTGTTTATATTTCTGATGTTTCCTCGTATCGGAGTAAAAAAAAAAAAAAATTGCTACTCCTATCTCCATTGATGTTCGTTTAGATGTATTTGTAAAACTATGCTTAGATCGTTCCGGTAACTGATCTACATATGACTTCGAAAAATGGTTATGAATGTTGTAACATGTTTCTCCTTTATGAAATAGGATACTGTATGCCAAGGAACAGTTGGTTGAATTGTGGGTAAATTAGTCTCATAACACATATATAGCTTAGAAATGAAGGAAATTTATATATTTGTTTTTCCACGTGTTTTAGGTTTTTATGAACTTTAACAGCCCATGATATTTTATTCGTGTATGGCACTTTCCTCCGTGATAAAGTTTCATCTAGAGACTTAAAGTTTCTAATTATATTCGATAGCCATTCTAGATAATATGGAGTTATTTGCCAATTTATCAATTAGGTACATTGTTATGCAGAAAATCAATAATGCGTAACACAGCTATACAACAATCGAATTTCTATTTTTAACAATGGCAGACCTTCGTTTCCTCAGACGTGCGAATATTTACATAGAGGAAGGAAGTAGATTTGAAGAGAAGAAAAAAAAGTAAGAAAAAAAGTAAGTAATGGATGATTTTTTAAATCGATATAAAAGACCAAGGCCTCTATTGAGCTTGTGGCAGTATAACTATCAAATACCGTTTCCAAACAATCTCTACCAACCACTACCTTTGCCTATGAGAGTTGGTGTTCCGTCCATAAGGTTACCCACGGTCTCTAAACCATTTTATGGGACAAGGCCCGCAGATTCCGTTTGCAGAGAACCGAAGAAGAAGAAAAGGAGAAGAAGGAGAAGGAGAAGACGTAATCAAAAAAATGAAAAGAACGATGCTAGGGAACCTAATTCTATATCCAACATCGAAAGTGCTGACAGTCTATCCGATGAAGATCTAACATCAACTTGTAATAAAATGAGAATGTGTACTCTGAGTGCTACAAGTAATACCGCTGCTGCTGCCTCGACCGTTCTATCGTTTATGACCATCTTAAAACCCTATATTCACTGCTTCAACCAGAGTTACTTCTCAGTTCAACAAGCGTCAACAACAACAAGAAGATTGTTACTGAAATCAGAAAACGATCTGGCAGAACTGTTTGTTACAGTATCTCCTTCACCTTCACACTCATATTTACTTCATCTAAGTCTCAATTTTCAGCGAAAAACAAAAAAGTCAACCGGTTCATACAAGCCACGCAAACATCTTGGATCTGAATATGAACAACGTAGCTCAAAACTCTCTATCAGATTATCATCTTTTCTTGAAAAGGATAAGTATTTATCGACATGCGCTGATTTGGAATCAGAGCCTTCAGTAGAGAAAAGTTTTGACAGACAAATAAAAAGGCCTATTTTGTATGAATTTTCTGCATACCCCATATTACAACAAAGGGATGCGCACAAGTCACCTGTGCTTAATGTGATGATTACCTCATGTATCTATACGTCTAACCTTAATTTAAGTTATTTTTTTGATCCTTTAGTAATGAAAAAGCATAAAATTATTAAATCTCATACTTGTCTTCAAACATCATTACAAAATCGTTCCTTTCATTTTGAAAATCAAAATCAGCACTTTGAAACATCTACAAAAGAAGAGACGACTATTCCAGAGTTTAGCTGCTTTTCATTACCTGAGAACGCAAATTCCTTGGAAGATTTTGATACAACAGTACATGTGCAAACTATTCAGGATCAATCTAAGGAAGCTGATCATCTTTCAACAAAAAGTGTTTTCTTGAAAAAGATCAACAGTTTGGATGAATCCGTTTCTATAACAGTTCCAGAATTTCTATTTGATAATAGCTTTGAAAAATTGAAAGAAGTGTGTCCGCGAATTAAATATTACTTAGACAAAGAGAAGAAGAAAATAAACACTTATATCATCAAGAAAATTAATAAAGAAGAACTAAAACTTCGTCAAGTTTACCGGAACCCAAAAAATCAAATTCAAATCACTCTTTTAAGTGAATCACTGAAACTTGAACTGTATCTCAAAGTTCGAGATTATCACCAACGTATCATATCAGATTTAAATCCAATTTTCACATGTAATTGTTTGAAGGTAAAGGAGAAGATTAGTATTGTGAAACAGGAATTTAGCATTCTAAAAGCCAATTTTCAGGACGATATTAGAAAAGCATTTGAAGTTTACAGAAAAGATGTTTCAAGTACTTGGGCGTTACTACGACAGAAAATAGTGAATTCGCCTTTGTTTTCAGAGCCTTTTATTGTATAAACTTGGAGAAAAAGGGAGCAGCCAGTAAGCAAGATACCACAAGAAAAATCTCTCGACACTTTTAGACCTTGAAGGCATTGCAACAAATGCTTCGGTCTGTTATTATAGGAAATTTTTTGTACGGTGTAGTGTAACAGCATCATTTTTTGAATTTCAAAGGCAATTTCTTCATAGATTGTAGAATAAAACTGACACTTCTATAGATTTACTACTTATGTAATGGTTTGATACTTGCAGTTCTAAATGGTTGACTTAAATGATACGAAAGAAAAATATTTTGGAAGAAAAATATCAGTAAAAACAAGAAGAATTGTTATCCGACGGTGTTAAGATTATTGTCTACTTTTAGGTACATCGTTTCGTCAGTTCTGATACATAATACAACCTGATAATAAAAAAAATGCAAGAAGAGTAACTCAAAGAATTCTCAATGATACAACAAAGGATTACAATAATTAAATGCGATATTTTATTTTCAATAACTGGACTTACTGGCTAATCTTCGTAATGCGAACTTTTTTTTTTCTTTAAGAATTTGATATCGCTATTCCCACATTGTAAGAAGTAACACTATGGTAACTTTTAAACAAAGTCCGAACTACGACTCAAGTTACCCTTCCAAGGAACCAATTTGAAAACCACGTTTGATTAACAACAGCATCTCAACAGAAAAATACTTCAAATGCGTACCGTAATTGTGGATTATATTATGATTCTACTTGATGATGATGATGATTCCATGTGATACATTGGTGATTGTTATAACCATAAAATAATAAACGTAATAAAATTTGCTGATTGACATAATCTTATCATAAATATACTGTTTTCTTATTACAAAAATTTTGAAGTACCAGGGGCGGATCCAGGACGGACTTCTGGGGGGGGGCGGTGGGTTGTAGTACTGCTACTTACAGCTACTTTTAAGAGCTCCAAACTCTGGGATGGGTTTTATTTATATATAAAACAGGAAAAAAATCATCTTCTGGGGGGGAGGCGATCGCCCCGATCGCCCCCCCCCTGGATCCGCCCCTGTGAAGTACATGATTTTTGTATGCGCTACACATATTTGTTTATCGGCCTGTTTCATAGGGACATATTTATAGTAGCACATGTGTATCCTTCCGCTTCTCTGTTTTCAGTGAAGAATATAATTTTCGGGTTAAATTCCAAAGTTGGGCGTCCGTTTCCAGCGAAATTTTTAAAATTTACAGGAAATATATGGATAATTTGATCGTTTGTGTGCTTGATAATATATAAGAGTCTCGAAAAATCTGTTTATTTGTTATATATAAGCGGTTATAAACATGGGACTATATGGCGAGCGGAGGGAACTACTTGGCGCAAGGTAACCGAACAGTTGCATTGTGGGGAAGAAACGAGCATTTATGTTACCAATATGGCGAATGTACAAGGGCAATGAACTAGCAGTTTTAACATTTGTGAAGGAATACATTAATAACGAGCAAAATCTTTTAAAAGTTTGTGAAGAGCACGGATTAATGAACCTAATAACAAATTGCAGAAAGTGTGGAAAGGAGATAACAGTGAAAAAAGTTGACGAAAGCGGACGCCCAACTTCGGAATATATGCCTAATTTTCTGTGTAGCTCTGAACAATCGTGAGGTGGTTGGCCAAAAGAGCTTGTTAGTCCAGGAGAACAGATATAACGACAAGTCAATGTGCTTACTATATACACGTATATAGCATGGGAGCCCGAAAGGGGGGGCAGGGCGGAGTCTGCCCTCCTCTCTGGCTGACAAAAATATATACGCAATATAGCAGAAATACCAGAAATGTCAGAAATACCAGACGTAATATAACAACCATGGAAATGGCCCCCCTACAAAATTTTCTTCGGGCGCCCCAGGCAGGAACAGAGGTGTAAATACTATGGCGCAAAACCCCGAAATGCTGAGTCCACGACCCTTCCAAGAAGGGCCTTCACTCTAGCCTCTCAGTGGGCCGAATCAAGCTCCTTTCAGTTTTATCTTAGTTGACAATATACGATTGTTTTAGATGTTATATAAATAAAATATAATTTAACCCTGCTATGAAAAAATGAAAGACATAACATAAATTCTCACTGAGTGAAGAGTACTGTGCCTTAGATTAAAACAAAGAGAGAAAGAAACTGTGGAACTCTAGATTGTGTGAATTCTATTCAAAAGATTTATCACCTGCTTTGCGACCGAAGTAGTAATAGTCTATTGCTGTATGAATTTTACATGTCGCCATGAACGCAGGAAGAGGGGGAGGCTTTTAACATTTTCACGGGCAGAGACATGAACCCTTAATTACGCTACTGACCAGAAGCCTCTTTATTTATCGGTCTTTGCGAAATTTGAGGAGCACAAGTGAAACAAGAGATTACTAGGTGTGTTCAAAAAAGTATCGAACCTTATTTTTTCCCGCGTAAACCAATAAAGCGCGTGAGACATTTTTTAGTGTAAAGGGAACACTTATGTGCGCTCATGAATTTTTTCACGCACTCAGAAAGCATCAGTTGCTCGCAGTCGGCTAACGAGTGAAGATGTGTAGTGGTCGTCGGATTTCAGTTTTCGACAGAAAAACCTGAGCAGCGATGTTGCATCAAATTTTGCCAAAAGTTTGGTGACACCCCAGCGAAAATTATTTGCAAGATTTAGCAGGCTCTCGTGGACGATTCCATGAGCACCTCACTCATAAAGGACTGGTACAACCGTGAAAAATTTAGGGGGGGCAGTGAAAATTAAGGGGGCGGCCCCCTAGACCCCCCTGGATACGGGCCTGTACCCTTCCACAATATTATATCAAGTTTAAACAAACACAAAAAATAAATTTTAATTGTTAATTATATTTTTCCGCCATATCTCATTAAGGTTACTGTGCCCACCCCCTTGTCCTAGCACTTCGCCTTTTCGCCACCAGATGCTCACTTTTTCATTTAGCAATCACTGCTGGTACCTCTACTGGGAAGAACTGAAAGATCGTACCGCTCAGTTTAAATGTGTCCAGGATATCCACAATTGAAGTGGGCGGGGAGAGGAATCCAACAGTTTTTTTTCTTCGTGCACCTGCAGTCAGTCAGAGTCTATTTTTACAAGCCGTGTTGTCCAGCCGCAGGGCAAAATCTCAACCATTGACGGGTAACAGAAATCTTTTCTTTTTGCAGGTAGGAATAGAGTTTTTGTACGAAAAACGTGAATTAGGTTGTAGAGAACTTCATTCGCATTGCGTTGACAAATTTTCTTTCGTCCGTTTATCACATGAAGCTCTTTTCTTTTTTTTTTCGATTATTACCAGAATATGAGATAAAAAACCTAAATGGTTCTTTGTATACAGAAAACAAACAATACCAATATTTTCTTACATATCAGTATTATGATTTTTTTTTCCTGAAGTGTATGATGCTTGAAAAATGGACAGAATGAATTTTGACTTTTCTATTTGTCCCTATCCTTCTGAGTAGAGAGAATGCTGCGGCGCAATTAAAGGGCCTGCGGCGCAACATTAAGAGGCCCAGAACAGAAAGAGGCCCATTTCAGTTTCGAAGTTAAACTTTATAATGTTAGGATGTTAAAAATTATGTGATGTTCCAACTATATCTCATTTTTAGCTGTGAAGACGGTAACACCTGAGCGATTATTTAGTAAATGCCAACAAAACTTATGCTGACCAGCGAAAACATTATGACCACTCGCTACTTTTTGAACGAAATCATTGTGCAGAGATAAGAGCTACAAGGCATAACACAACCGCGCGCCAAACGTGACAAGAATCTCACTCGATTAGTCAGTGTGGTGCTTGTGCCTTGAATGGGGAAGGACGACGATATATCAGGGTGAGTAAATGGCTAGGAGCTTCATTTCGGAAACAGCGCGACTTGTCGAGTTTTCGCGATCTGCCGTGCTTATGTATTTCAAAGGTGGGAAAAGGACAGTGAAACCAGCATCGAACCAAACAACAAAAAGTGGGGCGACTACACCTCATTAAAAATGTCGGATGTCGGAGACTCTCGAAGTTGGTACAGCAGAATAGACGAAAACTATAGCACAATATAATAATAATAATAATAATAATAATAATAATAATAATAATAATAATAATAATAATAATAATAATAATGTGCATTTTTTTTTGCATATGAGCAAGTTGCGACTCACTAGATAGAACATAGAAAGTCAAAACTGTTCTCTGTAAATTTTACGTGACTCATGGATGTGGATAGAGGGGGTCCGTTTAACATTTTTGCGGGGAGGCCCATTCGTCCTTACGCTACTGAGAGGTAAGGTAAAATAATAACACCAATATATATATATATATATATATATATATATATATATATATATATATAACTCCTGGCGCAACAGTCCCTTGTGATCTGAGTCTGCAGCGGGCTTATGTTAGTGGTCAGCACAACTACACCCAACGTATCCGGCTGTCTAGATTGAACTCCGCTATCTTTTAGTTTCCCAACTTTTTTCTCGATGTTTGGTCAACACAGCAATGTTTGAGTGCCACACCGGGAATTAAACCCTGGACGACGCACACCGTATCACTTTCGCTAATCTTTTGGTAAAATTCAGGTTAGGGTGGTACTGAATTATTTTTGGAATATGCCATTTCTCATAAGGTAAAGTTCAAAAGTATTGTGACATAATTAAAAAGCTCATTATCAACCACGTATTCTTGCCTCTAATATCACTAAAAGTTTTCGAGATATGTGTCAAAAATGGTTGAAACACTTGAAGTTAGTTTAGTAACTTGAAGAAGATAGTGGCCTTATACATACATAATTGCTTCAATTTTTATTTTTATTCTTCTTTCTCGTAAAGAAATACAAAATCATAATTTCAACCATCTTGGTACAATTTTCATAATTTGAAGCGCGAACAGCCGGTTTCTTTCCTTACGTTTTGAACTTGGGATTTATATTCTTCTTGTCACTTATCGTGAAAGTCATATAATGGCATGGGTCCCAAAGCTAGAATATATTATGCGACAGAGGTAATGACAATTTCATCTCTCAAGATCTATTAAATTTGACATTTATTGAACGATAGCGGTTTTATAATACGAATAAATTTTTCGCAATAAGGTGCATATAGTGGTCGTAAGAAATGACAAAAGCTACCACTGACCTTTATAGTTTGACTGATGCTTTTTCGATCATGATATTCCCCTTAAATTTTGTAAAGGACAGTATAATTTTAATTATCTTGGCCTAATTTCCTAAAGCCTCTCATTCGTACGCTAAAAGAAAGATTTCTATTTTTTATCTATAAGAATTCAGGGAATGAAAATTTATTCAAAATTCGTTTACAATTAAAGTTGGCTAAACAGATATTCCTTCGAGATTTCTGTATTTTGAAAACAAATTCACGATTTCAGTTCTTTGTCTTTACTTGTTTCCATGTTTTTTTTATATCAATATTGTATGATCAATTCCAAGAATTATTTTAGTTCCCCGGTAAATCCATTTATAACAAGCTCCAAATACTGCTATAATTTTAATGTGGTTTCAGGAGAATCTGCATATCTCATCCTTTTGTTACTCTCTATATATTCATCTACTATGTAAACAAACATCAGTGAAAGAAAGAGGCTGAGAGCTAACACGTGAGGAACGTTGTCATTCCATTTACTGATATATCTAGAGAGTCTAGTGTTGCCACGAGACAAGACGAAACTTCTGGCTGTGTCGTCTCGTCTAGAAAAGATGTGCCCGTCTCGTCTCGTATCAAATGGTTCTGTCTCGTCTCGTAGCAACACCAGAAAGGTTGAGGCCCACAAAAAGAGCTGTTATACCAAGTGGTTAAAATTACAACTTTTAACCAAGTTTTGTTTGGTAGCACAACACACAACACGACTGCAATCTTCCAGCAACGACTGCTTAGATTCGACTGAACCATAATTACTTCGATAGGAACATTTGTCAATACCGTCAGTACAGTCGAAAGGCAAGATTTCCCCATTTATTCTGATATCCTTTTTTCAGAACCCCTGGCGCCACTTCAACAAATAAGGAGGCCTATGTAACTTTCCCATTTAAAAAATGGTTTAGCTTCGAATAACATCATAAAACAATAAAAAAGATAAATTTTGTTGTCAAATCAGCATCTTTTCAAACCTCAGTATCGAGAAAGGCTGACACGTTTCTGTCTTGGTTCGGAACGAGAAAGACCATGAAACAATAGTTAGTTACTGATAAAATTGCCACTTCTACTTGTACTTCTAAAACAAGATTTTTATACGTAGATATCTCCACCAGCCCCCGGAATAAAATCTTCTAAAACACTGATGAACGCTTTACATTTGTATTTGAATCTGGAGCACTATCACAAAATAATTAAACTTGAATCAATTGAAAAATGGAAGTGAAAGCTGTTTGTAAGAATCATTTTTAAAAAATGCTTTAGGTATTCCCTGTTCTTTGTAGGATTTGAAACATTGAATCATTTCGATCATTTGAAATAATAAAAGATGGTATACATTTCGAAGGCAAATAATTTATTCCGAGTTAATAAATTTTTAAGCAAATTCAGAAACTGTGTTTGTATTTTTCGAGACACGAGACGAGACATTTCACAAAACGTTTCGTATTGTATCGTGTCTCGCTTCAAAGAGTCCTGTCTCGTCTCGTTGGAACACTAAGAGAGTCTTACGCATTCTCTTTCCAAGAAAGTGAAACTTGAAAAGCACATTCAGTCAATTGTTATCATAGAATATACTATGGGCATAGGCACTGATGTGTAGAAGGTGACACAGGCGGAATTTGTTCTTATGGAGCCCTTGGCGAGTTGGAGCCGTGGGTCTCTATTATTTGGATTGGAAACATTGGTTCAAAAATATTTTACATTTAGCATACATATATATATATATATATATATATATATATATATATATATATATATATATACACACACACACATATATATATATATATATATATATATATATATATATATATATATATATATATATATATATATATACGTACATGTGTGTTACATATACTTTAATTAATGTGTGGACCTGCGGACAATGTATAGTTCGCCCGCCCAAAAAGCCGCCTCTGGGGGGTGGGTTCGAAGCGCACTCCTGAAACATAGAATTATGCTAATCGTAATCTTCTGAGATAGACTACCCCCCGAGGAATAAGTAAATAAATAAATAAATAAAAATAGTTTCGTAATGTTTATCTTCCGTATACGAGTAATTAAAAAATTTTAGTGTCTCAACAATGAGAGCTGTATACAGGTGATCCTGCGTTCCTGGCAGAACTTCCCTAGTTCCGGCCCAAAATTTCACACTATACCCTCTTTCGGCTCTCTCCCCCACGGTAGTTTTAAGAATTTTTATCTATTATCTACTCCCTTGGAGTAACTGTTGCTCTGTATTTTCACGGGCTTGCAACCGTCAGAATGAATATCCTGGCTGCTTTCCCAGCTACCCATTCAGCATGCAATAGATACATGCAATAACAATCAAATCCCACACAAACTACTCTACCCATCAAATATTTTAGCATGGAAAGTTCTTTTACGCAATGTATTTCGTTTGTTTAAAATGGAATAGACCTAAATACAACTTTTTTTTAAATGTTCTTCTGGAAATTCGATAGCGAGATCGCTCACATCCAAAAATTGAGAGAATTAGTGCTCTGACAATCTGGTAGAAATACAACATGCCATATATAAACATTACTGTGATTACATTGCTATTTATTCAATGATTATTTTGCTTAGAGCTTTCTTATTCTCCAGGGAATTCTTCAAGGGTATATAATTACTCTTCACTTATGTCGCGAAAAAATATTCAGCTTGCAAATTTATTTCGAGAACTTCTCAATTCCCTAATACATGTATATTCTCTGAATTTGTACGTACAGCCGACAAACTTACATAGAATCTCAACAGAGTTCAAATGTGAGGTGTCTGCTGGGAAGCACAGGTCAGTTGTATGGGAGGGGCTTTTAGAGTGCAATTCTAGGAACACTGTGGGCTTTTAGAGTGTAATTCTAGGAACGCTGTAGGGGGCCATCCCGCTCCACCTGAGACAAAAAAAAAAAAAATCTGGAGGCACACAACTAGTTCACACTGGTTATAAAACAGGCGCAACAAAGTTCTGAATGAAATGTGTTTATTTTTTTTCACTATTCCATTTTCCGAACAATAACATTTACCGATGACCTGTTAGCCCCTCCACCACAGCCACCATGAAAACAAATTCAATCGGAATTTGTCCAGCTCGTTTGATCACGAATAATTATCGTTTGATCCCAACGCATACTGATGTATTACACACAATTTGGCTAGGGCTTGTTAGCCCTTGATAAGCGACATGTATCATTCCACAGATATTTCAATCGTAAATAGGTAAGTAAAGTTTGCTTAGTTTCTGGTAGCAAGTATGGAAAATAGTTTACTGTATATTTAAAAATAGAGGCCTCCAACAATGAAACTAACAACAATATGAGAAATCGACATGTACCATTCTCTAGATATCTGAATCGCAAATATGTCAAGTTTGGTCAGCTTCTGGTAAAAAGTATGGAAAATAAAGTGAATCGTTTATTTAATAATGGTAGTCTCCAACAACGTAACTAAAACAATATGTGAAATCGACATGAACCATAGGATAGATATTTCAATCTTTCATAGGTACGCAAAGTTTGGTCAGTTTCTGGTAGAAAGTATGACAGATAAAGTTTATTGTTTATTTAACAATGGTGGCCTCTAACAATGAAACTAACAACAACAAGTGAAATCGACAGGTACCATTTCATAGATATCTAAATCGTAAAGAAGTGTGCTAAGTTTGGTTAATCTGTGGTAAAAAGTATGGCAGATAAAGTTGATTGTTTATTTAACAATGGAGAAATCCAACAATTATTTATTGAACAATGGTGGCCTTAAACGATAAAACTAACAATAATATGTGAAATCGACAAGTACCATTCCCAAGATATCTCAGTGGTAATCCGATGGGTGTGCCAAGTTTGGTCAGTTTCTGGTACAAAATATAGCAAATAAAATTGATTCTTTATTTAACAATGGTGGCCTCCAACAATGAAACTAAGAACAACATGTGAAATCAGCACGTACTATTTCCTACATATTTCAATCTTATATGGGTGTGCAAAGTTTGGTTAGTCTGTGGTAGAAAGTATGGCAGATAAAGTTGATCGTTTATTTCACAATGTAGAAATCCAAGGATTGTGTATTTAACAATGGTGGTCTTCAACAATGAAACTAACAACAATACGAGAAATCGACACATATATTTCCCTAGATATTTCAGTCTTAAATGAGTGTGTAAGGTTTGGTCAGTTTCTGCTAGAAAGTATGGCAGATAAAGTTGATTCTTTATTTAATAATGGTGGCCTCTAACAATGAAATTAACAACAGTAAGTGAAATCGACACGTACCGTTCCATAGATGTCTCAATTGTAAATGAGTGCGCCAAATTTGGTTAGTAGTGGTAGAAAAAGTGTAAGATAAAGTTGATTGTTTAGGTAACAATTTAGAAATTCAACGATTGTTTATTTAACAATGGTGGCCTTCAACAATGAAAGAACAACAATATGTGAAATCGACACATACCATTCCATAGATATCTCAATCGTTCATGAGTGTGCAAAGTTTGCTTAGTTTGTGGTAGAAAGTATGGCAGATAAAGTTGATCGTTTATTTAACAATGGAGAAATCCAACGAATGTTTATTTAACAATGGTGATCTCTACAATGAAACTAACAACAATATGAGAAATCGGCACATATCTTTCCCTAGATATTTCAATATTAAATGTGTGTGCAAGGTTTGACCAATTTCTGGTAGAAAGTATGGCACATATAGTTGATTGTTCATTTAACAATGCTGGCCTCTAACAATGAAAGTAACAACAATAAGTGAAATCGACCCGTACCATTCCATAGATATCTCAATCGTAAATGAGTGTGCCAAGTTTGGTTAGTTTGTGGTTGAAAGTATGGCAGATAAAGTTGATTGTTTATTTAACCATGGAGAAATCCAACGATTGTTTATTTAACAATGGTGGCCATTAATAATGAAACTAACAACAACATGTGAAATCGACTAGTACCATTAAGTAGATATCTCTGTGCAAATCCGATGGGTGTGCCAAATTTGGTCGGTTTGTTTTAGAAAGTATGGCAGATAAAGTTGATGGTTTATTTAAGAATAGTGGCCTTCAACAATGAAACTAACAACAATATGTGGAATCCACACATACCATTCCCTAGATACATACCTGCAATCTTAAATGGGTGTGCAAAGTTTCTTCATTTTCTCGTAGAAAGTACGAAAGATAAACTTGATTGTTTACATAGCAACAGTGGCCTCTAAGAATGAAACTAACAACAATATGTAAAATCGGCACGAACCATGCCATTGATATCTCAATCGTAAATGAGTGTGCCACGTTAGGTTAGTTTGTGGTACAAAATATGGCAGACAAAAGTTGACTGTATACTTAACACTGGAGAAATCCAACGATTCTGTATTTAACAATGGTGGCCATTAATAATGAAACTAGTAACAACATGTAAAATCGACACATAGCATTCCGTAGATATTTCAACTTTCAAGGGGTATGCAAAATTTGGTCAGTTTCTGGTAGAAAGTATGGCAGATATAGTTGATTGTTTATTTAAAAATGATGGTCTCTAACAATAAAACTAATAACAATAAATGAAATCGACACGTACCATTCCATAGATATCTCAATCGTAAATAAGTATGCCACGTTTGGTCAGTTTGTAGTATAAAATATGGCAGATAAAGTTGATTGTTTACACAGAGAAAAATCCGTTCTCCGGACAGCGGTATATTGTACAAACATACGGTATCCTCTTGCTTACTATAGAAATCAGTACGGAGCATACGTTATCCGTATGCAATATAGGCACTGCCCTTAGATGTTATATCATGCCGTTGCAGGATGTATGGCATCTAACAGTTTTCCGTATATCACATGCTTATACTTATGTTACCTTCGCCAGCTATATGTTATATACATCCATTTGTATGAGAGATCCTGACCGCCTGTATTGTTTCATATGGAAAGTACGTATAAATGGAACACTTATACGGAAAGTATTATAAAACATGCGGTTTCAGTTATACGTCTGTTGTACGTTAAGTCCAAAAACTACAGGAATTACGCATGTAACCTATCTTTTTAAGTACGCCACCTACAATTTTTTTTCTCAGTGTATTTAATAACGGAAAAATCCAACGATTGTTTTAAAATGGTGGTCTCGAACAGTGAAACTAACATGTGAAATCGATTGGTACCATTCAGTAGATATCTCTGTGGTAATCCGATGGTTGTGCCAAGTTTGATAAGTTTGTGTTAGAAAGTGTGTTAGATAAAGTTGATTCTTTACTTAAAATGGTGTCCTCTAACAATGAAACTAACAACAATATGTGAAATCGGCATGTACCATTCCATAGATATCTCAATCGTAAATGATTGTGCAAGTTTGGTCAGTTTGTGGTAGAAAGTGTGGCAGAAAAACTTGATTGTTTGTTTAATAATGAAGAAATCCAATGATTATGTATTTAACAATGGTGTCTTACAACAATGAAACTAACAACAATAGGTGAAATCGACAGGTACCATTCCCTAGATATTTCAATCTTAAATGCGTGTGCAAAGTTTGGTCAGTTTCTGGTAGAAAATGTGGCAGATAAAGTTGATTGTTTTTTTTAACAATGGTGGCCTCTAACAATGAAACTAACAACAATATGTGAAATCGGCATGTACCATTCCATAGATATCTCAATCGTAAATGATTGTGCAAGTTTGGTCAGTTTGTGGTAGAAAATATGGCAGATAAAGTTGATTGTTGTTTAATAATGAAGAAATCCAACGATTATGTATTTAACAATGGTGTCTTACAACAATGAAACTAACAACAATATGTGAAATCGACACATAGCATTCCGTAGATATTTCAACTTTAAATGGGTGTGCAAAGTTTGGTCAGTTTCTGGTAGAACGTATGGCCATTAATGTTGATTGTTAGTTTAACAATGGTGTCCTCTAACAATGATACTAACAACAATATGTGAAATCGACACATACCATTCCATAGATATCTTAATCTTAAATGATTCTGAAAATTTTGGTCAGTTTGTGGTAGAAAATGTGGCAGAAAAACTTGATTGTTTATTTAACAATGGTGGTCTTCAACAATGAAACTAACAACAATATGTGAAATCGACACGTACCATTCCCTAGATATTTCAATCTTAAATGGGTGTGTAAAGTTTGGTCAGTTTCTGGTAGAAAGTACGGCAGATAAAGTTGATTGTTTACTTAACAATGGTGGCCTCTAAAAATGAAACTAACAACAATAAGTGAAATCTGTACGTACCGTTCCATCGACATCTCAAACGTAAATGATTGTGCAAGTTTGGTCAGTTTGAGGTAGAAAGTATGGCAGATAAAGTTGATTTTTTATTTAATAATGGAGAAATCCAACGATTGTTTTAAAATGGTAATCTCGAACAGTGAAACTAACAACATGTGAAATCGATTGGTACCATTCAGTAGATATATCTGTGGTAATCCGATGGGTGTGCCAAGTTTGATAAGTTTGGGTTAGAAAGTGTGTTAGATAAAGTTGATTCTTTACTTAAAATGGTATGTTTTAACAATGAAACTAACAACAACATGTGAAATCGACACATAGCATTCCGTAGATATTTCAACTTTCAAGGGGTATGCAAAATTTGGTCAGTTTCTGGTAGAAAGTATGGCAGATATAGTTGATTGTTTATTTAAAAATGGTGGTCTCTAAGAATAAAACTAATAACAATAAATGAAATCGACACGTACCATTCCGTAGATATCTCAATCGTAAATAAGTATGACACGTTTGGTTAGTTTGTAGTATAAAGTATGGCAGATAAAGTTGATTGTTTATTTAATAATGGAGAAATCCAACGATTGTTTTAAAATGGTGGTCTCGAACAGTGAAACTAACAACATGTGAAATCGATTGGTACCATTCAGTAGATATCTCTGTGGTAATCCGATGGTTGTGCCAAGTTTGATAAGTTTGTGTTAGAAAGTGTGTTAGATAAAGTTGATTCTTTACTTAAAATGGTGTCCTCTAATAATGAAACTAACAACAATATGTGAAATCGGCATGTACCATTCCATAGATATCTCAATCGTAAATGATTGTGCAAGTTTGGTCAGTTTGTGGTAGAAAGTGTGGCAGAAAAGCTTGATTGTTTGTTTAATAATGAAGAAATCCAACGATTATGTGTTTAACTATGGCGTCTTACAACAATGAAACTAACAACAATATGTGAAATCGACAGGTACCATTCCCTAGATATTTCAATCTTAAATGCGTGTGCAAAGTTTGGTCAGTTTCTGGTAGAAAATGTGGCAGACAAAGTTGATTGTTTTTTTTAACAATGGTGGCCTCTAAGAATGAAAGTTACAACAATAAGTGAAATCGGCACGTACCATTCCATCGACATCTCAATCGTAAATGATTGTGCAAGTTTGGTCAGTTTGTGGTAGAAAATATGGCAGATAAAGTTGATTGTTGTTTAATAATGAAGAAATCCAACGATTATGTATTTAACAATGGTGTCTTACAACAATGAAACTAACAACAATATGTGAAATCGACACATAGCATTCCGTAGATATTTCAACTTTAAATGGGTGTGCAAAGTTTGGTCAGTTTCTGGTAGAACGTATGGCCATTAATGTTGATTGTTAGTTTAACAATGGTGTCCTCTAACAATGATACTAACAACAATATGTGAAATCGACACATACCATTCCATAGATATCTTAATCTTAAATGATTCTGAAAATTTTGGTCAGTTTGTGGTAGAAAATGTGGCAGAAAAACTTGATTGTTTATTTAACAATGGTGGTCTTCAACAATGAAACTAACAACAATATGTGAAATCGACACGTACCATTCCCTAGATATTTCAATCTTAAATGGGTGTGTAAAGTTTGGTCAGTTTCTGGTAGAAAGTACGGCAGATAAAGTTGATTGTTTACTTAACAATGGTGGCCTCTAAAAATGAAACTAACAACAATAAGTGAAATCTGTACGTACCGTTCCATCGACATCTCAATCGTAAATGATTGTGCAAGTTTGGTCAGTTTGAGGTAGAAAGTATGGCAGATAAAGTTGATTTTTTATTTAATAATGGAGAAATCCAACGATTGTTTTAAAATGGTAATCTCGAACAGTGAAACTAACAACATGTGAAATCGATTGGTACCATTCAGTAGATATATCTGTGGTAATCCGATGGGTGTGCCAAGTTTGATAAGTTTGGGTTAGAAAGTGTGTTAGATAAAGTTGATTCTTTACTTAAAATGGTATGTTTTAACAATGAAACTAACAACAACATGTGAAATCGACACATAGCATTCCGTAGATATTTCAACTTTCAAGGGGTATGCAAAATTTGGTCAGTTTCTGGTAGAAAGTATGGCAGATATAGTTGATTGTTTATTTAAAAATGGTGGTCTCTAAGAATAAAACTAATAACAATAAATGAAATCGACACGTATCATTCCGTAGATATCTCAATCGTAAATAAGTATGACACGTTTGGTTAGTTTGTAGTATAAAGTATGGCAGATAAAGTTGATTGTTTATTTAATAATGGAGAAATCCAACGATTGTTTTAAAATGGTGGTCTCGAACAGTGAAACTAACAACATGTGAAATCGATTGGTACCATTCAGTAGATATCTCTGTGGTAACCCGATGGTTGTGCCAAGTTTGATAAGTTTGTGTTAGAAAGTGTGTTAGATAAAGTTGATTCTTTACTTAAAATGGTGTCCTCTAATAATGAAACTAACAACAATATGTGAAATCGGCATGTACCATTCCATAGATATCTCAATCGTAAATGATTGTGCAAGTTTGGTCAGTTTGTGGTAGAAAGTGTGGCAGAAAAGCTTGATTGTTTGTTTAATAATGAAGAAATCCAACGATTATGTGTTTAACTATGGCGTCTTACAACAATGAAACTAACAACAATATGTGAAATCGACAGGTACCATTCCCTAGATATTTCAATCTTAAATGCGTGTGCAAAGTTTGGTCAGTTTCTGGTAGAAAATGTGGCAGACAAAGTTGATTGTTTTTTTTTAACAATGGTGGCCTCTAAGAATGAAAGTTACAATAAGTGAAATCGGCACGTACCATTCCATCGACATCTCAATCGTAAATGATTGTGCAAGTTTGGTCAGTTTGTGGTAGAAAATATGGCAGATAAAGTTGATTGTTGTTTAATAATGAAGAAATCCAACGATTATGTATTTAACAATGGTGTCTTACAACAATGAAACTAACAACAATATAAAATCGACACATAGCATTCCGTAGATATTTCAACTTTAAATGGATGTGCAAAGTTTGGTCAGTTTCTGGTAGAACGTATGGCCATTAATGTTGATTGTTTGTTTAACAATGGTGTCCTCTAACAATGATACTAACAACAATATGTGAAATCGACACATACCATTCCATAGATATCTTAATCTTAAATGATTCTGAAAATTTTGGTCAGTTTGTGGTAGAAAATGTGGCAGAAAAACTTGATTGTTTATTTAACAATGGTGGTCTTCAACAATGAAACTAACAACAATATGTGAAATCGACACGTACCATTCCCTAGATATTTCAATCTTAAATGGGTGTGTAAAGTTTGGTCAGTTTCTGGTAGAAAGTACGGCAGATAAAGTTGATTATTTACTTAACAATGGTGGCCTCTAACAATGAAACTAATAACAATAAGTGAAATCGACACGTACCATTCCCTAGATTTTGTAACGTCCATTAACCAGATTATATCCGTTTTTGCTTAATTTTTGAATTGTTCATTTTATTTTTGATTGTTTTAATTTTATTAGTTGTATATGTTAACATTGGTGACGGTGGCGCCATCTACCGTTTTAGACACAAACTATTTGGACGTAATAAATAACCTTAAGCATAATGCAAATTGTCGTCTGTTTAGTGTATTAAAGAAAACCTTGATTAGTGGATACTTCAGTATCAGTTCTAACTCAATAGGTGGCGGGATTCAATCAATTTTTAGCTTTACAAAACAATTAGTTTTTCTCGATTTCTTTAAAAATTATGCATCGTGATTTGCACTGACCCATATCGTTTCTCTCATCTTAATGGGATCTATTAATCTGTAGATCATCCTTATCCTTAGACATTTCTTGCGTTAAAACAGAGGCGTCATTTGGAGTGAACAGAAAGGTTGAGCAATTAATTATATTCTCTGAGTTTGATTATAGTGACCATGACAACTCGTGAAGCCTGAGCTCAACACGAATTATAGAACTAGTTTGAATTACATGTGAGTGATATACATCGGAAAACTTCGATAAGATTCGTAGAGCTGCCTTCCGAACGTACACTTGAAAAAAAAAACTTTTGGAAGTGCACCAACAACGGTGTCAAACTTAGAGGACAATGCAAACGAGCGACAAAATGAAAAGAACGCATAAAGAACTATAATATGAACATTAATAATAATTCGAATTAAACAGTAACAATAGCAATAGCAAAAATATAAAATAATAATAATAATAATAATAATAATAATAATAATAATAATAATAATAATAATAATAATAATAATAATAATAATAATAATAACAAAACGAAAGTTATTGGCAATTCGACAACACTGCACTTTCAGGAAATATTCATCATATAGAGCGAGACAACACTGGCAAAATATCATGAGGTGCGGTTGATAACCGGGACACACACATACTCATTCTATTGGGTCGTAAAATTGCTAAATTTAGGTCAACATTTACGATTCCTCACGATCATTATAGTACTTATATTTTACTCAATCGTATACTAAGATACTAGTTAAAAAAAAGTGAAACTTTCATGTCGATGGAAAACCTTACCACCTTCCCCGTTTCAAGAGTTCAGCCCTTTTTTTAAGTTTCGATCATGTAGATTGATTCCCTTTATATTGCTTCACTCACTGTAAATGAACATTGTGTTTATTAAACGTCATGATATCACAAACATTCATTATCAGAGGACACAGTGGATCAATACTGGAGCACTCACCTCTAGTGCGAGAGGTCCCTGGTTCGAACCCAGGCCATATGAGTTTGTGGTGTACAACATCGTGTCCGTGGGTCTTCTCGCGATTTTGACATTTCCTTCCACAATATCATTATACCGACTCTTTTATAATCATTTGAACTCGGTGCTGGCTAAGCAGTTAGTGTACGTGTATTTGGCGTAGGAGACCCGGGTTCGATTCCGGCGGGAGTTCATGTGGTTCAAATCTAAGGTTAAGGTGTAGGTCCACGTCTCAAATAGCCTTGCTGCTGAAAGAGATTCTATACTAAAAATATCAAATCTTTTATAATCATTCACTCTCATTAACCACCCGTCTTCCTTTGCCTACTCGACATATTTGTATAAGTAGAAATATCAGATTTTATTTTATTCGGTAGTCAGCCAAATGTAACTATAAAGGTAACCAAGAAAGTTCTGTCGCTTTTTGTGGAGGTCTGTGTTCAGTTGGCCCTCACACCGTTAGTTGAATGCGAATGGAGATAAAATAAAGGTCAATTGTTGGTGTGGGTATATCCAACAAACTAGCTGCTTGTGGCAGTTCAGTTACACCGTGAACTTGCGTTAGGACATTGTAAACATGGGACCTTCACAGAGCGTCATAAGGGCGTGTATGCTGTACGAGTTCAAACTAGGATTAAACACTGCTACAGCGGGACAGAAGATATTCCAGGCCTTTGGTGAGGGTGTCGTGACTACGCGAATAGTGTAGCAGTGTTTAACATGTTTAAGGACGGTGACAAAACGCTCGAAGACGTATCACGTGCCGGAAGATCAACAAATGTACAAAATGAAGGTCTTCAGGCAGCAATTGAGGCGAATAGTGGCCAGACATGTGCGGAACTGAGACTACAATTCAATGTGAATGGAGAAACCATTCGGCAACACCTTCATCGACTTGGAAAGCGTTATAAGTTGGGTCGACGGGTCCCACATGATTTGACTCCGGGCCAGAAGGCAACGCGAGCAGACTTGTTTTTCTTTCTATCTCGTCTGAGGAAAGAGCCATTTCTGGACAGCTGTTGACATGTGATGAGAAGTGGGCCCTGTACGAAGCTCCACGGAGCGGTCATCATAGGTTAGCATCCCATGAACCTGTTCCAAAACACCGAAACCAGCACTGTACCAGAAGAAGGTCCTCCTGTGTGTTTGGTGGACTGCTCGCGTCATTGTGCATCGGTAACTGCTACCAGATAATCAGTGCATTAATGCAAATGTGTACTGTCAGCAGTTGAACCGTGTTGAAGAAAAACTCAAAACTCTGAAGCCAGCGGTGCTGAATCCCAAAGGAGGTCTCCTGTTAGAGGGCAACGCTAAGTCCCACGTGGCTCGGATTACCCGGGACACTATTCTACGTCTTGGACTGGAAACATTATTGTATCCGGCATACTCCCTGGACATTGCACCATCCGATTATCACCTGTTCCATTTCTTGGACAATCACTTTAGAGGACGCCAGTTTAAATCCCTAGTAGAGGTGCAAAATGCACTTGATACCTTCTTCGCTTCACAGTCCACCAAGTTCTACCGCGAGGGCATCCATGGCCTTCCACAACGTTGGCCGAAGGTCGTCGATGCTGATGGGAACTACTTTTGTTTTTTCAGGTACGTCTTAGGTGACATATCGATGTTCGAAGGTGGTGGGTGAAAAAGCGACACAACTTTCTTGGTTACCTTAATAGTTTATTATCATTACTGTGTTAAGACATCTGTATATTTGTTGGTTTTACTCGTGTATTCAGTACGCTTCACTTGATCTGTAAATGGACTAATATGGACGATTTACGGGTTGATCCATGGGTTAAAGAAAACGACATTAAGCGCGAAGATAGTATTGTGAAATAATATTGTGAATGTGTAAAGTAGTTCGATAATAACGTATGGTGAAAAAAAATTCCACAAAATAATAATCCGTTTGCCACACTGAACATTCGTAATTTTGTTGTATTCTCTGATTGTTAAACAAGAATAACATCTGGACTTTAATGTACAAACATATTTACGCCATATCTACTGGCCTTACGATGATTGCGGGGGACGTTTTGCATGGGTGACGCGAGAAACGATGTATCAATTTCATTCAAGCATCTACGCATTCGTCGGATAAGACCTGTAACGGATGTTGGGTGATAATTATTGGCATACACTTGTCTCTTTAAATTTGCCCAAAAGTCCTCAATAGGTCGAAGTTGAGGTACATTAGGAGGACTGTGATCTTTGGGTATGTAGTGTATGCCATGGCTGCAAGACTTGCTGTAGCGTAGTGGCAGCCTAAATCTGGCCAAAACGCCACATTGTCTTCACGATGATACGTGTTGATAAACTGCTTAACTGTGGGCAGACACACTTCACATAATGTTTAGTGTTTAGCGCGAGACCGGTGGTGAAAAACTGCGGTTTAGAGAATCTCTTTTTACTCATCGCAAGCCATAGCACCTTTTGTGGATATTTTGATTTCGGAGGAAAATGCACTGAATCAGGCATATCACCAGTTCCTAGATCGTAGTACGATTTTGGCTGCCACTCGTGACCGTCTAATGTAAAATAGGTCTCATCATCCATCATGCAGAGTATATCATTTTTAGCAGTGGACATTTTGGTGACCAAAGTTCTTAAACGTTGTTTCTGTATCACAATTTGTTGTTCCGTAACTTTCGCCGTAGTTTTCCGTTTACGTCTGGTAATTCCCATTTTCTGTAAAGCATCCTTCACTGTATTTTTATCACAGTGAAATTTCCTACCTAGTTCTCGGTACGATTTTGCCACCTTACTGCAGTAGCTCGTCGAAGTTGTCTTTGGTATCACTTAAAGTCGATTTCCGTTCACTGCCGATCATATTTTCAACGTTCATACCCTTCTCTACTTTCCACATAATATTATACATCGTTCGTCTTGAATATCCCACATTCTGGAAGCATTTCACAAGGTCTGACTTTTTAACATTCGGATTGTCTTTCCAATATTACACGATTATTTTATGACGCTGTTCCTCATTTAGCGCCAAACTCATTTCGTTGTGCGTCATTCTTCTCCTGTACTTGCTAATGCACAACAGATACACTAATCTTCCTGCATAGCTCATATCGTGTGCCACGGTCCACTTTTGCCAGGGTTTGCAGTGTTGCAAATTTTGTGCAATTTTTTTCACCATACGTTAGCACTGGTGGATTCGCAGAAAATTCATGGACATGATTATCATCTTTAGTTTGTACGTCCTTGTGTTGAACTCAGTAAAGAATTAAGGTTATTTTTACTTGAGGGAATGTTTATTTATGTGTTAATTTCCTCGGGCTCCCTCCTGAACGCATAACTATAGAATCAATGACGAACTTGCATATAAGAAATTAACACTCTACTGTCAAATCTTTGTTTTTATATTGTTGATTTTTTCTTAAGAATGAATAACATTCGCGTTTTACTGAGAATATTAATTAGTTTGTTAGCTCAGGCTGCAAACAACATCAATAATGTTGGAAATTAGTACACTACAACTTTGTCCTAAGATATTCAAGTAAATAAAATAGTAATAAATAAATAGACAAATAGCTTCATTTTTAAAGAAGCCATAAATGTTGTTACTTTTTGAAATGAAATGAAATTTTTGAGTTTTACGTCCCACGGTTATGCCGGTTAGACTAAAGGAGACGGTGATTATGAGAAATGAATGAAATGGTGGAATGAAGAAAGTGGGAGGAAACGGGAGAACCCCGAGGAAACCCACGCACACGGTGTTTGTCCACCACAAAGTTCACTTGGCGGGAGCAGGGTTTGAACCCGCGACCCCATGCACCAGAGGTGAACGCTCTACCACTGAGCCACCGCGGCCCCCCGTTGTTACTTTTCTTATTCTTTGTGTTATTAACAACGTCGCACACATTTGAAAAAAAAAAAAACATGCATCGTATCTTTCGTTAAGCTGTTTCCTTACTGAACGGCTCAGACATTTTCTCCTATACCGATATATGATGTACAAACATGGTGGTCATTGTTTTAAGAGCATTAGTGGCAGACCAGAATTCAATCGCAAATATCTATATACATAGTTCCCCGGACTATGATCACACGAGCAAGTTTATGTCATCGATGTTTTCACGAACGGGCAAATATCCTAACTTTCATGCATCAAGAACTGGCAAATGGACACAATTTGACATGTTGCGTTTTGTGTTGCTGTTTAAATTGAAACAACCTGTAATTTGTTCTGAGAACTTGTGAGGCTTCCAATGAGTTTAGCAATTCACAAGTATATATAACAATTCGCAAGTAAACAAAACGTATTATTTTCGACGTTGTTTATCTCGAAATTAAGATTTTGTACATTCGACAGTTTTATGTGCATGAAAAACGGGATACTCGCTAGTTCGTGACATCATCGACGATATATAAAGAAATTTGGGTAAACTTTAAAATTAGTGGGGCAAAACGGGAGATTTCCAAGAAACTCTTAGATTTATATCTAGACTAGGCTTATTTTAAGATTGAAGATAACATCTTTTGAACTAGAGGTAAATACTCTACCACTGAACCACCGCGACGTGAATCTTTATATACCTTTCTCAGTGTAAATCCAACAGTTTACCATTAATTGCGAGTTGATGTTGTTTGATACTTAACGTTTCTTTCAATTAACACATCAATGTGAGATCCGAATCACATGAGCTGATATTCAGAATCGAATCTGGGTTTTCCGCGCTAAAAGTGTGTAATACTAACAAACGTAAGCTCAGTCGGTAATTAAATTATTTGTTTGTTTGCAAGCGGTTCTATTCAGCATAGATATGAGAAGATGGGTCTAGAGTCTAAGGTGAAAGCAAACCAATGTGATATGTTCAATGTTCTCTCAGTCGGAATCGAACCAAGAACCACGTGCACCAAACACATGCATTAGCTACTAGACATGGGGGAAGAGGAATCACTAAATGAGTTTTACGATAAAAGAATGTATGTAAACAACAAAATAATCTATTGGTATTTGATTTTAAATTTATTTTGCTTCCATGTGGAGAAAGAAACTGTTTTTCTAATCGGACCTACTAACACTAATAAACAGTAATTATTATAAGTTCCATTTCTCAACAGGTATGGTAAAATGAAATCTTTCAATTTTACGTTCTACCATTGTGCCCTGTAGGTGAAGGAGACAGATGATCAACAAAAGTGAGTGATTGTGAAACAATTAGTAGAATGGGAATCTGGGAGGAAACGGGAGAAGCTCGGGGAAATCCACAGACATGGATGTTGAAAATGAAATGAAATGAAGTTTTTCAGTTTAGCGTTGTAACTGTACCAAAATTTTGCTTAAAATATTTTTCGTATAAACGCAAATTCTGCGTTAGTGCATTATGTGACGTTCATCTGAATTTGTACACTTTGTGTGGTATATGTTTCTCGCTGATCGTGCTTCGCCCAGGTGATTCCGTCCGAATCTGGACCATTACGGTGAGGTGTGTCGCGCCTTCCTTAAACGATTGTCGTGGGGACAAACTTTCTGAACCCACAAATAAAATAGTGCAAAGCTATATTATTTGAGGGCGAAGAGTAGAGAGTTCTCTGCGGTGGCCGGTTGAGGATGGTGTGTACCGGGCAGCGCTATGCTGTAACGTAATAGCGTCACATGAATATGTCATTTAGTGTAAGGGAAACTATGATTTACGAACGTAAATGATGATGGAGTAATCGGTGGAATGAGAATGTGGGAGTAAACGGGAGTACCCCGAGAAAACCCACAAACACAATGTTTTCCACCACAAACTTACTTGTCCGGGATCGAGCCAAGGACCCCATGCACTAGAGATAAGCGCTGTACTACTTAGCCACCATGCCTTCTCTGGACACGGATGTCGTCCACCTCAAATTCTCATGGTCTGGAATCGAACAAGGGACCCCTCGCACAAGACGTGAGCGCTCTACCACTGAGACCTTACATGTCTCCAACTGGTATGGTAGATTTGTGGCTCGCATACGATACGGTTTGGGTCAAATAGATTCGAATGTATATTTATTAATTTATTTATTTATTGTCGTAGAACGGGGTTTCTCAACCTGAGGGTCGTGAAGGGAGGTGAAAAGGTATAATTAGGATCTAGTAGCGGAAAAAAAATATTTTTAGAGATTGTTTTCAATTCCTTATCTTGATACACATATTTTTAACTGCAAACTTGTTATCAAACTATTATTTCTATTCCCATATAAGGCTTACACATATATACAACTGAAAGCGACGAGCAACAATTATCGAAAAGCTTATTACAAATAGGAAATTATTAATGGGATCACTGGCTAAATGATGTAATAAAAGAGAGGTCGTTATATGAAATAAGTTTAGAAAACCCATCGTAGAATAAACACAATTTAAAATCTGTTTTGCTTTCTGTTACCAATATACTGATCGCAATAGAACTATTTCTCAATACAAAACTTGCTACTTTACTACATAAACGTGCTTTAATTGTGGTGAAAACAGCATATGACTCATATCAAATTAATTGAGGATCATAAAGTCACCTAAAACATTAACAAACTAAAAATATATAAATTATTATATGTTTATCTCTGTGAAAATTTCACGAAGTATACAAAAATGAAAAAAAACTTTTCTGCACCAACCTTTTTTTCGAATGCCAAAATAGCGTTTGATAGCAGCTTCACCTTCAGAACTCATTTTTAGTATGAATGTGCTACTACATAAGAGATTAGATAATAACACACAATATATATACTTAGTTCAAATTGTGTGTCGCCATCTGATTACTTTTTTTTTTTTGCGTAACGGAAATCGAAACAAAAAAATAGATGACTAATTCTTATGTATTGGATTTCACTTGCAATTCACATGTAATCACACAAACACACATATATATATTTATATTCACACATTACTGACAAGCACGGCAGTCTTCATGACAGAACGACTCGCCACACTGGCAACTCTTGAGATCCCTTTGGCGGAAAAAAAGTTTTAGTTTCACAGTCGCGCTACTCAACCAAAGAGCGGACTTCCCTCCTTCCTACACGCAACCTCATTGGCCATCCACACGATTACGTCAATATCTCTTTACCTCTTCCTTTTCCGAATGGTTTTTGACTCGAAAAGCAGAATATCTTCTCGTTTTTTGGTCGAAGAAAGAAAGAAAAAGGGAAAAAAGATGCATTGATGTGATAGATAGCTTTACACGAATATAATGATTATTTACCTCACGCACCCTGCAAAGCTTGTTGACATAATACAGGAATATAAACATGCGAATGAAGGAAGTCAGAATGCTTTATATTGGAGGAAAATTAATTGATGTTGTGTAAAGTAATGTATGTGTATTTAATCCGCTATTATTATTCAGTTTTTTTTTTTAAATATAATTCACGATGCCTCTAATTTTAAATTTATACATTTACCGTTTCTCCCTTCCGTTTTCCATATTCCATGTTGAAGTACACAATAAAAACTGGCCACCCTTCTCCTACACAAAGAGATTGGTAGCTCTGTCTAGTTACATTAGGTAAACAGGTTAGAACATGCCTTTAGAATGAACATTTACTGTACTACAAAAGCAAGTACTAAGGTACGAAGTGTAACCAGAGCTATGAGAGCACACTTGCAATTCTCTTGCTGGTGCAGGATTTAGGAATTAGATTTCTGAGCTTTCAGCATCTATGGCCATGTTAGCGTGTCACGTATGAGGGATGATAACCCTCGGCGATTACACTATCCAAAGAAAAGGAAGGAAGAAAGGATTGGGGAAGGAAGGAAAGAAGCAGTCTAGGGACTATGTTAAGTACCATCCCGGCATTTGCCTGGTGTGAATGAGAAAATCCCAGGAAAATCGCATTCAGAATAGCAGGTTTTCGACAAAGCCTTCTCTTCCTGGTGCAATACCATGCATGATTACTTATCTTTTATTTATTTATTTATTTTTTTTTTGTTAATATGTTACATACTTAGTTGTTTTAACATTTCTTTTCAATCAGAAGGCCATTGTGAGGAATAGATATAAAGTTAAATATAGGAAGCAAAACACATCAGATTTTACTGGGAATCGAATCCAGATCTCCTGCATTAATGCAGAGAATGTCAGTCATATAGGGACGATCGAGCTCAAATTTGGTCAAGAATGTGACGGTGTTTCTGAGAGGATATGTTGTTTTATGTTACTATTCTCCAAAAATATGTTGTTGTTTTTTTCTGCACAATGTACTGAAGCTATGTTTTATGTTTACAAGTGAGCGCCACTAGTATGAAACCATGACAAGTGCTATTGAAACTCGTGTCATTGTCAAAGCCCACTTGTTTTCACTACCCTCGCTTATGCGTATACCCACTTTCGCTGACGCACCTGTTTCCTTCGGATGCACCCCTCGATAACGCTTGGGCCCACAGCATCGCCCTGCCTGAATCCACTAGATAGAATTCGTGCTTTTTAGTGGACCACTTAGCACAAGTTGTTTGCACTGCACTGTATTTTTATGCATACATCCGGACGCTATATTTATTCGAAAATCGTAAAAGAATTGCCATTTTTCAACAATTGCTTATAATGATCCTCTTAAATTTTAACTATGCCATGTGCGATATTTTGCGCAAATCAAAGGAAATTAGTGAAAGAATTCTAATTTTCCTACAATTATTTCGAGAGGTGCCCCAAAAGTAAACCTGCAGGGATTGTATATTGTCTCCTATCGGTAGAATCTCTAATCATGTTAAGTTGTGTTTATGTGGCTTTGTTGGATCTCCTTAGGTAATTGAAGCACTCACTACGGAATATAGAAATATCATACAATAAACGAATCCATAAGTATCAATGTACTTATGTGTACAAGTTGTCTGGACGCTCAAAGCCTAAACTCTATAGTTGGCCTCAGTTTAAGCAATTCTACCTTTCCTTTAATCTAACTCACATTGGTGCAATTACATTTTATGACATACTAACAGTTCGTATACGTTGTGGTAAGGGGTAAAAGTAGATCTGAAATGGTGGGGATACGGTAGGTAGTGGCGTGACGTCACACTCCGTCCCCCTGCCTATCTTTGTCCATTGTAATATTTTAGGAACTGGGGTACGCCGTACATAATTTTGGAGGTGGGGGACGGCGTTCCCTGCGTTTCCCCTCACCTTTACCCCTGGTTGTGGTTCAAAACCTTGTTCTGAAAACCTTCACCTTTCACAGTTTGTTTTCGCCTTGTATCTTTTAAAGCTCTTCAATATTTTGCTTTTGCTCTGTATTCTTTCGATTTTCTCGTGAACTTGTTTCTAACCCTATATTCTTTAAATTTCTTCGAGAATTTTGTTTTGCTCTTATCCTTCATATATTTTTAAAAAATTGTCCTTGCCCTGTAACATTCAAGTCTTTTGATATCTTATTTTTGCCCCGCATCCTTTAAATTTCGTCGAGAACTTGTTTTTGTTTCGTACCTTTAATTTTTTTTCGATTTCATTTTTGCCCTCCACCCTTTAAATTTCTTCAAGATCCTATTTCTGTCCTATGCTTTTAAATTTCTTCAAGAAGTTACTTTCTCCTGTATCCTTCGAATTTTTCCGAATTTATTTATCCTGTGTCCTATAAATTCCTTCGAGATCTTATTTCAGTCCCTATATCCTTTAAACTTCTTTGAGATCTTGTTTTTCCTTTATCTTTCAAACTCTTTTGATATTTTATATGCACACTTTTATCTCTGATTTCTACGTAATACCTTGTCGAGAATATAATAAAACACCAGCATGGGAACTTTTACTCAAGAAAGAAAATAATTTTTCTCATTACTATTGCTCCTCAAAGAAGTATTTCTTTTTTCTTTATTTTTAAAGTGCAATTGAAACTTGGTGAGACTTGGATATGTACAATTTTGCTTCTCATACATAGCCAGTGTGTCACACTTTTATATTAGTCTTCACTAAGTTTCACTGAGAGGCATACGCATGCGCCAGATCGTTCGGAACATTAAAATCTTTTCAACGTGATTATTACCATATATAATTTCTTCTGAAGTACACCTATTCCTCATATTAAAGTAACTTAAGTTATTAACAAATTTAATATCCTGGCCAATTTTAAGTTCTAAAGTTAATTTTATGCAAATACTGTGGGTTAACCCTAGGAAGTCCAAGAATGTTTTTGTCTCAAGTAGGTCCAGGGGGGGCTCGTCGAACCCACAATATAACATGCTATAACTCACATAATGTCATCTAACAAGAAATGAATATAGAATAAGCATTCAGAACTTACTAGTGGTTGATATGCTGTTTCCCAACATAAGAACGCAATCCTTGTTAAATACAAACGAAAAAATCTAACTTCAGGAAATATACTTGTAGAAAATATGTCACATGGAAGTCCAAGGAGGGGGTTCGATGAGCCCACTACTTTGAAATAATTCTTAACTTACAAGTTACTAAATAAAAATGCACATTAATAATCTGGATTTATCAAAGAAGTAATAATAGACAATAAATAAAATTCTCAATATTTTAATCAAGACTTACGACGGGGTTTTTTCAAGAAATACAAACGAGTGGGTTTGAGACTCTCCCTTGGACTTCCTAGGATTAATGGATCAAATTAAGGAATCGGAAAAATGATCTCTCCGATTTTAATTGGCATTTACAAAATTGTGTTGGTAGTGGCGCTTAGTAGCATATACACGAACATACTGAATCCCATTTAAATTACCACCGTACCGTGGACTGGTGTGCACAGCACATTTGTTGTTGAGGTACATTTAAAAACTGACAACTCTGTGATTACAAAAACATCAACTTCGCTCGTATTTTAGAACAAGTCAATATGGAAGATGCCCTAGTGAGAAAGCGATATTGTTATGGGTAAGAACTTTCGGACAAATTGTCTCGATTCTTACAAAAATTCTACCCGTAGACATCGAAGAATGTGCTAAATAGCGTTACAGTGTAGCCAAAAATCTTAGTAGTTCTACGTTGAACTAGGCACCTCGTTTTACTACTGTTATACTTTTTTATCTTAAAAAGAGTATTATATTTATTTAATGTTCAATTAATAACCAAACACAACTTCCTATAAAACTTAGTAACTTGTCTAGTCTTTGAACAATATATATCAACTAACCACAAAATTTTCAAAATACTTTTTATTTCAATCACAATTAATGCTATCTCTTTTCTCCAATCTAATTGCATACACTTCTCAAATTCTACATGTTTAAAACTTCCATAGACTTTTTATATTAAACCCTGAAACGTATAACACTCTTCTTGTCATTCTTAGCAATCATTCAACTACATCTTCTAACCCCTTTTTTTATTCTTCTCTTTTGATTACAGTACTAACTCTGAAATATTTTCTGCCTATACAAGCCTCATTCCATAGCAACTTTTAAAACGTAACAGCCCGTAACAACTGCATATACTGTAGTGGAAGGTATGGCCAGCTTGCTTACCTAGTCAGTTCCTTGTTTTCCTGTTTTCTTTTTTCTTTTCTTTTCTTTTTTTGTTTTGTTTTTTGAAAGGGAGGATGTCACAGACAGTTTAACTAAGAGAAGGTAGTCTTACTGAAATCGCGTCAACACTACAGTGTTGCCAGTTATTTTCCAAGTATACCTTTAAATCAGAATACAAAGAACACTAGAGAAGCTCTACATAGGAAAAATTGTTTCCTGAAACGATTAAAAATTGCATATTTAGACTTGAGCCTTAATATTTGTGTAATGGCAACCTACTCCCCAAGCAAGCTTGTAAGGAGAAGACAGATGACTTGCTAGACGACGTAGCCTACAAAAACTAACCATAGATCCGGCATCAACCGCTGAGAGGAAAACCAACCAACTGCTTAAGAAGATCTCCACAAGAGTCTGTTCGCATACGGAAGCTAACCACCTCGACTATGCTTTACCAAAAGTTCACAAGAATAGTATATCTGTGAGGCCTATTGTCAGCATTATAAGGATCTCAACGTATCGTCTCGCAGACTACCTCATATCAACTTTCAATCCGTTAGTTGGAAACTGTGAATATCACATTTAAAACTCCTCTGATTTTGTTAAGATTCTAAATAACTTTAAAGTGAATCCAAACGACCCCTTGGTCAGTTTCTACTTAGTTTCTCTATTCACAGGAGCTGATTAAGGGTACGATGCCGCTAATATGAAATCACTTCAAACCGGAACTGACTTGTTTCACCACACACTGACCTCCATGGGGTTCCTTGGTTGGTCCCCGGCCAAGTTAGTTTGTGGTGGACAACATCGTAACAGTAGATTTTCTTTAGATACTCTAGTTCCCTCTGTCATTCTTATTCCACCAACATTTATTTGTCATAATCATCATCTCCCTTAGCCTAAAGGGAAAAGATTGTTTAATTTTTTATTTCAGAACAAAATGGCTCTGTGTAAATTGAAGGAAAGTAATCACATTATTATCATTAGTAAAAAAATCGGGGCTCCCGAAAAGGTTTGATTTACGAGCACTTTTTAACTTACTTTCGTCCTTTTTCCTTTTATGCTCAAGTGAAAATCAAACGAAATTTCGTTTGAAGTCTTTCCTGAAAAATTAACCCCTACTGGTTAGACAACCCGTTTCATTAAAGAGTAGGATGGGTTTCATACCAGTAAGGCTTATATCGACCTTGAAAATCGAAAAACTTTCGTTCGGCTAAGAGTAGTTTCTCCATTTTTATGGAAATAGCTTTCTTTAAGCTTTGCGTTTATGTTTATCTAACAATATCTCATCAATTTTTACCCAAGTCCTAAATGTTAATTTCTTTCTTTAAGTTTTAATTAATACTCTCTCTCTCTCTTTGTGTGCCTGTTTGGAAACTTTTTAAAAAATAATTTCCACAAATTCGATTATCTTATATACTGTTAAAATATTTAATCAATTTCATCTATTCTTATGTTAATCACGTCAAAGTTAAACGTTTGAGTAGTGCAAACTTAAAATGTGTCCAAGGATGATTGTTAAGAAATAGTCATTATCCACAGTACAATCATCACCACCATATACCTAGGTATGTATTCCTCTGTTACTGCGGGCCGCGGTGGCTTAGTGCTAGAGCGTTCACCTCTGGTGCATGGGGTCCTTGGTTCGATTCTAGCTCGCGCATAGTGAACTTCAAGATGGATAAACACCGTGTGCGTGGGTTCTCCCATTTCCTACCACTTTCTTCATTCCACCATTTTATTCATTTCTCATCATTACCGTCTCTTTCAGCCTAGCCGGCATAATCGTATGACGTAAAACTTAAAGATTTTATTTCTGTTACTGGATGGGAAGCACGGTGGCTCAGTGGTAAAACGCTTACCTCTGGTGCGTGAGGTCCTTGGTTCAATCCATGGCAAGTACGTTTATGGTGCGGGTACTTCCATTTCCTCCCACATTCCCATTCCACCAATTCTTCCATTATCATTCACTTACCTTAAGCATTCATCCCACTTAGCCAAAAAGAGAATAAACGTGGAATGTTAAACAGAAAGATTGCATTTCATTTCATTTTTGTCTGTCACTGACAGCTCACTTGCCGCAAACAGAAATTTCCATGCACCAGGGTCCTCAGTTAACCTCTTTGCTTTAACGTAGGCAAAATATTAGTTTTAATATCGTCCATCAATTCTAGCTTGTTTCGCTTTTTCGTTTTATCTTCTTCTTCTACGTCATTTCTCATGTCTTTTAGGAAACGTTGTCTTCTCAGCCAGTTACATATGCAGGAATTTCTTTTGGGAGGGGTCCAAAGCCTTTCGGGGGGGTTTCCAAACACAATTTCAAGCTAAATTATATTAAAAATTGTAAAATTGCCCCTAAAATTAGACTAAATTTACAAAAAATTCCGGATTTGGGGTGTCCGGACCCCCAGGACACACCCTCTGCGTACGTCCCTGTTCTTAGAGAACGTCTTTCTTTCTTCTTTGCAAGATTTTCTTTCTTTTCTGCAATTATAACCAATATTGTACTCTTCTCCTCCATTATTCGCAACACACCCTATTAGCTTTCTGTAGGACGTATCTTATTCTCAGTTCTTCTCCATATCCATATTTCCAAAGCTCAAAATCGTTTCACATTGCTTTTGTGTATTAGTCATATTTCTCCTCCGTAAAATACAATAGTTCAAACCGACAATTAATAGAACTTTTTCGAATCTTTAATTCAAAGACGAACAACATATATTATTATTATTATTATTATTATTATTATTATTATTATTATTATTATTATTATTATTATTATTATTATTATTATTATTATTATCTATAAAAACTTTTCCTTCTAGTAATTTATCTCCAATACTAATAATGCTATTTACAAACGAAACTTGGATTCTGAAGACTCTTTGTTTGATATAATGTTTCAAGCTATGTCATAAAAGTACAATATAATATTAGAATATTTTTAAAAATACTTGACAAATATAATTTTATTGAGAAATAGACAATAAATGATAAGATCTGAGCATCCTTAAAAGAATTAGTTGAATATATAATTGATCCGTTCCAAGAATGATACCATACTGATGTAAAAGAACGAATAATAAAATAACTACACAGGTTGCAACTTTACTGAGTACTTTAAATAAAAGGAAACGAAATATTTTTCAGTGTTACATCGCACGATTAGGCCGTGTAGGCTAAAGGAGACGGTTTTGATGAGAATTGATGAAATGGTGGAAAGAAAGTGGAAGGAAAAGGGGGAACCCTGAGAAAACCTACACACTCGGTATTTGTCCACCACAAAGCTTACTGGGCGGGACTTGAAATCAGGGGCGGATCGCCCACACCAGAAGAGGTAAGTTTCTTATTTTATATATAAATAAAACTCCATCCCAGAGTTTGAAGCTCTTAAAAGTAGCTCTGAGTAGCAGTATGACAACCCACTGCCCCCCCCTAAAAGTCCGTCCTGGATCCGCCCCTGCTTGAAATCTACTAGAGATCTCACACATCAGAGACGAGTGCTCTACCTCTGAACCACCACGGCAGAGACGAATTAAGGGAGAGGCTTAAGTTCAAATCAACACTTAGCAGAGTTGGTGTTCAAACCAACACTTAGCAGTTCAAACCAACACTTCAAACAAGCATTTCGGGTCTCCAGTTGGATGGGAGCCTCCACTCTTATCAAAATTTCAACTGGCTGTCTAAAAAGAATCATACAAAATACAATCATCATTATAAGATAATATATGACCAAAAATATGAAATATATTCACATAACTTTCCTCCTGTACTTTTAGAGAGATATATTAGGAGAAGGGAACAGGGGCCACATATTTTTTCTAGCCCTGGGCTCCAGATGGGTCAATCCAGCTTTGCACCACGACCACCTAATTGTTTCTTTAGATGACATTGAGTGCAGTATATTACTAGGTTAGGATTACATTAAAATAGTCATAGTTCCATGGAATGTTCTTAAGCTATGTCATTTTATGGGAGATGGTCAGTCTGAATTTCAGGGACACACTCCGCAGCAATCCTTTCCTGGTTGCTGCTCATGAAAGCTTACAAAAAATGAACGAATAATAATGATACGTAAGTTGGTGACAGAAGTTTTTTTTTTTTTTTTTTTTTTTTTAATAGAATACATGTCTATATTGGATAAGAATTAGAAGAGAAAGTTATGATAGAAATTTTATTTATTATTAATCCAGAACTATTATGAGCAAATTTTATCACTGAAGCCAATATACTATTTTTTTTATTTGTGAATGGATTTTATACGATAAAACACAAAAATGTACATCATGACAGCCTTACGTAATGTTTTATTTCAGGATTTATCAACCTGGGAGTTTTTAAATATTATTTTGAGTTTGGTTCCGATAAGCATTCTTATTTTTATACTTACTGTTAAGAACAACAAAAAAAAAATGGTCTACTAAACATTTTCAACAGATGCAGAGTTGTTTAAAATTCAATTTAAGTGAAAGAGGTACGATATGAAACTAACGAGAATTGCATATTTAAACGACAGAAAAATACAAATGCAACAAAACTTGCATATTGAAATACAATTAAAAGTGAAAGCTAAAGAGATACCTGAGCACAGTGTGATTTCACAAGTGCGACAATGTCCGGTTCAATCTTCGTGACATACATTATCAAGTCATTTTCAACTGATAAGCGATTCCGTGCCTTTGTTTTAATGTTTACCATGGAAGAAAAACCAGTTTCGCACAGATGCGATGGAGCAAATGGAATTATTATTTTAAAACAGCTTATATCATATCAGGATATTCTTCTCTCCTCTACAGCCAGAACTTGTCCAAGTCTTCGTTACAGAAAACCAGTTGCAAGAACTTGTAGGTTTTAATCCATTCGCTTTTAGTTAAGTTACTGTATCCACTATATACAAGAAATGGATTCTACTATTATAGATATAGGTGTATATCGTGAGATCTCCGCAATAGATATATTAAAAATCCCACACAAGCTTATTACAAACCAGAAATTATAAGGGGGTCGCTGGCAAGAGGGTGTGATAAAATAGGGATCGTGATAGGATCTAGGTTGAGAACCATTGTTTTATTTATTATTTTATAGTTTTAGATTGTAAGTAAGATAAATACTATATGCTTGGGTAGTTACATAGAGGTTGTTAAGCCTAAACGTTAATCTAGAAAATGAAATGAAAATTCTATTTATAGTTTAACATACAACGATTATCTCTTTTAGGCTAAAGAAGACAGATGATTAATGAAAGTGAATAATTATGAAAGAATTCGTGAAATGAAAATGTGGGAGGAAACGGGAGAAACTTGAGAAAACCCAATGTTATGTACCACAATCTCACGTGATCTCTCGAAGCACATCTAATTAAATATTATTGATATTGAATATACGTGTAGGTCGAAAGCTATTGGGATAAACACAGTTGACTTCATGCACCACCAGGGACTACGCAGGGGTTGGGTCCTGGGGGTCCGGGCCCCTCCCGAAATTTTGACTTTTGTATAATATTAGCCTAATTTTAGGGGCAATTTTAGGAATTTTAATAAAAAAAGTACCCTCATATTGAGTTTGGACCCCCCCCCAAAATAAATTCCTGCGTACGCTACTGTACCACATCCTCATATTTAATTACGTAGATCATAAATAGACATAATAAGAACTAGAAACTCGAAAGAAATTATTCAGTAATAATCGATCATTGTTAAAACATATGCAAGGAGATTTAAAATATAAATCTCAATAAACCTCATGTGCATCCGTCGTGGTTAATTAAACAACCACCGTAATAACTGTACTAATTGCATACGATCCGAAAGTCAATCCGGAATTCCACCGTACATAAACAGGTGCACAAATTCAGAATGGAAAATTATCATAACTTCGTTTGATGTTGACGAACATGATGATAGTTTCTGATAGTCATAGCTGTCAAACGTTAGCAGAGCAACATCAGCGGAAGCAGAAGGAAAAAAAAAAAACACAAATTATGACTGGAAGCAACGTAACGGAAGGAAAATGGTACAGTAAGTACCATTTGGCATTCAGATGGATGGACTAACTAAGATTAATTAAAGCCGTCTACACGCGAATGTCTAATGGTGATAATTACTCGGTCATTTCCAATGTCAGATTTGATTGCTTGTTCCACACGCAAGCTTTAAGCAACAGCCGTGGCGTTTCGATTCGCAAATAGTGGAGCACTTGTCAAAAGAGAGGAATCATATTGTGCGGTCAGTACATGATACGAATGAGCAGTTAAATGTAAAATAAAATACATAATTAAAATATTAACTTATTTGTTTTAATCAAAAATAAACCAACATGTGAAAGCGGGTGTACTCGTAACATGAAATCATAGAAAATCTACAGGGTGGCCCAAAAGTAGATATACAGTCCCATACTGCTCAGCTCACTGTATTTCATATCATTTCTTATTATTATCAAACAGGTAATCTAGTTTCTTTATTATTTGTTCTTAATGTCTTTTTTACTTATACCTTAAGCTCGGGACAGCAGAAGCAAATAAACCCATACACTACAGGCCTGCAACCAGAGGGGGACTAGTGGGCTTGCCCCCTAAAATTTTCATGGCTCCTCCAGACCTCAACACAAAAACACAATTTTAGATATGGGGGCGCAGTGGCTCAGTGGTTGAGCGTTCACGTCCGGTCCAAGGGGTGCTTGGTTCGATCCCAGCTCGCCCCGTATGGACTTTGTGGTGGACAAACACTGTGCTCGTGGGTTTTCTCGGGGTACCCCCGTTTCCTCCCACTTTCTTCATTCCACCATTTCACTCATTTCTCATCATCACCGCCTCCTTTAGCCTAACTGGCTTAATTGTGGGACGTAAAACTTAAAGATTTCATTCCATTTTTTTTTTTTTTACAATTTTAGATATGTGTAAGAGAATTTTTAATGAGTTGGCCCCTCTAACATATCCATGCCCCCCCCCAAATCTCTGTGGCTGGTTGCGGGCCTGATACACTAGAACGTTATATTGATTAATGCAGGGGTGTATGCCTACTTTTGGGCCACACTGTATTTCTTTTTTTCTTCAGACAAATTTAGTTTCCAAAAAAGTTTGTCAAGGATTATGAAAGTGACATCTTCTCTCCAGCCAATGATTTGTAGTCCTCAGTAGAATTTTAAAGCATTACTTGATGTGCTCATTTTTATTTTTATTTTATAATAAATTTCTACAGTTATTGCTGGTAAAGAACTCGTGAAAGGTATAATGCGCCCTTTACATAAGGCGCCCTTGCGAAACCACATCAAAGATAAACAATTTTATTTAATCTTCTGTATACCACAGTTCTGTACAACAAATACACACAGTTACTGTTGGTAAAAAAAAACGGTGGTGGGCACAGTGCGCCCTTTACATAAAGCGTCCTGCGAAACATCGCATTATAGATAAATGGTTTTAGTTGTTCTTCTGTATACCAGTTTTGTATTATAAATTCATACAGTTTCTATTAGCAGAGAATTGGTAAAGGGCATAATCACTTTTTAAAAATTATGTATGAAGTTTCGTATCTATAAAACAAAACATTGTCAGAAATCAAAAATAGTTTGGACAATCAAACAGTTGATACATTCATCAACAGTTGATACACTACAGTGACACAGTTTCTAATTTACGATTTATACACCATCGTAGATTACACTAGTTAACAAAGGTTTTGTTACATAAAAGGAAATACCTGTTCTTAAAGGAACTTTTTGCGCTGAATTCGAATATGCACTCGGTTTTTCTCCATCACGCACGATTTTCCCGTAACAGAGGGATTTTCGGGAAAATCCCTCAAAAATTTCTCTTTTCGTTTATGTTACACCCCAAGATCTTGTCCCCTTGCATATACTAACATAGAAATTATACCTAAGTATACTTTGATTCATATTTAACAAACCCTCCAAGTGTTGTTGACTATTGTAAATATTCATTTTTATGTCTGTGTTTGTAGTAATAAAGCAAATCGTTTTTACCCCAACTCAGGAGATCTGAAAGCATTACTATCAGGTGCAATAAACAGTGCACACAGTATACATACAAATATATTTATTTCTCTAGAAAGAACAAAGCGATTTTTACGAAACTTTTAGGGTTTATTAAATATAAATCAAGGTATACTTAGGTATAATTTCTATGTTACTATATGTAAGGGGACAGGAGCTAGGGGAATAAAATATCTGAAAAAGGGAAATTTTTGAAAGAATTTCCCGAAAATCCCTCTGTTACGGGAAAACTGTACGTGATGGAGAGAAACCGAGTGCATATTCGAATTCAGCGCAAAAAGTTCCTTTAAGATCAGGTGATGTTTCTCATGTAACAAACAAAAAGTTTAAATTTGTTAACAAGTGTTATACAGTCTTAATATGCATCAATATATGCGCGCATATTGATTAAACCTCAGCGTTTTTGAGCAGTGTTCGGATAATCAGTGCCTATTGTATTTTTAAAATACCGGTATATCTATAGTAATGAAATGTGGGTTCCTATCATTATTGTCCCCAGGTTGTGGATCGAGGAGAAATAAAGGACTGCATTCACAATTTATGTCATGATCAGTGGCGTAGAGATAGGAGTTGAGTTGATTTGGAGTTAAACGTCCCTTTCAGCAGCGAGGCTATATGAGACGGAATCTACTGATTATTGTGGAATCCGAACCACATGAGCTCCCACTGGGAATCAAACCCGGGTCTTCCAAGCCAAAGGCGCGTACACTAACCGCTTAACCACGAATGAGCTCAGCGTAGAGATAGGAAGTTACCATGTCTTATCTCCCACTTCAACAAGATGTTGTGAATAAACATACATTTAACTAGGGGTAAAAGTGTGAGGGGAACGCGGGAGGACGCCGTTCTTCCGCTTCCAGGAAATATCCATGGCGTCCCCCCACTTTCTAACATAATTACAATGGGCAAAGGTAGTCACGGGGGACGGCGTGACTTAATGCGTCCCCCTACCTTTTCAGATCCACTTTTACCCCTGCATTTAACACAAGATGAACTCAAAAATCCTTGAATAAGAAAATATATTGACTTGAGAGCTTGACCCTTTTTATGAAATTTTTCGTACACCATTGTTTATACTCTTTCATTTTCATTAATTATTTGTCACCTTTAATTTACAGGGTATCACCGCCGTCGTAGGTAAAACGAAAATATTTCATTTCATAATTCACCATTGAGCAGATGAGCACCCAAGTTGGGGGGGTCCAAGTTTTGGGAAGGGGGATCCAATACTACAAGTCACTACATCTATGTAATATTGAACGGGTATCTACACCCGAAAAAACGATAAGTAATTGTAAAATACATCCACCTATATTGTCAGTAAAAAAGATAGAACTAGTTGTTTTTATAAGAGAAATAGTACAGATGAAGTCTAAGATTAAATTTTCATACTACACCAATCATTTCCCTGTTAAACAAAAATAGCTTTATTAGAAAGTGTACAAATGTATGTTGAGTTAGGAAGTTTTGGGAGGTCCGGACCCGATGGACCTCCCGTGGGTGCACTCCTATCATTGAGTGTAAATGCAGATAAGACTCCGAGGGGAATTTTCACTCCGAGCCAACTTTTGAAATTTATCGCTGGATCTGGATATTTTATTCGAAATATGAATGTAATTCACGACAAAGAGAGATTTATGAATGAAATTAATAATAGAATGAACCGTGTACAGAAGATTATTCAAGTACATTGTGGACAATACACGAAGATAAAAGTCTAATTTTAAAAAGTGTAAAATAGTGAAGGAGTAGTAAGTACGTTTAAATCGATACATTTGTAAGACACTTTGTAATAATAGAATTTTGTAATACAATTGAATTATGTGTCACAGTGCATGTCTCAACTTGACAAGAATCTCCCAATAACACGATAATACGGCTTGTTCCACTTTATTGTCCTTCAGGATTTTTTTCTTTTTTGTAATAGAAAAAAAACTTAATTGAAAAATTGAGAGGAAAATGGATCTGCCCTATCTCTTATTTCACGTGTAACTCCTCCTACCTCTTGTGAGAATCAGCCAATCAAAATTTTTCTCTCAAGAATGCCCCGTAGACGCACTCTCGCTGTTACACACAGCTCAATCATGTGAAACTAAAAGTTTCAAAAGAAAGAAAAAAAACTGAGAATGTTTCACGTGAACGGAAGAACTTTGTGCAACAAGAAGCAATGTTGCCAGTCACTGAGAGTAAAATATAGAAGTACATGATTTTACCTCATACCATATTTATCTTTAGTAATTTCAATAGCTAGAAATGACTCATTTTCACTATTTTTTTTAGCTAAAAATTTAAGAATTTAATAAATAGTTTTGACTTTTAACAAAAGATTTATTAAATACACTAGATTCTCGCTAATCCGGCCATTCTTGGCACATATGGGTGCCGGATTAGCGGAAGTGCCGGATTATTGAGTGTCGGGAGTGACATTTATTTGATTTTTCCCAACTCACTATCCATTTGTGTTGAGTACTGTCGAATAACATCTTCTTTCTTTTTGTTGTCATAAATAGTTGCTCGTCCAACATTGAACTCAGTAGCAATGGCTTTCTGTGAAGAACCTCGATTTAACTTTTCTAAAATTTCTAGTTTCTTATTGAGGTCTAGCGTAACGTGTTTCCTTTTAGAAGACATGATTTCGAACTGTAAAGAATGCTACAATTTCGAATACGTACGTACAGTATGTAAAGCATTGTTGCGCATGCGCACGATAATTCATTGTGCACGTGTTTTTTGGATGGATGTGCGCCGGATTACTGAGAGGCCGGACTACTGAGGGCTGGATTAGCAAGAGTCTAGTGTATCTCAATTATACAACAAACTTAGACGACTTAACACATGTACAACTTAGACCTCAAAATAAATAGCGTGAAACCCAGAATAGTAGGGAAAATTTTTTGTCAAGAAATTGTCAGTTGTACAGTCAGCGACAAAAGATCTTCCCGTTTGATGAAATTAGTTCCGTAAATAACTTCAAAATGCAACGACAATTTGAGCAGAGTTTTCAGTAAATTACAAGGAATGTAATTTTCTGTGCGTGTTTCAGCTATACCACCGTTATACCCCAAAATAAATTTTACCAAACGCAAAGAAGTTTTGTCCCTGACTGTAGAACTTATGTTCAAAACATTTTAGGATTAGGACTAAAGCAATAAAATTTTAGGAAGAAAGCATACATTATTTTCTTTTCTATCTATTCAAAATAAAATCTATACAGGGGCCGCGGTGGCTCAGTGGTAAAGTGTTTACCTCTGGTGCATGGGGTCCCGGGTTCGATCCTAGCCTCCATCAAGTGAACTTTGTGGTGGACAAACACCGTGTGCGTGGGTTTCCTCGGGGTTCTCCTGTTTCCCCCACTTTCTTCATTCCACCATTTCACTCATCTCTCATAATCACCGTCTCCCTTAGCCTAACCGGCATAACAGTGGGACGTAAACCTTAAAAGATTTTATTTCATTTCATTAAAATCTATACAATAGGCTTTCTTTGGTAAAGACGAGTTAAATGACACATAGGTTTAATGTGCAAAATGTGTGGATATACTCCAAACCATGGAAATTCAACTATGCCTTCTAGTTAATGTGATGACAAATGACTCACATCTCCAAAAGTAATGATGTGAATTTTATAGTAATTTTTAATATTATAATTATAATTTTGAAGAAACAGTTCTAAGTGTCGCTTGTGAAGAAATAAAAAAAAATACAACAGTTATATAATCTTTAATGTGTTCCAAAAGAATGTGTTTGCCTGAAAAGGAGACGAAAGTACCTCCTCGCTTACTTAGAGGTCATTTATTTAAAAGTTCTCTAAAATTGCTGCCTCCACAAACAGCAGATCGAAGGAGAATTATGGAATATTTTCGTTTTATTTCCTTGCCATGTACACTCATGTCCAAAATTATTGTCGCATGTCTATAAACATGTTGTTCTAGGATTATAATTTGATAACGAATTCGCCCGGTATTTCTTATAATGTTAGTTTGTGTATAATCGGAAAAGACATGTATGTGGCAAATTTCATGTCAAAAGAGCAGTAAATAAGAACAATAAAACGAAAATAAAACTTTCTTGTCCATTTAGCAACATTTTGTTTTACTCATTCTAATTTTCGTATTTATAATTCTTTTCCTATGAAATTTACCACACATATACATTTCCAGATTATACACATAGTATCAGTATTAAAAACACCCTGAAAAATCACTATCAAATTACATTCTTACAAGAAGACAGGTATAGATATGCGACATTCATTTTGGACATGAGAGTACATAGAATAATATTGGAAAGGTATGATCTGTTTTATTTCTTGAACTACTGTATTTGACATATTTCTCTATGAATAACAAAATGGATATTGTTTCTTATAACTTTGGATGGTGTCCACATGTACTAATATAACACACATTGACTGAAATAGTAAATATGTCTATATTTAAAATACTTATATAATCGTTTCGGCAATGTATTATTGTGTTTATCAGAAACGTTATGAAAGTACAACTCAAGATAACTTAAATCCGGGAAAATTAACATCAGGTCTTGTGACATCATGGTTTCAAGAGATTTTTCTCCCAGCATTTAATGCAAAGTCCATTTTGTTACTAGATTCGTGGAGTTGTCATAATTAATCAAATTTTCAATCTATTTTATGAACGAAGGAGTACCTCAAAATAGAAACCATTCTGCACTAACAACTGGTAGGGTTCAGCCTCTTGATGTGTTCGTCCTTAGGCCGTTGAAAAACTTCTTGAGACATTTTATTGATATTGTCCTCTACAACTATAACATAAATTTACACCTCCGTAATAATATAATTTAGATTCAAATCACTGATTCATAATCAGTTTTCTTCTCTCAGATTTATTACATCTTAATATCATTCTCGCAAATCTTATTACATATGCGTGATACAAAAACAGTTATTTGGAAGAAGATTGTGTTGCATTTTGCGACTTGTCACAGTTATGCTGTAATAAGATGATCTTGGTGTAAACAATCTTTATGCATCGTTATGCCAACATTTTTTTTTTTTTTTTTTTTTTTAGTAAATATCATTACTGTGAAGTGTTTTCCAGTGTTCATGCCAACATTTTTTTCTAACGAAATATTACTAGAAAAATAAACACACTGCTGAACAAGACTGCACTTATTTAATATAAAAACACATTTACACGTGACGTTTCGATCTTCTAGCCAAGATCCTCATCAGGTACACTCTGATGAGGATCTTGGCTAGAAGATCGAAACGTCACGTGTAAATGTGTTTTTATATTAAATAAGTGCAGTCTTGTTCAACAGTGTGTTTATTTTTCTGATTTTATTTGCAAGACGTATGACTATGATTGTGTGTCAGTACGAAATATTACTGTGAAGCGTTTTCTCAATAAATTCATAATAATAACAATTGAGGATGTGTGAAGTTCTGACGTAGTGAGAGGCGAGGGGACTCACTAAACATAAGCACGCCGAATAGGGTAAGGTTCAGAGACTCACTTTAATCAAGCATTCCGTTAAAATAATGGGATCTCAAATCAATAGAAAGGGATTTCAAATCGGTCTGCAACCTTCTCGTAGTAACCCCTGCCAACTATTGTTCTTGGCTAACTGCAGAGAATTTCAAACCAGAAGACATTTTGTAATTGTAATCACTATATTTGGTCATCCATTTGAATTTTGTAATTTGTACGTCAAATTCTGAATCATCTGTCCTAACCTGGCAGTATGGTTTCTTCTATATTAAATGGGTGTTTTGTGTCTATGCTTGGGGACCACCCCTAACGTTGAAAGAGTGGTTTCTACCCTTAAATCTTCACCATTGCCAAAAAAAAAAGCTTCGTATCGATTATTTTTTGATGTTCTACAAGTATGCAAAGTTTCATTCAAATCGGTGAGTGACACTTCCGTAAGTCTCCTTGTAAGACAACAGTATTTTTGAAAGGTCAGCAATAGCAGCTATTCATCGAACTCCTCCAAATGCCGTTATTCGTGTATGCCTTTCCCATTATATGTGTGTACGTGCCAGAATGTGCGATGAAGAGCATTTCTTTATTGAAAAGAAGTAAGGTCATGGATTAGTCGCGTGGCAGCTATGTCACTTCTTCCTAGTCAAAACATCGAAGATATATTTGTGCTCATACACAGTGCTGTCAACCTGAAACATTATAAAATCCCATTTCGAGAGGCAGAAATTTACACTTGGCTCTTGAATTTGCCACGTTATACTAATTACAAAATAAAAATTAAAAAAAAAACATTAAAAATGAAACTATTATATGTCATTCTTCAATATATGAGAAGCTACCCGCAAATTTCGATCTTCAACGTTTATCAAGTAGCTGATGGGTAACTATTTTTCTTAATTAAAAGATGCCGTTGAAAATGTAGGCGAAAACAAATATATTTTGACGTCAGGATTTCTTTGTGTCATCTTATTGTAATGAACGTAAGGATATTAGAACTTCATTCTCCAGTCGTTTTGTGTACAACGTTTTCGAAGTTGGTTGCTTCTCATTTTGCATTTTACTTTATTTTCTGTTAATTATATTCAGGCTCGCTACTAGAGGGGAGCTAAGGGGGCCTTGAGCCCCTAAACTTTTCGTGGCACCTCCAGACCTCAATATGAAAACACAATTTAGAAATGTATAAGATAATTTTTAATGACTTGGCCTCCCCTAACATATTCATGCCCCCCTCCCAATCCTCTGTGGCTGGTTTCGGGCTTGATTATATTATTTGTATTTAAAAATACCGCAGCACAATTTACATTTCTTCGAGCTTGCTTCTTGAGAATCAAGTTTCTTCTGCACTAGCCCCATGCATTTTCCGGCAACAAAACTTGACAATTAACTCTAATTTCAAGATTATTGAGGATTCATTGACCTACTTACCACCTATAAAAAAGGTTGTTGCTGTCGATGAAAAAACCCATATTGTGACGAAAATTCCCTTTAGCCCTTTTCGAGAAATTAATGTCAAAAATTCGCACAGAACGGGATTATCCCCACGGGTTATTCATGCAGGAAACCACCGGAAGTGCAAAACGAAACTGCTTTTCACAAGTATACGGTAGATACTTGGGCTGATGAGACAGATTCCATATTTACGCCGTGAGTACTATTTAGTGTTTTATTTATAAGTCTTGATGCCTCTAACACACAATCCATGGTCTTATTAATGTTTACAGTGCCTCAGATTGGTTTATATGACTAGTGATCGCCTGTATAAACAAAACCAAGAAGGATAAGAATTGAATATTTTGTCTCAATATCTTTTAATAATGTGTGTCCCATAAAAAATGTAACTTTTGAAATTCCCGCCATTTCTGTTCTAGTAAGTTGGAAACACTGAACGTTACACGAATTTTATCTGTTGCCTTTGTAGTTAGTAGTCACGGAGCGCCAAATAGCATGCACATGTTCGTCATCTGTTTTCTGTACGGATAGGAATGGAGCGCTTCACGATGGAACAGCATGCTCTTGCTCCGTGACTAATAACCACAAAGACAACAGATGAAAATCGTGTAATTCAGTGCTGCCAACTTATAGAACCGAAATGACGGGCATTTCACAAATTATGTTCTTTATGGGAGATCCTTTATAATAAATATGCAATATTAGCATCATTCTAGTGAATATTTAGTCTGCTCTACTTCTCTTTTGTCTTAATATTTATAGTGATCAACATAAACCGTCATTACTTAATAGTTTTCTTCTTTAAGGTTAGTGTAAAAGGACAAGTTTTGCCAATAGATGTCACTACAGTCCTCGTATCTTTCCCATGTAATTTTTTACCTTTCACGAAAATTTACAATTTCTTTTATAAATTTCAACCTAGAGACTTTTATAAATTTTTATAGAAGGAACTTTATAACCTATTAAAGGGAACAATCCGTGCCGATTTTTTATTTAGAATTTTCTTCATTGTTGAAACAGTTCCATTGTTAAAGGTTTGCATATAATTTCAACAATCAAGTCATTTCAACAATGGAGAAAATTCTAAATAAAAAATCGGCACGGATTATTGCCTTCGAAAGATTATGAAGTTCCTTTTCTAAAAATTTGAAGTCTGTACATTGAAGTTTGTAAGAGAAATCGTAAATTTTCGTGAAAGATTAAAAAAAAAAATACATAGGAGAGATCCGAAGACTGTAGTGCCATCTATCGGCAAAATTTGTCCCTTTAAACCAACCTTAAGTACGTCTTGTGTAATTTTATCTACTTAATTTTAGTTTATAATTATTTATACTAACTTTTTCATTCCGTTTTCATTGGTTTATGCAACTACTATATGATTCTCCAGAGAATAGAAACAATAATCCTATGGAAGGAGGAACTCAAAGTTGAACTGAAGACTGAAGGAGCACCTGAACGTTTACACTCTTCTTCAGATACTACTCCAAAAACAAGCTGAAAATGAAAGCTTCATGCAGCTGCCTCTTGAAGTTGGACATAAACTTAAGACAAAGTTAAGTATATCGGCTTATATCTGTATTACATACTCGTTGATGCAGTTTCGTACTGGTTCAGTTTGAAAAAATTACAACTTATAAGCGTAACTTTACGTTTGAGCATTGTTTGTTATAAACGGTGAAACTGACGTTGTATATTGTAAAGGTTATACATATAAGTGTATTTTTTTAAAATTATATTTGTAAGTACACTATACAAGTCCTAAGAATCGTCTTTCTTTGCTACAAGTGTATTTTCCCTATCTACCCATGCTTTTTTGTTTAAGTTGAAAAGTGAGATTTTAATGAATCTTTTTTTTTTTTTTTTAAATGCACTCCTTTTGCTAGCAAAAATCTTATGTGAAAAGTAAACTTAACATTTCTTGAAATTAATTCCTAATGAACGGAAAATACTTTTTAAAATAACTAGTTTTGAAATGGTGCATTTTTTTGAAACTAGAAAAAAAAATCGTGCACTTTTGAAACTAGAAAAGAAAAACAAAAAAATCACTTTGATGTTCCATGATTATGCCCGTTACGCTAAGGGAGATGAATGTTGAAGGGAGGAATGCAAATAACCACTCGCCCACTCGCCCGGGGGCGCGTCCGCGAAGGTAAGTAGTAGTAATCGCGTCACTTTGCCTAACTTTTTGGCCCCTGGGTCCCTGCCTCAGGACCCATGGTCCCTGGCCGGGGTCAATGACCTAGGGGTACCTAGGACCACCCCCTCTAAATTTTGGCAGGGGTACCTTGGCCCACCCCCTAAATTTTGGCAGGGGTACATAGGACCACCCCCTTAAATTTTGGAAATTGCCAAATCTAAAAATTTGGTATGGTAGCCTAGGACCATAGTATGTACCTCTATTAGTATTGGGTGTCTATGTCGTTCCCTTTCATGGGTAAAAAATTGCCAAAAATTCAAATTTCGGAGGTTTTTGACCTAATTTATCCCCTTGGATGAGGTGTTATTACCTTATATAGTTATATGGGCGTATACAGGGGTCCATTACCTTTTATAAGACATGGGTATATTAATGCACCCCTTGAAATTTTTGGGAGGGGTACCTTGGCCCACCCCTTCAATTTTGGAAATTGCCCAATTTCAACATTGGGTATTATAGTATAGGACCCTAATATGTACTATGATAAATTTGGGTGGTCCACCTCATTCCCTTTTAGGGGTACATAGGACCACCCCCTTAAATTTTGGAAATTGCCAAATCTAAAAATTTGGTGTGGTAGCCTAGGACCATAGTATGTACCTCTATCAGTATTGGGTGTCTATGTCGTTCCCTTTCATGGGTAAAAAATCGCCAAAAATTTAAATTTCGGGATTTTTTGACCTAATTTATCCCCTTTGATGAGGTATTATTACCCTATATAGTTATATGGACGTATACAGGGGTCCATTACTTTTCATAACATATGGGTATATTAATGCACCCCTTGAAAAATTTGGGAGGGGTACCTTGGCCCACCCCTTAAATTTTGGAAATTGACCAATTTAAACATTGGGTATTATAGTACAGGACGCTAATATGTATCATGATAAATTTGGGCGGTCCACCTCGTTTCCTTCTAGGGGCACAAAATTGCCAAAATATAAACGTAAGCAATACGTTATACCACGTGTTTGATTTTTGGTCGATTTTATCCCCTTTGATGAGATGTTATTACCTTATATGGTTATATGGTCATGTATAGGGGTCCATTCCCTTTCATAAGATATCGGTATATTTGTACACTCCTTTAAAAATTTGGGAGGGGTACTTTGGCCCACCCCTTAAATTTTGGAAATTGCCCAATTTAAACATTTGGTATTATAGTACCGGACCTTAACATGTATTATGATAAATTTGGGTGTTCCACCTCGTTCCCTTTTAGGGGTACAAAATTGTCAAAATATAAACGTAAGCAATACGTTGTACCACGTGTTTGGTCTTTTGGCCCAATTTATCCTCTTGGATGATGTTCTATTACCTTATATGGTTATATGGTTATGTATAGGGGTCTATTCCCTATCATAAGACATAGGTACATTTGTGCACTCCTTTAAAAATTTGGGAGGGGTACTTTGGCCCACCCCTTAAATTTTGGAAATTGCCCAATTTAAACATTTGGTATTATAGTACCGGACCTTAACATGTATTATTATGATAAATTTGGGTGTTCCACCTCGTTCCCTTTTAGGGGTACAAAATTGTCAAAATTTAAACGTAAGCAATACGTTGTACCACGTGTTTGGTCTTTTGGCCCAATTTATCCTCTTGGATGAGGTTCTATTACCTTATATGGTTATATGGTTATGTATAGGGGTCTATTCCCTATCATAAGACATAGGTACATTTGTGCACCCGGGAGGGGTACTTTGGCCCACCCCTTAAATTTTGGAAATTGCTCATTTTATATATTTGGTATTATAGTACCGGACCTTAACATGTATTATTATGATAAATTTGGGTGTTCCACCTCGTTCCCTTTTAGGGGTACGAAATTGCCAAATTTTAGTACAACCACGTGTTTGGTCTTTTGGCCCAATTTATCCTCTTGGATGAGGTCCTATTACCTTATATGGTTATATGGTCATGTATAGGGGTCCATTACCTATCATAAGACATAGGTACATTTGTGCACTCTTTAAATTTTTTTGGGAGGGGTACTTTGGCCCACCCCTTAAATTTTGGAAATTGCTCATTTTATATATTTGGTATTATAGTACTGGACCCTAACATGTATTATGATAAATTTGGGTAGTTCACCTTGTTCTCTTTCATGCGTAAAAAAAATTGCCAAATTTTACTACAACCACGTGTTTGGTATTTTGGTTCACCCCTTGGATGAGGTCCTATTACCTTATATGATTATATGGTTATGTATATTGGTCCATTCCCTATTATAAGACATGGGTATATTGATGCACCCTTTAAAAAATTTGGGAGGGGTATCTTGATTCATCCACTCAGTTTTAGAAATTGATTAATATAAGCATTTGGTATCTTCGTACAGGTCTTCAATATGTACCACTATAAATTTGGATGGTCCACATCGTTCCCTTTCATGGGTAAAGAACTACCAAAAATCAAATTTCGGATGTTATTGACCCCTATTTAATACGTTATATGGTTTATTACCTCTATATGTTTATGTTCTCTTTTAAATTTGGGAATTATCAAATAACAAAATTCGGTAAACGTTTTCTAGGACCCATTGGTATTCCTCTTATGGCCAAATATTCAAAATTTAAAGGTTATTGACCGGCTTTATTATTGAATAAGTACAGGATTTATTACTTTTTCATAAGACACAGGTGTATTTGTGTACCAATCTTAAATTTTGGGAGGGGTACATTTCTTATTGTCATATCAATAATTGGTAATTGTTCTTTGGGTAAATCATTGTGATCACGTGATCAGTTATTGACCTATGATGGGATTAGGAGTCCAGGACATTGGTACATTTAAACTTTGTAGGATAATTTGAGAATGCGTCATTGGTATTGATTATTCCCCGCCAAATATAAACGTAAGCAATACGATGTACCACGTGATTGACCTTGATGAGGTAGTGTACAGGGATACATAGCTATCCTTATTGAATCTTATGACTCATAGTCTTAAGGGAATACATGCTACAACACTGGCAAAGTTATTGTTAATGCAATTTCATTGGTTGATCACTATCTTTCGTGCAATCTGATTGGTTGATCACTATCTTTCGTGCAATCTGATTGGTTGCTGATTTTCAAATCTTTGCTGTATTCAGTTTTAAGTTTTGTTTAACATTTAAAAATCTTGGTTTCGTTCAACATTTTGCACTCACTGATAAATATGATCAAAACCGTTTATTTGTTAATCGAATAGTTAAAAAACCGGATAAAGTTTGACGGTTAACCGTGAAACGTAAAATTTTTTAGTTTGAAAATTTTTTTTGAAAGTTTTTGTTTGAAAATTTTGTTTCAGAATTTTGTTTGAAATTTGTTTCAAAATTTTTTGTTTGAAAATTTTTTTGTTTGAAATTTTTTTGTTGCAAAATTTTGTTTGAAAATTTTTTGTTCGAAATTTTTTGTTTTGAAATTTTTCGTTTCCAAATTTTTTTGTTTAAATTCTTTTTGTTTCGAAAGTTTTGTTTGAAATTTTTTGTTTGACATTTTTAAAAGTTTGTGCACTCGTTAGTAAAGAACCGGAACTGTTAGAACTAAAACCTCTGGCAACATTGTGGTGCAATAGTACACGTCAGAACATGGTGCAATAGTACACGTCAGAACACGATAATGCAACGTCATCAGTTTTGCACCATATATAAGTATCGTTGGAGTTAGTATTCATAATAACGTCATCATGGCTACTTGTCTGCAGTTTCTAAACACACGTGATGTGATGAAATCATTTACCAAGATTACTGATTTACAACAGAATGTACCTCATAGAATCTTAGCTAGCCAAATGATACCTACAAAGTTTGGATTAAGAATCGTAGTGAAGCTTGAAAATGATAAGAATATAATTTTACCAGCAAGATATTTTCCCATGGAGGCATCAAAACAAGAAGAACTGCTGCGTTTCTTAAATACTGGATCTGTATCTTTATGTTACAAAGGATTCTTGGGTCGAAGTCATCAATTTGAATTTAGTACATAGCCGGATTCGTCAGCAATTGTGATAAAATCATGAATTCAAACGTCAGCACATCAGACATAGTTGTATGAATTTGGTTGGTCAGCATGACGTCAGCAACTGTGATGAAACCATGAATTCAAACGTCAGCACATTCCTTCCTATGACGTCAGCCGTAGTTCTATAAATTAACCAATACACTGTCATCCCACGAAATCATTTGAGCAAGTGCTTTTCAGGAGGAAAGATGTGTACTTCTAACGATAAAGAGTTCATCTTCGCAAGCTATTATCCAATAAATATATTTCAAACAAAGCATGTGATGATTGGTATCAGTGCTAGAACATTTGAACCAGTGATTCGATTGGGCAAAGCAGAACAATTTGGTGTACAACTGACCTGTGAAGAATGGCAAATATTATGTTCACGAATCGACCAAATGAACGATTATTTTCATGATGAGCTAAATGTGACCATAGTCAAATTATTAGGCTCAAATCATGAAGTGGTGATGCGTACAGTCCTCGAAGAGAAGATGGTGCTGTTACGTAAAAAGAGTACATTCCATGTCCATCGCAACATGGTGTATCTAACGCAAACAGAATGGAACAAATTCATCAGCGTATTTCAGTGTGTGAAACATGCAGTGGAAGTGTGTAACAAAACAAGTATATTCCTGAAAAAGTACTATTTTGAAAAATGTGTTATGCATATTGTACAACATGTATCTAGATATTGTGATGGTTGTCAACATCGTTCGTGGGTGCATACCTGTATTGATAAACAGTTTATTTGTGATCAAATGGACATTGAGTTTCCACCAATTGATATCGCAATAGACCTTAAAAGACTTCAATTGGAATTAAAATTATATGCTAAAGACAAACTAGTGCAAGAAGTTCAAAATACATTGTATCGACAATATCCAGAACCACTATCTGGTATGGATGTATGTGGAGTGTAATAAAATGATCCATTTCAATGAATTGTGTTTTTTTCATTTCAAGTACAACCCTATGTTCTGACGTGTACTATTGCACCACAATGTTGCCAGAGGTTTTAGTTCTAACAGTTCCGGTTCTTTACTAATGAGTGCACAAACTTTTAAAAATGTCAAACCAAAGTTTCAAACAAAAAATTTCAAACAAAACTTTCGAAACAAAAAAAATTTAAACAAAAAAATTTGGAAACGAAAAATTTCGAAACAAATTTTCAAAGAAAAAAATTCAAACCAAATTTTCTTCTAAGCAGTTCCGGTTCTTCACTAATGAGTGCATAAACTTAAAAATTTGAAACAAAAATTTCGAAACAAAAATGTTCAAACAAAAAATTTTAAACAGAAAAAATTCGAACATTTTTTAAACTAAAATTTCAAACAAATATTTTTTTAGTTTTGAAACAAAAAAAATTTCAAACAAAATTTTGAAACAAAAAATTTCAAAACAAAAAATTTTTAAACAAAAAAAATTGAAACAAAAATTTCAAACAAAAATTTTTTTAAACAAAACTAGAAACAAAATTTTCAAACTAAAAATTTCAAACGAAAAAATTTCAAACCAAAGTTTCAAACAAAAAATTTCGAAACAAAAAATTTTCAAACAACAAAACTTAAAACTGAATACAGCAAAGATTTGAAAATCAGCAACCAATCAGATTGCACGAAAGATAGTGATCAACCAATCAGATTGCACGAAAGATAGTGATCAACCAATGAAATTGCATTAACAATAACTTTGCCAGTGTTGTAGCATGTATTCCCTTAAGACTATGAGTCATAAGATTCAATAAGGATAGCTATGTATCCCTGTACACTACCTCATCAAGGTCAATCACGTGGTACATCGTATTGCTTACGTTTATATTTGGCGGGGAATAATCAATACCAATGACGCATTCTCAAATTATCCTACAAAGTTTAAATGTACCAATGTCCTGGACTCCTAATCCCATCATAGGTCAATAACTGATCACGTGATCACAATGATTTACCCAAAGAACAATTACCAATTATTGATATGACAATAAGAAATGTACCCCTCCCAAAATTTAAGATTGGTACACAAATACACCTGTGTCTTATGAAAAAGTAATAAATCCTGTACTTATTCAATAATAAAGCCGGTCAATAACCTTTAAATTTTGAATATTTGGCCATAAGAGGAATACCAATGGGTCCTAGAAAACGTTTACCGAATTTTGTTATTTGATAATTCCCAAATTTAAAAGAGAACATAAACATATAGAGGTAATAAACCATATAACGTATTAAATAGGGGTCAATAACATCCGAAATTTGATTTTTGGTAGTTCTTTACCCATGAAAGGGAACGATGTGGACCATCCAAATTTATAGTGGTACATATTGAAGACCTGTACGAAGATACCAAATGCTTATATTAATCAATTTCTAAAACTGAGTGGATGAGTCAAGATACCCCTCCCAAATTTTTTAAAGGGTGCATCAATATACCCATGTCTTATAATAGGGAATGGACCAATATACATAACCATATAATCATATAAGGTAATAGGACCTCAACCAAGGGGTGAACCAAAATACCAAACACGTGGTTGTAGTAAAATTTGGCAATTTTTTTTACGCATGAAAGAGAACAAGGTGAACTACCCAAATTTATCATAATACATGTTAGGGTCCAGTACTATAATACCAAATATATAAAATGAGCAATTTCCAAAATTTAAGGGGTGGGCCAAAGTACTCCTCCCAAAAAAATTTAAAGAGTGCACAAATGTACCTATGTCTTATGATAGGTAATGGACCCCTATACATGACCATATAACCATATAAGGTAATAGGACCTCATCCAAGAGGATAAATTGGGCCAAAAGACCAAACACGTGGTTGTACTAAAATTTGGCAATTTCGTACCCCTAAAAGGGAACGAGGTGGAACACCCAAATTTATCATAATAATACATGTTAAGGTCCGGTACTATAATACCAAATATATAAAATGAGCAATTTCCAAAATTTAAGGGGTGGGCCAAAGTACCCCTCCCGGGTGCACAAATGTACCTATGTCTTATGATAGGGAATAGACCCCTATACATAACCATATAACCATATAAGGTAATAGAACCTCATCCAAGAGGATAAATTGGGCCAAAAGACCAAACACGTGGTACAACGTATTGCTTACGTTTATATTTTGACAATTTTGTACCCCTAAAAGGGAACGAGGTGGAACACCCAAATTTATCATAATAATACATGTTAAGGTCCGGTACTATAATACCAAATGTTTAAATTGGGCAATTTCCAAAATTTAAGGGGTGGGCCAAAGTACCCCTCCCAAATTTTTAAAGGAGTGCACAAATGTACCTATGTCTTATGATAGGGAATAGACCCCTATACATAACCTTATAACATATAAGGTAATAGAACCTCATCCAAGAGGATAAATTGGGCCAAAAGACCAAACACGTGGTACAACGTATTGCTTACGTTTATATTTTGACAATTTTGTACCCCTAAAAGGGAACGAGGTGGAACATCCAAATTTATCATAATACATGTTAAGGTCCAGTACTATAATACCAAATGTTTAAATTGGTCAATTTCCAAAATTTAAGGGGTGGGCCAAAGTACCCCTCCCAAATTTTTAAAGGAGTGCACAAATGTACCTATGTCTTATGATAGGGAATAGACCCCTATACATAACCATATAACCATATAAGGTAATAGAACATCATCCAAGAGGATAAATTGGGCCAAAAGACCAAACACGTGGTACAACGTATTGCTTACGTTTATATTTTGACAATTTTGTACCCCTAAAAGGGAACGAGGTGGAACACCCAAATTTATCATAATACATGTTAAGGTCCGGTACTATAATACCAAATGTTTAAATTGGGCAATTTCCAAAATTTAAGGGGTGGGCCAAAGTACCCCTCCCAAATTTTTAAAGGAGTGTACAAATATACCGATATCTTATGAAAGGGAATGGACCCCTATACATGACCATATAACCATATAAGGTAATAACATCTCATCAAAGGGGATAAAATCGACCAAAAATCAAACACGTGGTATAACGTATTGCTTACGTTTATATTTTGGCAATTTTGTGCCCCTGGAAGGAAACGAGGTGGACCGCCCAAATTTATCATAATACATATTAGGGTCCTGTACTATAATACCCAATGTTTAAATTGGTCAATTTCCAAAATTTAAGGGGTGGGCCAAGGTACCCCTCCCAAATTTTTCAAGGGGTGCATTAATATACCCATATGTTATGAAAAGTAATGGACCCCTGTATACGTCCATATAACTATATAGGGTAATAATACCTCATCAAAGGGGATAAATTAGGTCAAAAAACCCCGAAATTGAAATTTTTGGCAATTTTTTACCCATGAAAGGGAACGACATAGACACCCAATACTGATAGAGGTACATACTATGGTCCTAGGCTACCACACCAAATTTTTAGATTTGGCAATTTCCAAAATTTAAGGGGGTGGTCCTATGTACCCCTAAAAGGGAATGAGGTGGACCACCCAAATTTATCATAGTACATATTAGGGTCCTATACTATAATACCCAATGTTGAAATTGGGCAATTTCCAAAATTGAAGGGGTGGGCCAAGGTACCCCTCCCAAAAATTTCAAGGGGTGCATTAATATACCCATGTCTTATAAAAGGTAATGGACCCCTGTATACGCCCATATAACTATATAAGGTAATAACACCTCATCCAAGGGGATAAATTAGGTCAAAAACCTCCGAAATTTGAATTTTTGGCAATTTTTTACCCATGAAAGGGAACGACATAGACACCCAATACTAATAGAGGTACATACTATGGTCCTAGGCTACCATACCAAATTTTTAGATTTTGCAATTTCCAAAATTTAAGGGGGGTGGTCCTATGTACCCCTGCCAAAATTTAGGGGGTGGGCCAAGGTACCCCTGCCAAAATTTAGAGGGGGTGGTCCTAGGTACCCCTAGGTCATTGACCCCGGCCAGGGACCATGGGTCCTGAGGCAGGGACCCAGGGGCCAAAAAGTTAGGCAAAGTGACGCGATTACTACTTAAGTAAATGATTTCAATTGTGGGATGAGGGCTAGTGTCTTTTTTTTTGGGCTAGTAAAATTCTGTTACTTATTTGCATCCCTGGTTTAAAGTAAGTGAATGATGATGGAAGAATTGGTGAAATGATAATGTAGAAGGAAACGATAGTATCCCGGGAAAACCTACGAACACGATGTTGTCCACCACAAAATTACTTGGCCGGGGACCGAGCCAGATACCCCACGCGCCAGAGGTAGCGATCTACTACTGAACTACCCCGTTTCTGAAACTAGAACCACAGCCAACCACGTCACCGCTGTTCAAACGTTGAGAAAGGAATCTTTGTAAGAAAATTTCCTGAGACAATAAATGCCCTCTCATCGATTGAGCATACTCAAAACTAAAATACTTCTTTCGCATATAGATAACATGATGAGATAAATGGCAATTAGAACCAGTATGTTAAACGAGAATAGGTCCAATGGGCATGAATCATTTTATTTATTAGCTGCTTGTCACGTAATATGCACGCCTGTTTTGAATTTAGTCACCTGTCCACATGAGAAACGTGAACAACATTCGGAAATTGTTACGAAAATGATTAAAGATTGTCGAAACTGTTGTATAAATGTTTTTGATATGGGGTTGTCTCAAAACTAATAAGCCTTTGGAGATCACAATTGAGAATTGTGATTTGAGAACAACATTATACAACCACACATGAACCATTTCGTTCAATGACCTGTCATTTTTATGGCAACACTATACTCCCTTTGCTACAGAACTTCTTGAGTTCTGATTAAAAAAAAATATGACACATAGTTTTCACAAGTCTTTTGAAACTGGTCTAATACCACCCAGAGAATTCTGCACGGACCGATACAAAGATAGTCTGACGATATCAACTTCGGTCTGGTGAGTAGTAATTGTGGTACCTGTATGAGGACACTTTGGCCCTGGGTCCCTGGTTCAGGAACCATGGCCCAAAGGACCAGGGTAACGATATAATGTGATTAGACCTCATCAAAGAAAATAACATCAAAAATCTCCGAAATTTATATTTTTTGATAATTTTATACCCATAAAAGAGAACGATGTCCTATACGCCCTTCTTGAAGTGAGTCAACGTGATCCTATGTATCCCTGTATGCTCTTAGGCCCCTCGGGTGGTAGTATGCACCCCTGGCCCATGCCTCATGAGCAGGAACTATGGTCTCTGAACCAGGGATCCAGGTACCGAAATTACTACTTTAAGGATGCATTAAAATCTCTCTGCTAAGTTCTCTCAATTTCTGATGGGTCGTTAAAGATATACGCGGTGTGGCGTTGTCAGCATGGTATGGCATACTTTCTGTTGACTAGTTTATTTATTTATTTATGTATTTTTGTGTGTGTAATGCTAGATAAATTCTCGCCTATCGTTCTCCCCTAGGGCAGCAGCCCGTGATGCCCTTCCAATCTCACAAAACGCAAAGCATAACCTTCCTGTGGTTCAGTGTGGGCTTTGCCACAGATTGTGGAGTTTTTCCCCCCATCGAATACGATATTTTTCATACATTGTTGTCATAGGATACCTACTTCTTATTACCCATTATGAACCGCTTCACAAATGGCTCGAGCTCCTTACGTTTAAGTAGAGATTCACAGATATAAATTCGATCGAGTAAATGTTTTTTGAATCAGATCATATGGGATCCAAACGTCGACCTTCTTTTCTGTAGCCAGCTTTCTCGAAATGGAATAACACTGTTTATAATGGATGTTTATGTCCTTGGTGATGTTGTGACTGACTACTTAGTAAATGTCGGTCTAGATCGAGTTTTGTCAGAATATTATCCACTCATTCTGTAATTGGTGACTCACTACGGGGAGCATCTTGAATATCCAAATTACCAGAACGAAAGCAATTCAACCATCTTTTGGCTGTTGTTTTAGATAACGTATCTTGCCCATACAAAACACAAATTTCTTCACGGGCCTGCGCAGCATTTTTGTTCTTATCGGAATCATATTCTAAAATGTAGCACGGGTTGGAAGAAACTTACTTATGAAATGACATGAAATATTTGAGTTTAACGTCTTACGTTTATGTCTTTTAACCTAAGGGAGACGATGATTAAAGCAAGTGAATACTGATGGAATAATTGGTGGAATGATAAAGTGGGAGGAAAGGGAGTACCCCGAGAAAAATCACGGATACGGTGTTGTCCACCACAAACTTACTTGACCGGGGATCGAATAAACGACCCCACGCACCAATGGTAAGCATGGGCGCCCGGGGCCACTGGCTCACGAAAATATATACGCAATATAGCAAACCACGTACATTAAATACCAAACGTAATATAGCAACTATGGGAATGCCCACAGAAAATTTTCCTCGGGCGCCCCTGGTGATAAGCTTTCTAATACTGAGCCACCGTACCTCCCTAAACTTTACTCATCTTCGTAGCGCAATACGTAACGTTTCATTAAGAGTTCCAACTCTTTTGCACATCAACTTGCTTTAACCTGCAGCTGTCAAACGACTTTAAATTTCACTCACATACACTTTGAGGGTTAGTACGCTAACACCATCTCGTGTGTAAAAGACTCAATGCATTTGTTGACTACCTGATATATTTAGTGTTTTAGTCAATATGAGTGGCGTATTTACCAATTTTGTTTCGAGGGGGCTTTCCGAACTTTATTCCTGGAAATGTGAAAATTCTGCAAGATATTTCATTTACTTTAATATATAAGTAAGATTTTGGGAGGGCTTAATCCCCCCTTAAATACGCCACTGTCAATATGTGTTTTATTAGTACAATAGAATAGCATTTCTTTATAAACACGCGTAAACTAATTGTCATAAATGCAGAAAGACCACCATTTACAAGATATGGAAAATTTAATTTAACTGAAAAAGGAAAAATTTTGTTTCGCTGGTGCGAAATTTGTTACAGCAAATGTAGGAGTACTGCAAGAGATCAATCACAAACCTCGTAAGAATGTGTATTTTTATGTGCGAGAATACACGAGAAGAATCAACAAATTTTTATTACTCTAAATGTTGAGTAAATTAACGACAATAGTGATGAAACAATAATTAAAATAAATTTCGATTTAAGAGAAAAATAAATGAATACAGAATACAACAATCTTTCTTTATAACCATAGTAGCATTTTATTCATTTATTTTCATTTTACCTCCTTGCTTACATAGAACACCTTCTTTCAAATTTCCTTAATTTCTCATCTTGCACAATCCTCTACACACACACACATAGCATCCTTCTACTTCATCATTCTCTGCCCCCTTTTTCACCCTGAAAATAACAAATTCTTTGGTAAAGTATCGCAGCAAAATCTTTGGGATTGAAAGAATACCAAAGGGTTTGCGTCGTGAAATACCAAGGGATTTGTTAGAATTCCCTCACCCTTCATCTCATCATCACCCACTAGCAAGTTACTTGATAAAGTATCGCAGCAAAATCTTTGGCATTAAAGGAATTCCAAAGGGTTTGCTAAGTGAAATATCAAGGAATTTGCTAGCAACTGGTTCTCTGGCGTAAGATTGTATGGTGCATATGATCTTACGTCCCTCTCCAGTCAAAAGTAGGCCCTCACAGAGGTAGAGACCTTGACGAGGTTGTGGGGCTTTAAACCAACATCTGCCTGCACCAACCTTCCGAGAGATATTTTAAAGATCATTATTTGTGGAAGACACAATAAAAATATAGAACAGACCTGTGCTAAATAGAAGAAATATTACCTGTTTGAATGTTATCTAATAAAAACAATGAGTGGTATTTCTGAAGACACCGTGACAATAAATATCCAAATCTAAAACTCCAGAAGATTGAAGAATGAATACAACTAACAATTTGTGACGATAGTAAAAGAGAGATGCTTGAAAGGCGATTAGAAGTGTCCAGCTCATTAGTTTGGAGCTATGATGTAGTGTCCTAATTTATGGAATGATACAACTTAGCCAGTTAGTTACTGGATGAAAAGTTACGTGCTTGAAGTGCTTGAAGAAGACCGACTTATTCACTCAGTCTGGTGGTTGGATTACATTCATGAGTGATTGATTTTAAGATGTAAAAGAAAAACGTGCTCAAGAATCGATAGTTATCGACAGACTGAGGACAGTATGAGGAAAATTTGATTTAGCACTACAAAGGAATTTACGAAACCAGCAAGGATCATTTTTTTATTCTAAGGAATGAGGGAAAAAATACAATTTCTTATTCAAGCAGAAGTGTTACTTACAAGGGAAAACAAAGAACTTTTATGGAAAACAAATTTTTACATACAGCGAATTTATCGTATTAAAGAGCTATAAAGGTAACCAAGAAAGTTATGTCGCTCTTTCTTCACATCTTCGAACATCGATATGTCACCTAAGACGTACCTGAAAGGTCAAAAATAGTCCCCATCAGCATCGACGACCTTCTGCAAATGTTCTGGAAGGCCATGGATTCCATCGCGTTAGAACTTGGTTAGCTGTAAAGCAAAGAATGTATCAGTGCACTTTGCATCTCTACTTGCGATTTGAACTGGTGTCCTCTAAGGTGATTATTCAAGGAATGGAACAGGTTATCATCGGACGCTTCGATGTCTGGGGAGTATGGTGGATGCAATAGTGTTTCCCATCCAAGGCGTGGAATGGTGTCCTGGGTTATATTAACCACGTGGGGCTTAGTGTTGTCCTGTAACAGGAAGACCCTTTGCGATTCAGAAGTGCTGGCTCCAGAGTTTTGATTTTTTTCTTAAACACGGCTCAACTGCTGACAGTACACAGTTGCATTGATGCTCTGAGAAGCTGGTAGCAGTTACCGATGTACGATGCCGCGAGCAGTCCAACAAATACCAGGAAGTCCTTCTTCTTGTACAGTGTTGGCTTCGGCTGTTTTGGGACCGATTCATGGTTTGCTAACCAGTGGTGACGGCGTCGTGGAGCTTCGTACAGGACCCACTTCTCATCACATGTCAACACCCTGTCCAGAAATGGCTCCTTCCTCAGACGAGACAGCAAAGAAACACTGATGTCTGCTCGCATTGCCTTCTGTTCTGGAGTCAAAAAAATGGGACTTGTAGTGTTTCCCAAGTTGATGGAGGTGCTGCCGAATGTTTCTCCACTCTCACTGAATTGTAGTCCCAGTTCCTCACATGTCTGAGCATTGTTCGACTCAATTACTGCCCGAAGATCTTTATTTTGTACCTGTGTTGATCTTCCGACATGTGGTGCGTCTTCGAGTGTTTCGTCACCTCCCTTAAAGTTATTAAACCACCGCTACACTGTACGCGTAGTCGCGACACCCTTACCAAAGGCCTGGCTGCAGCGGCGTTTAACCCTAGTTTGAACTCGTACAGCAGCGTTTCCCAACCGGTGTGCCGCGGCACACTGGTGTGCCGTGAATGGGCCGCTGGTGTGCCGCGGGGAAATCGAAAGAAAATTATTTATTCTATAGAAATCAAATTGCAAGGCATAAGGGAAAATGTATATTTGTATTTCACATTACTATGAACCTCTACTATGAATCTACAATTTTAAGTTTCATACCGTGTTACTCTTGTGTACAATTTTAATGTTGAAAAAAGTATTTGTTATCATTGTTGTGACTATTGTTGCTCCTTTATTGTTGCAGACTAATTCGTAACTTGAAATTTTAAAATATCATTCAATACTTTCGACAAAGCAAACATGCATACAAATTACCTACATTTGTGTTTTAAAAGTAAAAGAAATTTGTTTGTCCATTCGTTATTTAGTGATCTATCTTCTTAGTGAAAGGTTGGATACAATTTTCGAAAAAGAAAGTGTACTTTTGCAAACCTAAGTCCAATATTTCATTGATTTTTTTTTATTTTTAAATTGGAATGGAAAATAACCATAATGATTAACCACGGGGGGGGGGGGGAGACCAGTGATCGAACTTTTATCTTTGTGAGAAAGATCATTAATCACAGAAAAAAAATACCACGGTATTTTATATTTACAAATAATAATATCTATGAGTGTGCCGCGAGAATTCAAGTTATACCCGTAGTGTGCCGCAAGTTGAAAAAGGTTGGGAAACGCTGTCGTACAGCATACACGCCCTTATGAAGGTCCGTAGAGGTTCCATGTTCACTCTGTCCTTACACAAGTTCACGGTGTTACTGAACTGCCACATTCAGGTAGTCTGTTGGATATGTCCACCCCAACAACTGACCTTCACCTTATCTCCATTCGCATTCAACTCACGGTGTGAGGGCTAATTGAACACAAACCTCCATAAAAAGCGACAGAACTTTTTTGTTTACCTTTATATTTGAGAAATGGTTCTCAAAATTTGAAAAATTCCTCCTCGAGGCACACTATATTTAGGAATGACCATAAATCGAGAAAAGGAGAAAAGAATGAGCAAATTAAAAGTTATTGCGTATTTGTTTGAAACTGAAATTAATTCTCAACCACACAAAATAGAACATTCACAAAACTTAACGTTCGAAATGAAGTGAAAATGAAATGAAATGAAATATTTCAGTTTAACGTCCTACGATTATGTCTTTTAGTTTAAAGGAAAAGATGATTAAAGCAAGTGAATGATGATAGAAGAAGTGATGGAATAAGGAATTGGGAGGAAACGGGAGTATCTCGAGAAATCCCAGGAATACGATGTTGTCCTCCGCAAACTTATTTGCTCGGGAATAGAGCCAGGGACCCCCATGCACCAGAATTAAACGCTTTTCAAGTGTTACGAATGGGTTTCAATGTTAACTCTACATTTTTAAATATGTAGCGAAACATCACACAATCATACATCAAAAGGTGGAAGGTATTATTATTGTGAAAAGATTTCTCTTATAAAATTAATTTGGAAAGTGGTTAAGTTTCAAAGAAAATATACCAATGTTAAAAAGAAAATCGGTAAGTTATCGCGAATCTTTTTTTTTTTTTTTTTTTTAACTTTCATTCCGACCATGAATGGACAAAATATAAAAGATTATTACTCGTCATTTACAATATTTACGAAGTATGTTACTGCACCAAACAACTGAGGTCAAGAATTGCCATAGCAAAAGAAGCATTCAACAAGAAAAGATCACTCTTAACTAGCAGGTTAAGTGTTGGTTAAGTGCTGTATATGAGGGCTTGGACATTACAGAATTTAGAGAAGAAATATTTAGAGAGCTTCGAAAGATGGAAGAAAGATGGAAAAGATAAAATGAACAAGAGACTAATAAAGATGTTTTAAAACGGGTAGTAGAGAAGAGGATGCTTCGAGTCAGCATCCTTCGTAGGAAAGCCAATTGGACCAGACTGCGAAGGAATTGTCTTCTTCATACCGCCACAGAAGGAAAGATGGAAGGAAAGTGAGAAATATGAAGAAAAATAACACAACTGATTCATGATTTGAAAAATAGAAGAAAATATTGAGTGTTAAATGAGAAAAATCGTGGAACGTGGAAGAAACATTTCCAGGCCCAAACCTTAAAAAAAAAAAAAAAAAAAACTCATTATTCCAATACCTGACAAAAGGCAGAATACTGAGTAATAATAATCTTTTAAATGTTTTTATTCTCAAAGTGACACGCCATGATTATTACATATCATAGTAGATAAGAACATCTCCGCTATAAGGACGATTGAACATCCGTTTTCGTAAACAAGTGTTGGCTCGTTATTTAGGATTTTTATAAGAATCAGATTTTATAGGGGCAGGCACGTAGCCAAGGGGTGGGTCCGGGGGTCCGGACCCCCCCTTCGAGACCATGTATGAAACAAAATTAAGGAAGGATGAAACAAAAAGAAACGAGAAAAAGAAGAATCAGCGTTAAATATATAAAACTACAACAAACGTTTGGTTACTCTTTCTTACAAGGAACTTTGTATGGAGGAAACGGAAGGGCTTCAATCTAAAAATTGATATTATTTGAACGAACCGTTCCGAATTCCATTTAGCTCCATGCTAATTCTATGGACTACAAATGACACTCGATAAACCTGTTCTATCAGGTAGATTCTCAGGTATTAAGAAATGCCAACAATCACCAGAGCTTGGAAACAAATTCCAGTTACACTTGTTAAAGTAATTTTCAATTTCGCGGCAACACTAATCCATTTTAATAGAATGTGTTTATCGCCTAAAGAGATCTCGTTGCTATCTTTGACGGCATTAATCGAAGATAAGAAAAAGAAGAAGGAAGAAGACAAGAACCGAGCTCGAATGACCTCGGAAGACTATATATTTTTCAATATTCTTTTACTCGAGATTTCTTTATAGTTTGTTATTAAAAGATTAACATATCCTCGTTTTATTGACCTAACAAGCTAATATGGGTATGTTGCCAGTAAAATAGTTTGGATTGATTGAGCCCCTCACAGTATTTCAAGTCACGACCCTCCTCCCCTCATTACGAAATCCTGGCTAAACGAACCAATATATGTTGCCAGTAAAATAGTTTAGAATTATCGAACCCCTGCTGTAATAACCACACTATTTCATGTCACGGACCCCCCCCCCCTTTATTACGAAATCCTAGCTACGTGCCTGATAGGGGTAGAACCGGGTTTGATTTCTGGCGGGAGCTTATGTGGTTCAGATCCCACCTTAAAATGTAGCTCCACATCTCATATAGCCTCACCACTGAAAGAGACGCTAAACTCAAACCAAATCACATTTTATAGAATCATTATGATGGGCTCAGGAGCTCATTTTCTAAACACTACGTTGCAAGTTTCTATTCGTTCAGAGAAAAACCATGCAAGACAACTTGTTTTCATTTACTATTGACTAATAACAACAATAAACAAACGACATATAAAAAATTCTAAAGTAACTTACCTTTATCTCGGGCAGAGGCCATATAAATTTTCCTTGCTAAATAATACTGAATTGAAAGAGAGTGAAATACTTATTTCATAAGTAATAATGAATGCACACTTGAAATTTCACAAAATATCTCAACAACTACATGCGACATTTACCAAAAAATAATCACATATTATTTAATTCCTATAGTGGGTTGAAATAGCTTCTTCCGATATATTGTGTGTGTATCGCGCCTATGTTCCCAATCATAATAGTGTAGCGTTCAGCACAAACGGGGTACCATTAAGTAGTACCGACATTATCGCATGTTTCACCTGATAAAGCTTTATTAGTCAAGTGTCTGAAAATCGAGTCAGAAATTCGTTTTATATTTATACATCAAAGAGAATATTCGATGTGAAATATTGTGACAGAATTTCCAACGAATAGCAACGTCTCAAAACTCACTTCAAATTGATTAGGTAATGAAAAAGAAATATTTAATTCCATCGATTAATAGCTACATTAAGTCCACTTTTATTCTTCTCTTTAAAATTCTGACATTTACAGGACTTATTTTAACCTAATATTCATGTCGAAACTTTTTAAATATATCTTTTATTTAAAAAAAAAAAAAAAAACTTTTTAAAAATCTTACCTTGAAAAAGAGTACCTGGCAACGCTGTTTGGACATGAAAAGTGAAAAATAAAAATGGTGACTTTTTTCTTTTCTTGTTCAGGAAAGAAAGAAAAAAGTTCATAAAAAGAAGAAGAAGAAGAAGAAGACAAAGTAGCCCTTCGTGGTGGTAGTCTGTGTTAAAGCAGCAACGTGAAGCGAAAGGAAGGAATCGATACGAAGCAATTTCCGGACACAAAGAGGTGATGGTGGAAATTGGGGAACAGGTGTAATAGAAAATGCAGAGAGAATATATGATCGGTGTTGAAGAACACGTTATTTACTCACTAGATGGCACTAACGTCAAACTGCAGATCTACCCTCTTATTTAGTTTTTGTTCTCAGAGAACAATATAATCTTTTTAAAGAATATTTAAAATATTTAATATAGAACCATGGTAAGAATCATTTTTTTAAAAAAATACAGCAATAAATCACTTACATCATTGGAAACAAAGAAGAACATATTTTCATTGTAAGTTAATTTAGCTCGGCATATTTTTGCATTTTAGACAAAAAAAAAAAAAATCTGAACACTGAAGTATTTAAAATGACGTGTTTCAATTATAGATTTGGAACTAACCTTCTTTTCCTTTCACCTTCAAATTTTCAAGGACGAATTTTGAAACAAAAGACAAGCGTAGTTCTCTTACGTCTGTCAGCTTCTGGTACAATATTGGAAGTAAGAAAAAAATAATTATGAAAGTTATATATTTTCAAGGTCATAATTTTTTTTTAATCTTTTGTTTTTTAGCGAAAGAGTGATTGAAAGACATGCTTGTATATACATATATATGTATAAATTGATCTACATTTTTTTTTTTTTGGTTTTCAATTGCCTTGAAATCTTCTTAGAGGAAAGTACTAACCGAAAAAAAAAACTTAGTTTTATTTCAGAAGTAATAAAATAACTTTTAATTGCATAAGGTCTATTTCCCAACGTCTCAAAAAAGATGTTTTACATTAAAGAATATATATATTTTAAAACTTGTGAATGATAAGCTATAGGTAATTACAAGGGCGCCCATCAGTTGGGCAAGGTGGGTCGCTTGCCCCCCTAAGAGGAAATTGTACTTGGGAAAATCGAAAACCCAATAGAATTTTTACATTAGTTACAGCAAAATTTGAAACTATATTTGAAACGTCACTTATACTTGCCCCTTTCCCTTTGGAAACCACGAGATTGGCGCCCTTGTGTAATTAGCTTTGGATACTTTTTAAAATTATTTCATCAAGTTTCTTAAGTATAAGGCACGTCCAGAAAAAAAGTGTACTATTTGTAGGGTTCAAAAATGTATTTAAAACAAAACTTTTAATGCTTACATCAGTACACATATGAACTATTTTTGGAGTATGTTTAGTACAAGGGGTCCAGAAGCACGTAAAAAACAAAATTTACAGGAGAAATGAGTGATGCAAGTACTTAGACGTAACATAACGTAATCAAATCTAACCTAACCTAACATGAACTAACGTAAGCTAAGCTGAACTAAACTAAACTAACGTACATTAGTAGAAATAAGCGAAATTCTATCATTTTTTGGAAAATTATGCGGGACTCCTACACTAATATAACATAAACTAAACTAACCTAACGTAACCTAAACTAGCCTAACCTAACTTAAACTAACCAACCCTACCCTAAACTAACCGAATGTGAACAGAAATTACCAAAATAGTAACATTTTTTTTAGAGAAAAGAGCTGGACCCCTTCTGCTAAACATAGGCCCTATTTTTCCACGTAATTGCCATCCCTCTCGATGCACTTAGTGAGACGAGGGATTATTTGTTTTTATGCCTTGGTCAAAGAAATCTGCCGCCACCTCTTTAGACCAATTCTTCATCTCCACCGTTACTTCCTCGTCAGTTGAAATTTTTTTTCCACCGATGTGCATCTTAATGAAGATGAACAGATGATAGTCTAAAGCCACCAGATCAGGATAATTCGCATATCAGTCAAAATCGACGGTCTTCCACTCCTTTGCTCATCGTGCACATTCACACCACTTAAACACACTCGTACGATTCATAATTCCTTTGCCATAAATTGATTTTCCCTTCACAACAAGATAACGGATAACGCTGCGAATCTCGCACTTGGGAGGCAGATTTTACATTTTTCACGGGAGACGTTACTGTGGCCACAGTTTTGGACTTACTGACGCGTCATTGGGCACGCTGGAAAGGGTAGAAACTAAGCTACACGACAGTGTGACCAACATAGCAATAACAAATTATCTCTGCCCGCTAGGGCCTGGTACACTTATTTTGTGGACGTGACTCGCACTATTCTGGTATAGGTTGCGTATAGGCAATGATTCACCCATATCTTCCTTAATGCTATAATATTATTAGTGTTTAAGGACAAGTGTTTGTCTCAAGATGAACATAACTCCAAACGATACACCTCATTGAACTTAACAAACTGATTCTGGTTGAGTGCAAATATTCATGCATAGTTTTGAAGAAAATTATTAAAACTAATAATTGATACCTGCAATATCCACGCCATCTGCTGGCATGAAACTAGCACAAATATGTATTCTCATTAGCACTTCATAGTGACAATAGCAAGACAAAAGCGATTGATGAGATATAGCTCAATTTACGGTTCACTCTAAAACTTTAATTATTAGTGAGACTATAATAATGCCCATAGTATTATTAGTGATGACATGAGGTGCGAACGTAAAATAAAAGCAAGGATAGGAATAGCGAAAGAAACCTTTAGGCGGGAGGTCTATATTGTGAGACCTTGAATAAAGAGTTGAAAAAAAAGACTCATAAAATGCTTCCTGTGGAGTATTGTGCTGTATGCGTCAGAAACATGGACATCACCCCAAAAAAAGATGAAAAACGACTGGAAGCTTCCGAAATGTAGGTGTGGAGAAGAATGGAGCTGGATCGAGCAGGAAACGAATGAGGGGTGTTAGAAATGGTGGAGGAGAAAAGAACAATTTTAGATATTATTAAGAAGAGGAAGTGAAACTGGTTGGGACATTGGTTAAGAAGGAACTGTATCATGAAGGACGTGCTAGAAGATATGATGGCAGAAAAGAGAGGGAGGGAACAAAGGAACAATTAATGAACAATATCAAAACAGAAAAATCATAGTGAAGACAAAGAGGTTAGCTGAAGGCCGTGGAGCATGGATGTTTCTCAGTTGAGGCAAGTAGCTTGCCAATAATGGCATAATACCTATGATCATGATGATAATAATGCTCAAAGCTGAGACTTACATCTATTTCAACAAAATTATACGCTTTAGGGTCAATTCTGATGCGTAGTTTTCGAGAAAAAGGAGGAAAATTATTTTTTATGATGCTGAAAAGTTTCTCTTTTTCAATAATAATTGATTGCTTTTATTCTGTTGGAATAGACTGTATATTTATTTACATACTTGTAATAGCAAATTATGACTATTGTTGTTAGTCCTTTAACGGTGACACACATTCTGCTAATAGTAACAGAGATACTTCTAAAAGTAACACATATTTTTAACAGTGACCCAGTTCCTAACAGTGACACACGTGCTTCTGACAGACATACTTTTAACAGTGACACACGTGCTTCTAACAGTGACATATATACTTTTAACAGTGACACACGTGCTTCTGACAGTGACATAATACTTCTAACAATGACACATATTTCTATCAGTGGCACATGTACTCCTAACTGTGACACATGCTCTTAACAGTGACACATACTACTATTAGGGTAACACATACTCTTAACAGTGATATACATAGTTCTAACTGTGACACCCATATATCACTTGTAAGAATTAGTGCCCGCAAATCACCTCCATTCCATTGAGGAATTTCAGGAATGAATTAAAAAGAAAAATATGTAAAATTTTCTTATTTTCAATAATTTTTAACGGAGTTGTACTATGTATCGCATTATATTTTTCTTCCCGTCACTGACTTGTCTTAAAAGATACAGGACAATCTGCCATTTACACAGGGCTGGATTTCCCAATAGGCCCGGTAGGCCCGGGCCTATGGGCGCAAGCTCCCAGGGGGCGCACGGCCGAGAGAAAAAATCTTAAAAAAATATATAGAAATAAAAAATAAATAGCCATAACTTAACATATTTTTTGAATTGGTTAAAAAAATCAGGCTAATAAAGCATTCTGAAGTTCATTGGAACAAATAATTGTTGGTAAAGTGAAACTATTTGCATCGTGGAGTGGTGTTTAAGTAATTAACATATAGACCTGATATAATTTTTTAATAAAGTTTTTTTTTAGGAAAGTAACTTTAACCAGACTAGGGGGCAGAAAAAATTATTGGGCCTAGGAGCGCCAAAATGCTAAATCCGGCCCTGCATTTTCATAGATTATGGTGACTCTAAACAATTATAAACATTTTCAGTTCACATACCTAAGACATGCCTATCAAAATACTCCGTGATTTTGTGTTATAAAATCATAACTTATTGGAAATATGTTGAAATATAAGATGTCAATAAGTACATTGAATTGGCTAAAAAAAATGTTTCTCGTTTATTTGCTGAGTCCTTGTATCATTGTTAGAGAGGCAGTGAAATGAACTTTAAGAAGGCGTTTACTCGACACAGTGGCGTATTTAGGGGGTGGCTATCGGGTTCAAGCACCCTCCGAAATAAATGTGTTATATGAACAGCTTCATTAAAATTTGTCGGTACCCAAAAGGAAAAAATAAGTGCTTATTCACTTATTGTGCATAGCCCCCCCGAAACAAAATCCTAAATGCACCACTGATTCGACAGCAACGTATCTGGAGGAAATTAGAATTTTATTCAGCAAAACGTATCATACTGTGACACTGTGCAGCATGCTTTCAAGTGCAAATTTAGTGTAAACTCACCTATAAACAAGTTAACTTTGAAGTGGTACAACAATATCATTAAGAAGGAATACATCTGTGACCAGGGAAAGGGACATTCAGGTCGACCACCAGACTCAAATCAAGTTGTTAATCGTGTCAGACAAACATTTTTGGAGTTGCCGAAAAAGTCAATGAGCCGAGCTACCCGAGAGCTATCAATCCTAAAAATAACACGGTTATCAATATCTTACACAATCGCTTAAACTTCCACCCCTATAAGCTGCATTTAATGAAAACGTTACAACCAAACAACAGTGCAAAAGAAATTAAATTCTGCACTAACCTTCAGGAATTAATGACCAATGAAGACAACCTGCTGTCAGTGATCCTGTTTAGTAATGAAACAATATTCTACGATTACGAGAAAGTAAACAGGCACAATAAGCAGACCAGCAACCAGGCACAGAGGTTTGGGGGGGGGGGGCAAGAATATGTTAGGGGGAGCCAAGTCACCAAAAATTATCTTACAAATATCTAAATTGTGTTTTTTGAATTAATAATAGAAATTAGTATTGAGGCCTGGAGGGACCACGAAAAGTTTAGGGGCGCCAGGTCCCCTAGCCCGCCTCTAGTTGCGGGCCTGACAATAAGCAGATGTGAGGGACTGAGAAGTGAATTAGAAATTGAAAGTGATTCTAAAATATAAAGTCTTTTGTGTCATATCAGAACGGAAAGAGTATGATCCGTTTATTTTTGATGACGACACATTGACTGATCAAAATTACTTAGATTATGTTACCTAACTGGTCGATGCCACAACTGGTTGATGACTACCTTCTTCAACAAGATGGAGTACCACCCCACTGCCATTTTAGTATCCATAAATTTCTCAATAACAGACTTTGAAACAGATGGATTGGTCATGCTGGACTAAATGACAAGGTGTTCCTCAAATGGCTCCGTGATCATCGGAACATTTCCCTTTAGAGGTAAGTCAAAAACAGAGCATAGGTGCCTTCACTATGCTCTCTCAATTAAGCTATGACTAATCTGCAGGAAAGCATTACAGAAGCCTTCCACTCGATCACGCTGGATAAGTTTCGAAAAGTGTGGCCCGACCTAGATCATTGCATTATTGTTTTCTGCTAATACGTGAGGCGCACACCGAATATCTGTAATGGGTGGATACTACATTAAATTTGATGAGTTGAAAACTAAAATAATGGTCACTTGAAACCGAAGAGTATTTTTGCAGGCATGTTCTTCAGTACATATTACACAAACATAATGTTACATTACTTTGTGTATTTTCTTTAGGGCATCCCGATCATCCCCATTGGATGCGGTTGAAATCGGTTAAGAATAAACGGCTTAAAAGAGAGAGATTTCCCTCAAACTTCGAAGTTTTTTTAATTAAATAGTATGAAAAAACTTTCCTCGATAACTTTCACTAAAATAATTAAACTTTAATACTATGTGACTCATTTTCTTTGAGGTTTCTATTCATCCTAAGAATAAAAGGGTGAATTTAACAGCGTCTGAATATTAAAAAGTATGTTACACAATAATTTTCATAACAAAAACTGTTAGACTTTGATGTAATATGAAGATTTTGATGTGATTTTCTTCGAAGTTTCTTATTCATCCTCATCACACGCATTACTTGAAATTAAAGTCAGTCAAAAATAAGATAGTGAGTTTAAAACACTTCTGACTCTAAAATATATTTTCAAACAAATTATCCGATTTTGATACAGTATGGTGGACATTTTATTTGAGGTTTTCCATACAATTTCAATCACTTTTAAGTTAATAATTCATTATATTATAAAATCAAAAATGATCAACTTACGAAACTTACACATTTATCTACAACTAGATACCTCTACGATGCAGATTAAGAATAAGTGTACCAATACAAACTAATTACATATATTTCACATTTTGGTCAAGCTAGAATCTTAATATCTTTAAAAATGATATTTTATAAGTGACGTTATAGTCTTCGGTGCAGGTTTACTTCAAGGGGGTTTCATCATTATGGCTATAAGTACATCTTTTTCTGGGCTGGCAATGTTCGATTTAAACTGCCTTAAGATAGGACTAAAATTATTTTTACTGTAAACTTTTCTCAGATAATGGCAGTATTATATACCGGTATATATGGATATGTGGATGGATATTCCAGCATAACTCTGGAACACCTGGAACAATTTCAATTAAACTTATAAACCTGGATCAATTATACATGCGACTTATAAGCTAGAAAAATATTGTGTGGGTAAGACATCTCTAGCGCCACTCAAGGGATGGAAAAGAAGAGAAATGACATAGAAATAATCGAAAATGACCGATATTTGTGACTAATCCATAGTTCTTGGTGCCACTGATATGAATAGTGACACTTTCAATGCAATTTAAGTTCAGTCTTCTTAGCATGAGGGGTGACAATAGGTAAAAATAACTGAAAATGACAAAGATTGGTACCGAATTCATAGTTTTCGGTAATGTGAAATCGGCTGATCTATTTGAAATAACTTTTGGAACGTAGCGATTATCCACCTGAAGCTAGGTATTTATCAGGCCACTTTGAGCAAAAGGCGTCTTCTATAGGGGATAAAATATTTCAGAATTTATGGCAAAAGTAGAATATCTTATGGATTTTTATCCTTACATTTTTATCATTGAAATGTGTATCCTAAGGAAGAATGGGACTCAAATATTTTCCATAAATTTATTTTCCTCGTTAGGTGCGAAGAAAGGGCATTTAAGCTTGTTTTCTGAAAAGCTGAAGAACTACTTCTGTTGTTTGGATTGAAACTAACTTAGTGAAGGGCAATGTGATGAAATCGTTAATCGTTAAGTTGATAAAACACTTACTTGCATTTCTACAAACCATAGTATCACTATCATACATATTTAATTTGTCACTCTTTGTTACCTTGATGTTAGAGCCTTTTAATTTCAAATATGCACTCGGAAAATATGCAAAATATACTTCAGCCCCACCCCCGCCAGCGGAGGAAACCTTCCCTTCGCTTGGGATTAGAAGTGAATTATCTCAGCTGTATTTCCAATAATTGTCATTCAGTCGTTTGATCTTGGCGAGTGAAGATCGTAAGCTACTTAGAATGTCTAACAAGACAGAGCATAGCGAAATCTGTGAAATAATTCATTGTGGGAGTGCTTTGGCATCCAACAATTGAAAGATTCCGGCAGCAGCAACTTGTCCCTCCTCTTTCGAGGGAGATACGGGAAAACGTACATCGACAGCAGCGCCAGAAGAGGTACAGTTGAGATAGAAAGGCTCTAGTACTAGTTAAATACGTATAATAAATAAGATGTAATTTGGTTCAAAATTACTTTATCACTTTCCCTCGTATGAAAAGCCGAAAACGGCGGGAAATATTCTAATCTTGGCCTAGAAGTTTCAGTCATCCAGAATGCTATCTCAAGAACAGACAGTGGCGGATCTAGAAATTAAAATCTAGGATGGGAACTGCAAAACTCCAAACTATGATAGGTGTATCATGAGTTTACTATAAACTTTCAAAAGTATATAAATAAGAGGTTAAATTATTTTTGTCACTCAAAAAACTGGAAGCCTAGGTCTCCCCCCGGTCCCGGGCTAGATCCGCCACTAAGAACAGAAACTGAAAAAGGAATTGAATTACTATTAGAGGCAATTTCATAGCAATTATTGTTGCAATTTATCATTTGAATGACGTTAACTGTCGCTGATTGATTACACGCGAACAGAATTGCATTGCGCGATTATTCTAGTAACTCAGCAGGTGTCTCTGTTGGCACTTTTTCATTGTGCAGGTCGTATAAAACAATCAGCAATAAAACGAACCCTTTGAGTTATGTTATGAAGATATTACTTTTCTACCATCGACCCATAAAAGCTTGAATTTTGAAATGTTTTTACGAGGTTGGCGGTGACATTACCGCGCCATAATTCTCATTCTTAAATGAAATTGGTGCTCGGGAAATCTGGTGTTTTCATCATAGATCTTCCTGTCCCAATGCATGTCACAGGCCCGTTACATGAATAATATCACGCGACGGCTCTCCCAGATAACAGAGCAAGGTTACCATCAACTCAAGCACGCGCACTGTTGTCATTCTCTTGTCTTTCTCATTTCTAATTTCTGACTTCGTAAGTGGAAGGGGATGAGAATTTATTGCTGGAAATATTTCATTATTACGGATTGCACATTATGGCAATACAACGGAATATTTTGGCGGGAAAGATTGTGATGAACACGTGATTCTAGAGGGCTTTTTCACTCAGCGCCATCTACAATTGGTATTTGTAATTTTTCCTACCAAATGTTACTGTAGCGTTGTTGGTAAGGTACTTCGAGTTCAATTCTGGAGAGAGTGAAATACATTATCCGTTCTACTTTCATTTCAGGCGGCTCAGATTTTGTACAGGGTAACAAGGAAAAAATGTAACATGATCGTCTTAGTAGTAAAATTGAGCGGGACAGTATGATAAGTACACTATTTTCTGTAATCCCTTCTACTGGTCTAGTGACTAGCGCGCGCATTATGCATTCCATCTTAAACTGTAAGTACACATATAATGTATCCTTGCAGTGGCGGATCTAGAAAGTAAAAACGGGGAGGGGGACAATCAGAACCCAGGCTATGTTAGATATATCACGAGTTTACCATAAACTTTCAAAAATATATAAATAACAGCTTCAATTAGTTTTGTCACTCAAAACCTTGGGGGGGGAGGCTAAATCTCCGGCTACGAGCTACAGCCGCCACTGTAAAGAGACGCTAAATTTTGACAATCAACATTACCTCCCATCCCACGTGGGTTCCACTCGATACGGACCTTCCCAAAACTTCGTAGTTCGGTGCACATGTGTAGGCGTTCTTAATAAATCTATACGTGTTCATCAAAGAAACAATTGATATAGACTAAAGATTTGGATTTATTTGATTTGAATTTTGGCGTTTCATTCAGCAGCGAGGCTATGAAACGTGGACACATAGCCTCGCTTAACTTGAGATCCGAACCACATAAGCTCCCAACGGGAATCGAACCCGAATCTCCCACGGCACCTAAAAGATTTGATCTTACAATTTATCTGTATTCTTTCTTTCTTTAAGAAAACAATCTAGTTCTAAATTTTCTTCCTGAGAATGTAGATGGCAGTACTTAAGTTATTTATCGTCTTTTCGGGTACTGAATAACACCGGTTCAATATTTCAAAAGTCCCATCTTTAAAATGCGTCGGCCCTCACCACTTTTGTTATGCGTAAGTTTTTAGCTGAAAGGAGGGCCACAGTCTTTTAATACTCCTCATATTCGCCTGATTTGACCCCAGCGAATTTCATGATCTTCACTAAGCTCAAATCTGCCTTCAAAAGGGAACGTTCTGGGCTTTATACTTTGTTTCAAGCGATAGTAACGGCGACATTCCAGTGGAGGACTTTCCTAGGACGCTCATGAGCCTTTACAATATTTCCTGCAAATGTGTGGCGTGAAAAGAGTTACAGGTGTATATGTAAAAGAAAAAAAACAACTTGGCAATATTTTTTTCTGCCTTCATTAGGTATATTGTTTGGTGGTAGTCTCGGAGCATATTGAAGTTACTGTGTAGATCAAGGGAAGATTGGCACCCCTCACTAAACTACTGCTTGATAAATAACTCCTTCTCTAACATTGATTTAATGTTTTTTTTTAATCTATTTCTTTCAATTCATCCAGTTATATACGTACATGAATATGAATCTTTACTGCTACTTAATTGTAACAATGGTAAAAAGTAAAAAAAAAAAAAAGTTTTAAAAAAATCGGTAAACTTTCGTTTGCTGTCAATCGATAGTAGCGACGCCACGCGACATAATTCTGCCCTGAACAATCTTGCTGCTGTTTCGGAAGTAGTTAGTATATAGTTGTGTAGATGTCGGGACTGTGCTACAACTTGTAGCGCCATACTGATAATAGTAAGAACTACATGATCTTAATCAAGTGAACGGCAACACCGCCAGTGCTTAGCAAATTACGTGTTCCGTTACGTTCTAATTCAGCATTTTCCTTCACTTCCATCTTATGTAAATGTTATAGTATTTGATGCATTACTTGTAGTCAGGCCCGTATCCAGGAGGGTCTAGGGGGACCGGGCCCCCCTAAATTTTCGCTGGCCTCCCTAAATTTTCATGGTAGGTTTGCAAATGAACTATAATATGGTGATGAACTATAAATTGTTGGATCGCCCCCCCCCCCTTAACCGCTCCCCTCTACATTTTTGGGCTGGCTATCGGCCTGCTTATAGTCAACGATAAAGTAAAGATAACAATAAAATACGAAGCAAATTTGGCTATCAAGGGTCTTATGAAGTCCGCTCGTAAATTAACGATTTACTTCAAATTAGTACTTATTCAATAGGACCTTTCCTATTGCAATACAGTTGATAAGATGAGGCCCATCCTTCTAAACTAGCCATGCGTATACACTGGCGGATCCAAAAGGATCCTTAGAGAGGGGCGGATATATATATGACCGTACCGTATATATATGACTTAAAATGGCTGGGTGCTCTTTCGAGACAGGAGCGTCATTTCAGATTTTGCTTTGGGGGGAGAAGACCTCTTGATATACAGTGGTGGCAAAAAGTCCTGAACACACTCATTTTTTGTCTAATTTTTGTGTTTGACTTCAATTTTCGTTATGAAATTATCGCAATATCTTAAATATTGTTATTGATTTTAATGTATTTTTTCATGCTGATTTCAAATCTACTACTAGTTTTTTAATGCCTAAAATATTTTTTGTAGTAAAGCTGCCTGAATACAATAATGTGAAATATGTGCAGAATAAAACAATATAGAATAATATAATATGAATAGAAGAATAACACGAAAATTGACAAATACGGTACATTTAATACGCATTTTGAAAATTACATTGTTGTCACATGTTAGAACATCAATATTTTATGGGTCAGCCGTTTACTTTAATTACAGCTCTACATCTTTTTGGCATGGAATGCACCAATTTCAAAAGAAGTTCTTTCGTGACAATATGGTTGAAGGAAAATATTAAAGCTTCAATTAACTTACGTTTGTTTGAAGGTTTTTTCTTTGAAATTTCATAACCAATTTTAAACCATAAGTTCTCTATCGGATTAAGGTCGGGGGACTGTCCTGGCCAGTTCATTCTATTCACAGTAAGGTCTTTGAACCATTTCTGGACTACATTTGCACGGTGACAGGGGGCGTTATCGTCCTGAAAAATCCATGACTGATTCCCGAAAAGATCTCTCGCAGTTGGTAGGAATTTATTTTGTAGTATTTCAATGTAATCCATGGCTTTCACTGTTCCGCTAACGATTTGAAGTCTTCCAACACCACGAGAAGACATGCAACCCCATACCATCACTTTTGTCGGGTACCTTACTGAGGGCTTCAGACAGAGGGCTGAATTCCTCATGAGTGCGTCGTCTTACATAGGCACTACTTTGGTTACCAGAAATACAAAACTGAATCTCGTTACTAAATATGACCTTTTCCCAGTCTTTAATAGTCCATAATGAAGTTTCCCTTGCCCACGTCAATCGCCTCTTGCGTTGAAATTCAGTCAGTAATTGTTTTGGGCGCACTTTACAGCCTCGTAACCCAATTTCCAGCAGTCTTCCTCTAACAGTTCTTGGGCACACACTCACATTTGATGTCAAAGTCCATTGTTTCAAAACTTGCGTTGAATTAAGCTTTCTGCTTGAAAGTGAAATCCTGTGCAATAACCTGTCTTCACGTAAAGATGTTTTTCTTGGTCGTCCTGATCGTTCCCTGTCCGCAGTTTCGCAAAATCTTTTCAAAGTTCTCACGACAGTAGAAAGGCCACATGATACTTTAGCAGCAATTTGACGCATAGAATAACCTCCTTCCTTCAAATGTATTATTTTGTACCTTTGTATTCTCAGGCAGATATGAAAACTTAGCCATAATTCCAATATTTTTCACAAACGCACTTCAAATTGCTTTCAATACATTATTCAATACACTACTAAACCACGTTTCACCCTCTCCTTTCAACCCTTTATCGCTACTGCTCTCTGATTGGTTGAAATAACGGAGCATTTCATTGATTGAAAAGACACTCACTCATTCTTACAGTGAGCTTGTGCTTTCTTGTCAAGGGTTTTCTTAACGTATCATTGAAACTATTTACATTAGATGAAATATACAAACAGATTTGAAATCAGCATGAAAAAATACATTAAAATCAATAATAATATTTAAAATAGTGCGATAATTTCATAACGAAAAATGAAGTCAAACACAAAAATTAGGCAAAAAAATGATTGTGTTCAGGACTTTTTGCCACCACTGTAAGTAAAATTTCGCGTTTTTTACTCGTTTACTACTATGTAATGTACCATTACAGTTGAAAGTAATGGCAACTTTTTTCTACGCACCCTGTACCTAGTAATTTTTTTTATTCGATTTCGGTTTAATTACACAATTTATTTATTCTCCTTACTTTGAATTAAATGTAATGAATCGAAAGGGTTCATTAGTAACCATATTCCCATTGAATAATATATTTATTTATATTTTGATTAAGTGTAAATCTCATTTTCGCATATACAAGTTGAATAGTAACAAGGTTTATCAGGCTGACGTCATACCAAAAAATAGTTCCGTCATTGGATATAAATTTTCTTAATTTCAGACCAATGTAGAATTTAGTCAGGTACCTAATTTTTCCCTCACCCCCCCTCACTAGTCCATAGTCACTTTCAGATCCGGTTACATCTGGATTTCACCAAAATTCTATTCGCTTTGTAATTTCCGCGGCTGTTAGAAAACGCCCTGATTGGTGGAATTCTCCAATCCCTGGCGTTTTCGGCGCAATGTTATTATAATAATCGAGAACGCCTCCACGAGCACAGCCGTGGAAATCAACTTCTACATATCTGCGGTAAAAGGACGGACATTTTCATTAAATCCAGGTAAAATTTAATGTAATTTAAAAGTTAAAGACTGATAATGATTTAGGAGCTGACAAACTTCCATTTTTCGTCAAGTAAACTGTAAAATAAAGAAGAAATAGGAACCAGCTTTCCAGACGCCATATTGCTCATCATCCAAGCCAAAGAATAGACAATATAGGAAAGTGATTTTTTATCTGTTAAAACTCAGTTAGGGATTAGGGGAAATACGACCTGGTTTTGTGTATTCTGTCCGTGTATACAGTAAATGTGATTTTTTTTTATTATTATTCAGTAAGTGCATGTACATGGTAGGTTTCATAGCGGTAATACTAACTATCAAAATGACGGCTTAAGTTAACTAAAAAGCTCCTATTCCCTTTCCAAATTGAACCATTTCTAGCGGGGGAATGGGTTAGTTATTGTTTGTTTTAGGGCCTTTTCCCCTTTCAGGGGAAGGGTCCCTCAATAAACCTTGTTAAGGTGCCCCCAGGGCCTCAATTTTTAGCAATAATTTTGTAAACAATTGGTCAGGTCAATTGGACCTAGGGTTAACTATTCTCATTTTGCCCCCATCAAGTTTAATAGAGCCGACTCTATATACCGACAAGGAGTAATACGATTAAAGGTGCTTGCCTTTAATATGTATGTAATTAAATGGTGCTTGCTTAGTTAGTATTTATGTGTAGTATTTATAGTGGTGCAGGCACGTAGCCAAGGGGTGGGTCCGGGGGGTCCGGACCCCCCCCCCCCCTTCGAGACAAGAAATAAAAAAAATAAGGAAGGACGAAACAAAAAAAACAAGAAATAGGAAGAATCAGCGTTAAAAATAAAGATAAAAATAAAGCTAAAATAAAAATAAATTTTTATCTTCGCTTCCCTGTACTATCAATCATGTTATTTCAGAAACGGTTTTCTACTGCTCCTTTAACTTGTCATTTGGAACAGACAGTAATTGACGGAATAATAAAAACAAAAAAAGTTATGTGGAAGTCCTGTTAACATTTGATTCAACAGAGAAAGGAACGCAGATATAAAATATTTTACAAGACATTATTTGATACTTTTTTTTTTAATAGTTGAGGTCATAGTGAAAGGAAAATTGTCATATTTGGATGAACATAAGAAGGAATGTAGATATTGTAATTTTTAAAAAACATATTTTTATAAATATTCTTTTATTCGAGATTTCTTCATAGTTTGTTACTAAAATATTTACTAACATGCATGGGCGCCGATCCTGGGGGGCCGGCCCCCCAAGGGTCATGTTTGCCCCCTTGTTGTATTTATAAATATGGGGTCTACAATATATTGGCATATTTGAATGCAATTTGTCTTAAAATCCTCATATATGCCTTCTGAATCTGAATGGATCCCCGAAATTTACAGAGAAATCGGCACCCTAATTTTACGTCCTAATTTTAAAGTCTTAACAAACCAATATATGTCAAGCCCCTGGTGTGATAACCACAATATTTCATATCAACCCCCCCCCCATCACGAAAACCTGACTAAACGAACCAACATATGTTACCAGTAAAATAGTTTAGAATAATCGAACTCTGGTGTGATAACCACAGTATTTCATGTCTCGGACCCCCCCTATTACGAAATCCTGGCTACGTGCCTGAGTGGTGTGTGTAGTTAGTAGTTCTGAGTGAGTGCATGATTTTACCATAAGGACAGTGTATTAAATATGCGTCAATTTAGTACCATTTTTCTAACTATACATAAATAAACGAGAGTAAATATTAGATTTCTGATTAATAAGTACAAGTATATATTTCAGTACACGGTAAATTATGCCTCCACTACAGCGCCACCGTGTCCATTTTCGGTAGTCAATTGTTTGTTGACATTACGACATCGCCTGACTTAGTGATTTAGATTGTTTGATTTTGGCCATTTATTCTCAAATTACATCCCGTGGACATGGTTTTCGGTTCGAATGAGTATGCATTTAGATGAAATAGCATGAGATTTTACTATTTTGAAAATTACAGCTTGCTATGTCATTTAGAACCCGAAATATCTACTGAAATCAAGAACGCTTATTTTCTTAATAGAGGTAAAGTCCATATGCTGCTACTATTAGTTTCAAAATGTAGTTTAAATTCTCTTTTCCCGTGGCTGTAGAACATTTCCATTGTTGCTTTAGTTTTATCAACAAATCAGAAATAAATTAATCGTTGACAATTTAACTTTCAGTAAATACACGTATGATTTTTTTTAACTGCGAAGTAAATACAATTTGGGTGCTTCGAAACAAAGAGTCCGTGGTTCGATGAATGTTATCGTGTAGTAGTTTGAGCGTGATAGATTGTGATAATTATATATTTATTAGTGTGTAATGTAAATATGTGTATGGCCTGCGTGTAAAATGTATGAAATAGGGTGTCTATAAAATATTACTTCGCGCGAAAAATGAGTAAATAATGAAGGAATGTAATGATATATTAGTAATATGATATAAAATATGAATGAGATGATATGACACCTATATTTAAATGGATAGGCATAATGTATATTATATAGTGAGAATATGAATATGTTTACTAAAAAAAACTTTCGCGTTTTGACTTCTACACCAGTACATTCATCCAACCGAGTTTGCTATTTGGATAGTAAAGTATAGTTGGGAATTGTGTGTTACTTCGCATTTAAGTACCTCATAGTAACAGCCCCGGATTCTTAAGCCTTTCATCAGATAGGGTAGCATCATGTGGGAATTACTTCTAAAGGTTGACAGAAATGATAATTAAGAAAACTAACTGCTATTAGTCCACCAGCGAACGAGTGCGGGCGGCCGATTTTGGAACTAAAATACAAACAACAGTGTTTCTAACCGGATCACTTGTAATTAATCTATCACAGTTGTTTTTGCCCTGTTCATAATAAACCACTTCACTCATATGTTCAAGTTAAGACAAACACAATTTCAAAAGTTATGGAAGTTATTTTCACAACATTTTAAGGGACTGGAAAAAAAAAAGTACATACACCCTCCATATTAATATGACAATAACTTGCGAATAAACTAACCTCAGTGTCGTACAAAGGAACACTGAGAACTTCGTAGCATTAGAATGTAAGGAATTCCTAATTCATCTGTTAACGAAACCTCGAAGTTCATCTTTGTGAATCAAAGTTATACTTTGGCAACTGCGCTTTCATTGTTTAAAGCAAGTTCTATTGTGTAGTTTTGAGATAAGGCGTCTTCGAAATTGCTACCAATTTGGACCATGTGATCGATCGATTGACAGTACCTTCAGTAACAAATTTGCATTGAGATCATTTTCGGATGTGCTGCAAAAGATTGGTGAGAGAGAAACTGATAATCTAACCGCCTCCGAAGGAGATTTGGATCCGCCCCTAATTAAGAAAGTAGATAAAGATAACTTTCTCTGATATCTAACCTGTCATTATTTAGCATGGTTTGGTAATTGAAAAATTCAGTATTACTACCATATTTTGAAAAAAAAAATATTTAAAAGAAATAAAAACAATGTTACATTGAGGCGGTAGGGGAGCGATTAAAATTTAAAGTGGGGAGCCTGACAATTGATTTCTTATAGCTCGTGAAATTCAGAAAAAAATGAATTTCATATTAAAAAAGAAATACAAAATACATTTTCAGGGTAACTCTTACATTCATTATGTTATTATAAAGTTAATGATACTTTTGAAATTGATTAGAGTGAATAGATATGTATTTAAGTAACAAAACCACTTGCGTAAGTTTTTCAAAATATCAAGTTAGAAGAACGAAGTTTGTCTTCCACTGCTATCTCATTGCTCAAAGATACCGGCGATGAAACAATTGGCCGGAAATCTACGTAGCACATTTTAGTACTTACACTTGAAATAAAAATACAGCTGTTTAAAGACGATTGATTACCTTTGTCTTTGAATTTCATATGTGCACACAGGATTTGTTAAACAAGACCGTACATCTGATATGTTTGAACTATATGCAACTTAAGCTCACGGGCTAAACTCAGTCTTCTGAAGTCAATCGACAAATGATTACGTATTACAGACACAAAGACAACACTAGGCTCCCAAGTTTCAAAATTATATTGTGTATGAAAACAGATAATAGAATTAATTCTTTGTCACAAGAGACCTAGGGTCTGAAAGAAATTCAGAGGGAGTTCAAAGGGAATTTTTATACTCATAAATAAAAGTTGTGAATTTATTGTGTATTGAACCAATGATATTTATGCTTACATTACCCATAAGCTGATGTTCTATCGATACTTTTATTTCACATTTACCAAAAGGCTGGATTACGATTATAATCCTAAAAGAAGGATACATTGTAATCAGGTTTTACAAGGCAATCCCGAAAGACAAGCTATCCAATCCCGTAGCCCTTTAAAAAATTAAGGAAAATTTCTTCTTCACTTCCTTTTCCCCCAAAGGGTTCACATTAATCGAAACAATGAAATGAAATTTCTTTAGTTTAACGTCCCATGATTATGCTCTTTATGCTAGAGGAGACAGATGATTAATGAAAGTGAAACATTGTAAAATTAATTGTTGGGCTCTCACAGAACCACGTACAACAAAGACACATGCGCTAGCTAATAGACCAACGGAGAGAACTTCCACAGTTCTCGAGTGGAAACGTATCGGAATTCTTTCTTGGCTACAACTCAAGAAAATAATTTAGTTGTTAATCGATAGACCTACATTAAAACAAATACAAGCATCGCGCGCCTGAACTTGATTTAAACTTACAGTTACAAGATATTGCGCAAGTATCTAACCTACCAACCCATAATTAATATTTTAGTCATTACATCTTATTACTCAGTTTTACAGGTTTCTACTGTTTTATAATGAAATCAAATAAAACGTAATCAATTTTTTTTATATATATAATCTGCTTAATACACGGTAGAAACTCACTTGTATGCTATCTTGTTCTTAAATTGTTAATTTCCATGCATATGCCATTATCCACAATACATCTGCATTACTGCAGGAATAACCATTACTGCATTCAATAACAACTATATAATTTATGGAGTTCTTTATTAAGCGAAACAGATTAGGCTACTTATAACATGTAAACTGCAGCTTTTGAAAATCGTTGGATACACTGCAGAGTGACGCTCTCCGTTCCCCTGTCCCACCGCGCTTACCTAGAAACTGATGTAAACACTACACTAGCGCCCTCCACGAAAAACCGCACTAATATCCTGGTCAGGTAATATATCCTGTGATCATTGAAAAGTACAGGTTTGGTCATTTGTACCTTTAACATTCATTGACTCTTCAAGATTTTTTTTTGTTGCTTACCTTATTTATTTATTGTGCAGTGCTCATATAACTTAGATCGGACTATCCGATTAAATCAACCGCTACTAAATTAATATTTATGTCATTCGCGTACCCGGACGTCGACCCATGACCCTCTTGAGCATTTTCGTTTCTTTTCTTAGTTTAATTAGTTGATGGAAATTAAAGACGTCCCAGACTTTGGCATGTCTGCGCAGGGTGGCTATCGGTGATGTTTGGTCATTGAAATCACCGATCCAATTTTTTTTTATTTTGGCAAATTCTCATTAGGGATATCGTATCTATTACTCTAGTTTCATTACTATTCTGGACTCTCCTAGTTTCTTAGAGGTCGGATGATTTTTTTTCTTTTTGAAATTCTAAATTAGCGCCTTCTCTAACCTTCCGGTGGATTTCCGGGATCTCCAAGGACTCAACCGGATACAGCGAGGAGGGGAATTTCCTTAAAGCTTTCGTCTTTCTGAAAATTCCCTTGCGGTCACGGACTAGTTGTGTGTTTGGAGATAACTTTTGAGTTTACGTATTTAAGTAAACCACCCCCTTTTTGGCATAAAAGAGAATATTTGGTTACAGTATGTTGTATACGTAAATTCGACCACTTATCTTTCATAGTTGTAGTGTTCTGTCTCCTCTCTTTTTACCTATTCTTTCCTCTACTTCTTCTCTAAAGTTTTTTTTTAATTTTTCAACCTTCCCCCCCCCCGGTTTTGAAACTTATGAAAACATACAATATTCATATCACTTATTTTGATCGTATGTACTGAGACATCGAGGGATACAATTCGGGGAGGTATTTCAGCACAACTCAGGACCATTTTCGCGATACTCAACCCACCACGGGAGAAACTGGCGAGAAGGTACACTATGCTTTCAGATTCCCAGAAACTTACTTGTTATTCATTGATCGTACAAATTACATACATTGATTAATGATTTCTGGTTTTCTTTCTATTGATTGGTTATATGGTGTATGTATTAGTAGTTTGGGCCCACTAGTTTCTAATAACATTGACTTTTTTTTCCTTTCTCTGTACATACATCTATATATGTACTTACATAGTTTAAAGGGTTACGTACCTGCTCTATTTGTTGTATTTCCACCTCTTATGTCAACTTATTAAATAACACCAATTATTTCTTTATACGCGGATCTTAGTAAATTGAGAATTATTATTAATTATCGGGTTTATATATATAAAGTTTCAATGCTGCAACCTTATGAAAAGAAAATAATTTTTGTTAGTCAGGGTTTTTGTTTTGTCTTTGAGCCAATAAAATGTGAATACTTATTGAATATAAAAAGGTTATGTAGAATTTAAACGTCGACGAAATACTGAAATTGATATTAGAGTGAAATTGATTATATTGAGGAATGTGAATAAATATATATATACGAGTATGTATGTGAAAGGCTCGGTATTTACCCTGGTTGCTTTAGGTTGCCATGGATTTTTGACACCCGACATTGATCAATTATTTGTGATATAAAGTATTGCCGCGTAAATTGTAATAAAAGACACCTTATTGAGTTGTTATTAATGTTCGTGACTATTAAAGTTGGATACTATGTTAAATACTGCAGGTAAATAGAACAAGTAGCAGGTCGTAAGAAAAGTAAAAATAACTCTAATCCTTATCCAAATTTATTTTGCGAGATCATAGCGAAATCAGTGAATTACGAAATAGTGCGCCCCACCAACGAATCCTTCTATCAGTAATCTATGAAACAAATCCTCCCCTACGACTGGAAAACATAACTATTTGTCGTTCGTCAGTTCTGTGACTAGAATCTTTTGATTACACGATCTTGACCAAAAAAAAAAAAAAATCGATGAACCGATTTTGGTAATAATTTAGGAATGTGAATACAGGCCCTAGATAGGTCCAAAGACTAGCTCCATTGAGACATATAGTGTAATGGAAATAAGTTCCCAATGTTTGGGACTGGACTCAATATTTTAAATCTCGATAAAATTTGAATATTCATACCAAGTGCGTTAAGTGACGAAATAAAAAATATATGTGTAATATGAAGCAACTATTTGTCTGTAATTAAAACCAAAACGACTAAATACTCTCATGGACACCAAACACAGTGAATATAGAGAGTTGAAAAAGGAGTTATTATCGACTCGAGAAAAGACTCATAAAATTGTCGAAATTTCTCCTCATGGGACAGAGACTCAATAAAATGCTACTAAAGTTTTTTTTTAAAGATTAATTAACCAATTATATTTTTTCTTTTCTTTTTCACCATGATATGTATTCATTGTACTGAACCTGAAATATGTTTAATGTTTAACTTCGATTTTTTTTGCCTTCTCTCTTCGTCTTTCGTTTTGTCGATTTTTTAAAAATGTAATCCAATTTTTTAATATCTCTACAAGAGAAATGTGTTATTTGATATTGTTGGAAGTAGCAGATTTCTGTGCATGCTTATGAAACTTTTTTTTTTCATGTATCAAATTTTTCCTCTTATGTCAAACCAATTTTTCTTTTATTGAAATGTAATAAATGTCTACAGAAATGTAGTTAGGTTAGTTTAATTCAACTAAATATAACCTGAAGTATACACTGTCCTGTATGAATGTGAGTGTGAGTGAAATGTAGGTTTAGTATTAAGTAGTGCTCTCAACGGGTCGGGTCGGGTCGGGTTGAAGACCGACCCGACCCGACCCTTGACCCGAATTGACTGACCCGACCAGATGACCCGACCCGACCCGACTGACCCGAACCGTGATCCGATCTGATTGACCTGACCCGATAACCCTACCCGAGCTGACCCGTTTGACCCGACCCGACAACCCGACCCGTATAACCCGACCCGACAACCCGACCCGAACTGACCCGATGGACCCGACCCGACAACCCGACCCGAGCTGACCCGATTGACCCGACCTGACAACCCGACCCGAGCTAACCCGACCCGAACTGACCCGACTGACCCGACCCGATAACCCGACCCGAGTTGACCCGACCCGTTTGAGAGCACTATGGTCACGACACTGGGTGAACGCCAAAATGCACTCACATTGGGAAACTAGTTTTAAAAGCATAATTTTAGAAAATAAAGCATAAAGCATAATTTAAAATATATAGCACAATTCTTGGAAAATTCTCTTTAACTGAAAGTTTAACATACTGTGTTAATATTTTTAAAGCCAATATTCACAATGCAAAATCATTGAGAACATAACAATGCAACAATGAAAAGCTTATTTTCGTTTCTGTAAACTTTTCGGTGTAATCCTTTGATGTGGAGAAAAGAAAGTAAAAGAAGAAATTTTTCCGCCAACAATGAATAGTATGCAAGAACTCCATACTATATTGTTACAGTGAAGACGCCAGCTTTAAGTTTTTAGGGGGGCAAAGGTGGGGCAAATACATTTTCGGGGGGCGGCTATTTGCCATACCAAAAATGACATTTATTACGTTTGACTTATTTTACATTACATTGTGCATTTCGTTGCTATTTTTATGTTAGATCTATATGATTATAAATTAAACTTATTTCAAATAAAATTTGTAACTAACAAATAAGTAACGTCTGCACATGAAATATTTTTCAATGAAACTTTTGAAGCCTAAACATAAACTGAATTACTTTCGCGTATGCTACAAGTAACACATTCGTCTATATGCTACGTATCTCTCGCTCTCTCCCTCTCTCTCTCTCTCTCTCTCTCTATATATATATATATATATATATATATATATATATATATATATATATATATATATATATATATATATATGTGTGTGTGTGTGTGTGTGTGTGTGTGTGTGTAGAGAGAGAGAGAGAGAACTTACGAGGAGCTGCTGAAAATGTCGTAGTCCAATCCAGAAGGAGTGTAGGTACTAGATAGAAAAATGAAACCGTAGTTTAGAAAAACATATCTCTGTATGTACAAATGTAAATTTTCATATTAATAATGAAATTCTTATTGTTTCTCAGGCCTCTGAAGTGATTATGTGTGCCCAAACAGATAATTTCACTAACATCCAGATCCTTACTGTTATAATATTTTTGTTCCACCAAGGATAGTCACCGAAGTAAATTAATTAGGAAATCAGTGAAACACCACGGGACTCTCCTCCGTTATATATAGTGGTGAAGAAGTAAGTGGCTTAGTATAAACGTAGCAATTTCTCAACAAATTATGCTTTACATCCAGGATGATTAAAAGCAATGACTCTTCCTGGAATCATGGATGCAATTTGTGACATTATTCTTGAAAATTGCAGCATTTCAGCCAGTGGTGGATATAGCCCGGGGCCGGAGGGCCTAGGCCACCCCAGTTTTTGTATGACAAAAATAATTTAAGCTATTTATATTTATTATAGTCTGAGGTCTGCACCCCGATTTCTCAGTTTTTATCTTCTCAGCAAAACTTGTGTCAGGGATTCTGGGCATTTCTTTGGAACTCGTCGGTAGCATAATTCAGAATGGCTTGGGTATGCGCAAGTTCTCGGCATAATGGGTTCCCAAAATATATGTCAGGAGAATAAAAGGGTAACGGCATTAAGAGAAGTATTCTTCCAATTTGACCGTAATGCTGATCAATTTCGCTGACGAATAGTAACCATAGATGAAATATGGTTGTACCACTATGATCCTGAATCGGAACAACAGTCAATGGAGTAGTAGCACTCATTTCTCCATCGCCCCAAGAAGTTCAAGACACAGAAGTAGATTGAGAAACTGTTTGGAACATTCTTCTGGTATAAGTATGGAGTGGTAGACTACCTCCTCAATGGTCAGATATTTAATCCAGAATCTCTACATTACTTACAAAACTGAAAGAAAAATTCAAAGTTCAACGCTGCGGAAAATGAAAAGAAAGGAATTCTGTTCCTTCAGGAGAATACACCTGTCCATCAAGCCCCTGCGAACATAACTGACATTGCATAATCTAGGATTTCAATGTCTAGATCATCATTCTTATTCCGCAGATTTAGCTCCGTCTAACTATTACTTGTACTTATTTCCCAAACTTAAATAACACTTGAAAGACGCCATTTTAGATCTGATAGGGGTAGAGCTACGAACAGTGGTGCGAGGAAATCTAGATTTTTTTAACTTTTCTGCAAAAGCTGGAGCACTGTACAAGGTAGTATATTGGCTCTCGGGGGAAGAGAAGAAGTAAAACTTCACCAATCCACATGAACTCCTGGGTTGGGCTACGAATTTTTCAGCAGTTCCTAGTCAATATGGTAGACGTCACGTCAGTACTTTGAAACAAAATAAGTAAAGGAGCACTAGTATAAACCAATTACTAACTAAAGATCAGCACTCTGACAATACATTTTATTGGGAATCAATTTCATTCCATAATTTTATTATTATCATTTGCAGGAAGGGAAAACACAACTCTTTTCATCTCCTTCAAAAAATTAAGCCCTGGTAGTTGCAAACTAAGCTGTTATAAGCACATCCTCTGAATATTGGAAGCCGAGAATAATGTTTCAGAAAAAAGAAGTTTTAAATAAAACAGAATATGAAACTGAAAACTTCAAACCTGGACAAATAGAAACAAGTTACGTAACTGGTTTTACCTTTCTTTTGTTTCCAATCGAAGTTGATCCAATGAGAAGAAAACAAGTCGACCAAATCTACTATTGTTCGCTAGGCACAATTATTAAAAATCATAAGAAAGAAGTATAACTAAAATTTACCTCAAAAGGGGCTAAATTAGAAAACAGAAGTATGCGTGCATACCCAGACGCTCAAAGAAGAAAGCTTGAGGATTAATCTGCCACATAGTAAATTCATGGAAAGTAGACTACAATTTGTCAATGAGATTGGTTATGATACTGATATAAAATACTACATGAAGAATGTTTAAAGATTGTACGAGTCTGGGAGGGCAGTCTAGGTGGCAGTCAGGGGGGCAGAAGTAGCTACTAGGGGGGCGCTCGCCCCCCTTGCCCCCCTCTGGCGTCATCACTGCATTGTTATGTTTACTTTTTGAACTTAAGCACTTTCTGTACTTTTTGGTGGCATCTTTTACTTTCCCTTTCTGTATATATGTACCTGTAAGGCGCACACAAATGATAGAAAAAATTTATTCGAGCAAAGCACTTCTCTTTACAATGAATTAAGTAGAAAGTTCATTAAATATGAGAGAAACTAGTTGCAAAAAAATATCAATAAATAGATCAAGATATTTAGAATATTTGATGTATAATAAATATACATTATACACGATTAATGTAAAATAATCATTGAAATTAACAATAAAGCATAATTTAAAAAAAGCATAATTAAACAAGAAATAAAGCATAATGTGGGTTGCTCTAACAATTAAGTTGTATGAAGACGAGAAGAAAACGAAAGCTGATTCCTTAACGAATTTCGTTGATCTTCTTTGTGTCTACAAAAACGCATTCCTAGAAACCTACAAGCTAGGTATCATCTCTGTGATTATATCAGTTTCTAGTGCTACATGTGAAAGGTCATTCTCTTCTTTGAAAAGATTAAAGACTTGTATACGCAAGTCAATGACTCATGATAGGTTGAAAAACTTAGTGTTACTTTATATTGAGAAGAAAATTGCTAAATCGTTAGATCTTTAACAAGTTGTGGATATGTTTGCTGCTGCCCACACGAATAGAAAGATCCTCTTCAAGTAGAGGCATGAACCTATAAGTTATTTTCTTTACCTGTAAAAGTGTATTTGCTTCCACTTAAGTCAACCAGCTACACATATTTTAAACGCCATGATTAAATAACTATTTACTTATATTAGAAATCAATTGCATTAATGAATCCTAGTTGTTTGAGGTACTAAATTCTTATATTTTCACTGTTTTCCAAAGAGTAAAATCATGAACAATAAAGATGGAAACATTCACCTCGAATACACACACACACACACACACACACATACATATATATATATATATATATATATATATATATATATATATATATATATATATATATATATTGGAGATGTCCCCCTCAAAATCCTCTTGGGTTCTTCATTGCCCCCCCCCCCCCTGAAAAAACTCTAGCTACGCTACTGGACACCATGCACCAGAGATGAATTCTCTACCACTGAGCCACCGCGGCCCTGCTTGGGCTTGGTCGTCCATATCCAATCTCTCTTTTGGCGTTGCTTAAACAACTTCTAGTTTTGTTCTAAATCCAGACTCCATATTGGCGTAGATATTAATATTACAGTCGATTGGTAAAATCAATCTTCCACATTTAAAAATTAAAGTACACACAAATAGAAAAATAAACATTTATCATAAAAACACTAGCTGCAAGTGTTCAAAATAGATTTATGGTTTCTATAAAATCAATTGAAAATTGCTATTTTTAATTAGGCAGCTAGTGAAAAACAGCAGCTTTCGACTCTAGCCGAGTTTAAACTCAACCTAAACTCAGTTGACCAAAGTGAACTGACCCGACTGACCCGACCCGACAACCCGACCCGATAACCCGACTGACCCGACCCGACAACCCGACCCGAGTGACCCGACCCGAGCTGACCCGATTGACCCGACCCGACAACCCGACCCGAGCTGACCCGATTAACCCGACCCGACAACCCGACCCGAATAACCCGACCCGAATAACCCGACCCGACAACCCGACACGAGTTGACCCGATTGACCCGACCCGAATAACCCGACCCGACAACACGACCCGAGCTGACCCGACCCGACAACCCGACCCGAGCTGACCCGACTGACCCGACCCGACAACCCGACCCGATTAGCCTGACCCGACAACCCGACCCGAGCTGACCTGACCCGACCCTACCCGTAACCCGACCCGTTTGAGAGCACTAGTATTAAGTGCACCGATTCTTTTGATATATATATATATATATGTGTGAGTTACTGTAGTTAATGGTAGTTGGCAATTAAAGTCGTTGAATGTCAATACTAACTTAATTTAAGTTGGCTCTATGAAGGAAGCAAAAAGGACTGAAGTAACCTGAACGAACGATCATCATGAGAGAACTTTGAAAGTCAGAATTTTCGACAAATAGATGTGTTACTCTGATTTTTTTTTTGGTTGATTCTAACATGCCATCAACTTCGTCGTTTATTTTTCAAATATTGGATATTAGTCTAGAACTTCTGGAAATATTGAATAAACGGTTAAATTAAACTTTCTCATCTATCTCAGAGCTAGATTGGGATAATTCGGTAGTTGGGGTTAAAATGGATCTAGGTCTGGGATGTATGGGTTAACATGTGTCTACCTTTGATCACCTTAATACCAAACATTCACCCAATTCGATCCCAATTGGATAATTATTCACTTTCCTTTAACATATTTCTCAAAATATCCAGTAACAGTTTCCTCTTTATCACCTTCTTGCTTTACCTCTTTTCTCTTCTATCTTCCTTTTCCTTTCTTCATCTAGAACTCCTCCATGGCTAAGCGGTTAGCGTACGCGCCTTTGGCGTGGGAGACCCGGGTTCGATTCCCGGCGGGAGCTCATGTGGTTCGGATTCCACGTTAATCAGTAGGTCCACGTCTCATATAGCCTCGCTGCTGAAAGGGACGCTAAACTAAAATCAACTCAACTCCTTTCTTCATCTTCTTCTTCTATTTTTAATGAAACTGAAAAGGGGGTCGTGACTGGGAATTCCATATATAATAAACACGGTCATGCATTTATTTATTTTCTTCAGAAGTCCGATAAATAGTTTTCTCATTTCGATCGAACCTAGTATGTTCGAAATTAAGAAATGGATAATGTATTCCAATATAATTAGACATAAGTCTATAGCTTCTTGAATATCCCCACCAGGGGTGAAGGGTTCCCATTCACGACTTATTCCATGCATCTCATTTGTTACAGAGACTTTCTTTCTTATTTTTTTTCTTTTCTTCTTTCTTTTCCCTTTTCAGTTTTCAACTATTTAATTGATAAAATCTCTATAAATCTTAAACTCAGGGAATCAATTGCCTCCCTTCACGATGATATTGAAAATATGAATCTGGCCCCTTGATAATTTTAGTGTAAAATATATAGGTCTATGCATTAAATTGGATTTGTCTCATTTCTAACCACTTCAGAAAGAAGGTTTTCATTTCAATTCGACCCTTATATATATAGGGTGTTTGAAAAAGAACTCCCTAGTTTTAAGTATAAATTTAATTGGGAAATGAATGAAAACTTACATTAGTGAGTACATAGCATGAAAGAGAATTTCTTCAAGTTTTGTTTAATGTTGGTAGACTTAAATGTGGGATCTATTTGTACACTACCGGTTTCCTTGAAAGACTTTAGCCAATGACGGATAGTTTTTGCTGCAGGTGGTTCACCACCATACTGGCGTCTAAAATTACGTTGCACTGTTATAACTGACTCAATTTCCACAAGCCAAATAACACACTGCGCTTTCTGTTGCGGAGTACATATTGTTGCTGAGTTGCTCTGCACTGCACGCCTGCCTGGACTGAACTGAGAAAACAGAGGAAAAAATAGCACTGGTGCCGTCTCAAGGTCAAGCAGACCTGCCAACTACAGGGGAGCCAAACTTGGAGAGTTGATGAATCAAAAACCAAGAACTAGAATAATGTATGTCACTTTGTACAGATTCTAGAACACATTAAAACTAGGGATTTCTTTTTCAAACACACTGTATATATATCGGGTGGTTCCGTTAGTCCGTACCAGGCCTTTAAATCGGAAACGGTCCGAGATATGTACAAAATGAAAAACACGTATCCCATTAGTTGCAAAGGACAACAGAGCGAAGTAAAAAGTTTCGTCCCAGGGTCCCAGACGGGGTCCAATTCAAAATTGTCAAATGGAAAGAGGGGTCAAGTAGTATATCGCTTGAAATTTCATGTAAAAAGAAAGAAGCTACAACAGGTCCCGATTCTCTACGATCACCCTATGCAAAATGGCGGCGGGTCAAAATGTCATCAAAATTTGCATTGAAAAACAATATGGCCACCCCTATAAATCTGAAACGGGCAGCCAGACGGAAAAACTGAAAAACAAGTGTTACATGATGTTCAAAGGACAAAAGATCGAAGTAAAACATTTCTTCCCAGGGTCCCCCGCAGGGTCCCAGACGGGGTCTAACTCAAAAATGTCAAATGGAAAGAGGGGTCAAGTGGTATATCGCTTGAATGCTCTTGTAAAAAGAAAGAAGCTACAACAAGTCCCGATTCGCTACGATCACCCTATGCAACATGGCGGCGGGTCAAAATGTCATCAAAAGTTGCATTGAAATAAATAAAAAAACACATTTTCCAGTGGAATTGGTGGTAAAATTGCTGGACAGTGCCCGGTAGGCCTGGAGAGTTGTGGTGTTCATCATAAAAACACATCAGCGAGTGGTGCACACAGCCGAAATATTGAGTCAATGACACTAGTCGGTTGGGAGAAAACAACTGTTTTCACTTTGCTTGCACAGAATTCTTCGAGATGTGGAACGAGGCAAGCATGCTCTACCAATGTTTCCTGCATCTATTTTGTAAGAGGTCTGGGACTCTTCCCAGATCTTGACCTTGGTGTCCGCACAGGATGTGTGTTTGAAAGCCCTTTGTTGGTAGTTGTGATGTTGCTTCTTAGGGTGGCCTCTCCCCTCCCAGACCTCCGACATTATGGGATCAAGGAAATTGAACACTGTATCCTCCCGACTGGCCAGTGCAACGGACGAAATATTTCGGCTGTGTGCACTACGCGATGATTTGTTTCCATGATGCACACCATAACTCTCCAGGGTACAGCAATTGTACGGAACATTCCCCTGGGACATGTTGTTTTGCACCATTTGCCCGCATTCAGCCCAGAACCCAAAACGGCGGTATAAATAGATCTGTATTTTGGACTTGCCGTGTGCTATCCAATGACGTATAAATCTTGCCAATTCACGAGTGTCACGTTGCGACCCTCTCCGCGTTATTGTGTTATTTCCGTTCGAGAATGTACTTTCCCCCGAATTCCCGACCTAGGTTTGAATGATGTCACAGCCTGGTTCGTCTGTATACCTATCTTAAGCTTAGTGTTCCTCAGTAACAACAGGCGAATAATGGGATTGACGCAAGGTTCCCGCCCTGTCCTTACCTGCCCTTTTCTTCCTTATACGTCATGTAAAAGTGAAATTCATGAGACATTAATGTCGTGAAACGTATAACTTCAAATGAAATACCGAAATGAATAAACATACACATCTTTGATAACGATTACTGCAACTGGATTGTACTGTTTGCTGGTTTATGTTTGTTGTGCAAAACATACGCCTTTCGAGAGAAACAGTCGCAAACAACCTTGAATTGAAAGGCACGAACGTGAAATACGCTGGAACACAGTTTGTTCCACAGTAACTTGAGCAGGCTTTGCTGAAGGGTCGTTAGTACGAATTGTAGTGAAGTACTTGTGCTGTCAAAAGTAATACACGCTACGAATTGAGTTGTGTGTGTGTGTGTGTGTGTGTGTGTGTGTGTGTGTGTGTGTGTGTGTGTGTGTGTGTGTGTGTGTGTGTGTGTGTGTGTGTGTGTGTGTGTGTGTGTGTGTGTGTCAGAAGGCTTCCATTTCATTGAAGAAGGTGGCACATACTACCCTAATATCGTGTGTTAGTGCAGTGTCGGCTAAAGATAGCATTGTATTGGAACAATGCCATATACGAATGGGGAGCATTTGACATGTTAATGGTGTTAGGGGAATGTAGGCAAAACTATAGAGCTGCAGCCCGAATTTATAACGCAAGGCTTCCACAGCGACAATCAATTTCCCATAATGTACTTCGATGGTTAGCAAATCGTCTGAAACAAACAGGGCGCATACCTCCTCAATATGGGGGTCACAAGCATGCTCCAATTGTAGATGACAACGATGTCGTTATTAATATTTTGGCTGCTATCGACGTACGTCCTAATCCATCCTCAAGAGATATTACTTGGGGTCACGGAATTAGTCAAACAAGTGTACTGCGTATACTGTGGAAGCATAAACGCCACCCGTATCATATCTACTTGTGCCAGGTGCTAACAGATGCCGACTGTAATAAGCGCCTCCAGTTTTGTAATTGGGCCCGTCAGAAATTGAGGACAAACCCAACGTTTTTCAGTATGTACATGCTGTGGACAGACGAAGCAATATTTGCAAGTGATGGTCATGTCAACCCACACAATGCGCATTATTGGGCTGCGGAGAATCCGCACTGGACACTACAGATCGACCGACAAAGACGTTGGAGCATCAATGTGTGGGGTGCTATCATTGGAACACATGTAATTGGGCCCTGGTTTATTGATGGAAATTTAACTTCGGCTCTGTTCCATCAATTCTTGACAGAACATCTACCGCAACTGCTGGAAAACATCCCACTTCATGTGCGGCGTAATATGTGGATGCAATTGGATGGTTGTCCAGCACATGCTGCTCGTACATGCAGAGGTGCATTAAATACTTTATTTCCGCAACGTTGGTTAGGAAGAGGGTCCAATACTCCTTTCCCTTCTCGCTCTCCAGACCGTACGTGCATGGACTATTATTTCTGGAGTCGACTCAAGGAGCTTGTTTACACGAATAGACCAACTACACCAGAAGATATGAGGCAACGTATAATGACCGCATTTCCAAGCATAGGAGAGGAAGAGCTTGAAGCTGTGGGCTTATAATTATTATCGCCGTCTGGACCGTTGTCTTGCTGTACATGGACGACAATTTCGGTAAAACGTGATGTAAAACGTGCTGTGTGAAGTGCACTTGTGTTACGTAACGGACAGCAGCCATCTCCAAGTACGTTATGCGATGGTAAATTAATTCTTAGAACAACGTTAGACGTTTCAATATAATATGCTTACCTGTCCACCATAAGGCTTCCATTTCCATACTGTGTATGTTACCAGTGTTGACTACGAGACGAGACAAGACAACACTTTTCAGTAGTGTCACGAAAGAGGACAGAACAGTCTCTGTAGTATTGTACCCGGAAAACGTATGTTACCAAGGAAACATAGCTGTTCAAAATGTTCAGGGTCTTCCCTCCAGCACAATCAAACAACTGCTAATTTGGAGGCGGACCCTGCCTGGATATCTAGAACTGGTTACCGTGATATGTTGTACTTTTGAAATAACGAGACACTTGTTTTCAGTTTTTACGTCTGGCTGCCCGTTTCTGATTTATAGGGGTGGCCATATTGTTTTCAATGCAACTTTTTATGACATATTGACCCGCCGCCATGTTGCATAGGGTGATCGTAGAGAATCGGGACTTGTTGTAGCTTCTTTCTTTTTACAAGAGATTTCAAGCGATATACCACTTGACCCCTCTTTCCATTTGACAATTTTGAGTTGGACCCCATCTGGGACCCTGGGACCAAGCTTTTTACCTCGCTCTGTTGGCCTTTGCAACTACTGGGATACGTGTTTTTCATTTTGTACATATCTCGGACCGTTTCCGATTTAAAGGCCTGGTACGGACTAACGGAATCACCCGATATATATATATATATATATATATATATATATATATATATATATATATATATATATATACAGGGTGGGCCATTTTAATTAATCCACGGAAATATCTGAAAAATGATAAAACATAGAAGAATTTTTTAAAGTACACGTTATATATTGCTAAGGAGGAAAACCAATTCCGCCAAAAGTACCCCTCCCTGCCCCCCTAAATGGGGGTAACGGGGGGTAACTTTGAAATGTCAAATGGGAACATGGGTCGAGTAATACCTCGTTCGAAAGGTCTTGGAAAACTAAGTAACGCTGTACCAAAAGATGTTTCATATTGTGCACCAGTTTCAAAATGGCCGCCATGATATGGTTCGGAAACTCCAGTAGCCGTAGTATGAAAACCATGGAAGGTAAACGAATGGAACAAAATTGAAACACGTAAATATCATAGGGCATATCGAATGATGTAATCCCTGTGATCCCAGTGGCCTCCCTGAAGGGGTCTTGTGGGCTAACTTCAAAATTTCAATGTTCGACCGGACAACGGTTCGGGCGTACGCTTGACCTACCCAGTGCTGTTTGGAAGGCAGACTTCATGCATAGAAAATTGGTGCACTAAGTTAACGCGGATGGCCACAGTTACATTTTGATTAACTATTAGCATTCATGTCATATTGTGAGCTTGAGGAACGAAACGGTGTGTACGTATATCCCCGAAATGCTTTCTGAATAACCAGCACGCATTGCATAAAAGTTTCTCTTTTTTTAGTCACTACAGCGTCATCCTTACAAACAAATTTTTCAACCACACCATACCTATTTGTAAGGTTAGCCTTAATTTACGAATTAAAGTAGAGTTCTCGTTTGAACTTTCACTTTACTTTCCACCACACTCACATACAGAACGCAGGGAGAGATTATTTTGCAGGACTTGGATTTCTCTCTATACAGTATGGCAATTTTACTCTAATATTTTTATCTCTGTTGTATTATTCTCGAGCCTTGGAACGCCTCCGTGGTTTTCCTATTTAATTTTCGTTATTTTCATTTATGTGTAACCGTATTCATACTATGGGCACTAGACGTTTTCTTAGACACAGTCACCATATCTTTGCATCATTTTGAAAACGGTGTCTCATGTCGAAAGTTTTCTTAGAGAAGTTGTTTGATATTAATTTGTCTATGTAACGTGATGTTACTCGCTTCAAGCTGCTATTTGAAATTTTCAAGTTGCTCCGGATACCTTTCAGTTGGCCCTTGGAGTCACCCCGACAACACCTCTCGATGTGCCTTACGTCAGTTAGCTACTCCAGTTATTCTTTTGTTGATTTATCTCCAATCGCTTTCATACTACGGGTACTAAACCTTTTCTCTGACACGGATACTATGTTTCGGCGGCCTTTTTGAGAACACTGCCATTTCACATAAATCGTTTTCTCCTGCAATATGTTAGATTTTGCAAGATTTATCGAACGAGGTACCACTCGACTCATGTTACTATTTGAAGTTTTGAAGTTAGCCCCCAAAGCCCCTTTAGGGAGGCCACTGGGATCACAGGGATCACACCGTTCGATATGCCCTATGATATTTACGTATTTCAATTTTGTTCCATTCATTTACCTTCCATGGTTTTCACACTACGGGTACTTTAGTTTCCGAACCATATTATGGCGGCCATTTTGAAACCGGTGCACAATATGGAACATCTTTTGGTACAGCGTTACTCAGTTTTCCAAGACCTTTCGAACGAGGTATTACTCGACCCATGTTCCCATTTGACATTTCAAAGTTACACCCCGTTACCCCCATTTAGGGGGGCGGAGAGGGGTACTTTTGGCGGAATTGGGTTTCCCCCTTAGCAATATATAAAGTGTACTTGAAACATTTCTTCTATGTTTTATTATTTTTCAGATATTTCCGTGGATTAATTAAAATGGCCCACCCTGTATATATATATATATATATATATATATATATATATATATATATATATATATATATATATATATATATATATATATATATATATATATATATATATATATATATATATATATATACGTACGTCTCTGTGTGTGTCTTGTGTGTATTTCACGCATAACTTCGACATAGGCGCATTGAATGTGATAATTCTTTCTTTTATTTGAAGGAGTATTCTTTATTTGTGGTCCAATGTAAAATTTCACAAGGATCTAACAATAGTATTCGAAGGTACAGGGTGTGCGCAACGTCGACGCTACCCGAAATTTGGAGCTTCAGAACTATTGAATCGTAAGTGCGAATGAAATGAAACTCCCATTCAGGGAAGGCCTGTCCTTCTAGATATATTTGATATATAAGCCTTGGGTAGGAGTTTGACGTTTGTCCTCACGAATGACAAAAACATACAAAGATTAAGAGAAATAATTTAGGATATATGAAAAATCAGACATTAAAGACAGCTGTAGGTTTTTTTGTGTGGACAAATAGAAATGCTAATGGGTAGGGGGGGTAGGAATACCCTATATTGTTCTGAAACAACAACGACACGTTTTCACCAGTGAAAAACTCTCACGGCTATGATAATGGCATCTCGTAAAAGAGAAAAACGCGTCTTTTCCGCCATTGTGGCTTAATATGATAACACTGACGGTACCAGACGATGTCAACACATGAAAATGGCTACCAATTACCTAGCAGATAGAGTGTTACGGACCAACAAGAAACTCGCAAATCACTGGGGAAACGTAATAATCTGTCTACACCTGGCCATGATTTCCTGAACTTAATAGGAACCTAACAATAATCTTCAGAGCTAACTAAACTAACTAACTCTATGGCCTATGGAACCCGGAGGTTCAATGCCGCGTTCACAAAAGCTCTCCACTGACTTCTATCCTTAGCTAACTGCATCCAGTTTCTACTTTGTATTCCAATCTCAGCTAGATCCACCTTAATATTGTCCTCCCATCTGCGCCTAGGTCTTCCTAATGGTCGTTTTCCGAATTGGTCTTCCAGTCAAGACTTTGAAAGCGTTCTACTTTCTTCCATTCTAGCTACATGACCCGCCCACCTAAGCCTCCTAGACTTGACGACCCTAACAATGTTGGGTAAACCATATAAACTATGTAGTTCCTCGTTATGAAGTTTCCGCCATTCCCCATTCCCGTTCCTCTTGGGTCCGAATATTCGCCTCAGGATCTTGTTCTCAAATACTTTCAGTCTATGCTAAACTATGAAACTGTTATAATGGCTGACAGTGTTAATATCATAATTAACTTACTTCATTGAGTGAATGTTCACGCATAACATCAATATAGAGTTACTTCTTTTGATTATTATTTTCAAGTTTCTTTTCGGTGGGGCAACTCGGCAAAAGCGCCGATTTCTCTGTAAATTTGGGGGGGCCCATTCAGATGTAGAAGGCATATATGAGGATTTTAAGACAAATTGCATTCAAATTATACCAAATATTGTATATTTATAAATGCAATACGGGGGCCTACATGACCTTTGGGGGGTCCGGGCCCCCTTGGTCCCCCCAGGATCGGCGCCCTTGCAACTCGGTGAAAAGCTTTTTCAGGCCATACGTCCTGAGTGAGATTTAAGGACGCAAATAGGCTAGTTGTCGCCCGAGGCAAGAACTCATCTTAGCGCCCCCCCCTTGACCAACCAAACCAAAACGCTCCCCAACTACACCTGATATTAGCATCACACAGTTATTTTCCTATTCCATTTTTTCTTCAAGTGGTAAAGTTTGATTTCAAAATTGCAGTACGTAACTTAAATTTTAGTACAAGATAAAACATAAAACTAACTAGTATTTGATTGCCAAATAATCTAAGAGCAGCATGCTTGACTTATTCTTATAGTCTTATAAACACTGCAAATCACAATGATTTAGGAATTATATCACGATCTGCATATGTGTAGAATGAGTCAACAGTCTGTTGCTTTAGAGGAGAATATTTAATTATGACAAACAGTCAAGCTGCTGCATCAAATATTATACTTGGACATTTTACAAATCTCTTAAATCGATTAAGTTAAATGAAAACACAAAAAGCTGAAACTAAAATTTAACTTTGTGGACTCTTTTGGCTGCAAAGGTTTTTACAATGTCTTCAAAAGAAAGGATTGAAGCTAACTTATACTCAATGAATATGATCATAAGGTTGGTGAGTCCTTGTTGTCCTGTTAAGTTTCTGAGGTAATTTTTTTATGATCTTTAGTTTGCTAAAATCTTCTTTCCTTACCTTATAGTAAAGATAAATATTTGCCCAGTTTTGTGTCACCCAATCCGGCGCCCGAAGCACAAGCCCCGTTTGCCCTCTAGTTACATCACTGGTAAAATTTTCCTCATTCACACAAGACAAAATGCCGAGATGGTACAGATCGTTCCGCAGAAATTGATACAAGACTTTGCCACTGAAATTGGTACAGCACAGTGTAATATACATATAATAAATACCCTATGTAAATTATGATCTTATTTATGCATATAATTATTTTGCCTAATTTGCGTATAAAATGTGTTGTTTACGTATAATTATTTTTATTTAGATTTAGGTAGTAAGTAAAGGATTAATTGTGAAAGTAATAGTGTAGAGTTATTTTCATTTTTATGTGTATTATTATTATTCGTGTTTGATATCATTTCATAAATGTGAAGGATCGAAATAAGATAGAATTTTATTAATATTGTTTGCAAGCGATATTTAATTGCAAGACTAAGCTCTGGTTAAATTCTATATAGAAAACATAGGAAGTTGGGAACTCAGCTCTCATGAAACCCAGCACAGAAAAAAGAGAAAATTTTAAAGACAAGATTCTTTGTCTGGAAGAAGAGAACACACTTCAGTTTGAAGCAACTGGTACATCGTTGCTAACTCTACTGTTCATAGTATAGGCGCATATGGTTGAACTTTAAGTATCTCAGTGCATACAAAAGATATCGACGACAATTTTACTTCGGTCGGATACGTTGACAGCCGGAGACACCGAGTCGAGAACAGCCATTGTCAAAAACGCTTGCGGGAGTTGAGAGGCACATGCGAAAATATAGAATACAAAGAGGTGTGAACAAATGAGAACCTGACCAGATCTAACACCTATTTCATCGGAAGCATCATCTCCAACGAACTTTTCGCCAGCTCAGCGCCGGCCTAGCAATTTGAAGCTCCCCCTCCCCCACTTGCAGGAAAAACTCAAGGAAAAGACCATTCCCTGTAGAAGCCTTCACACCTGTAAATAATTATACTTCCACAAGTAATTCTTTAAGTGTTGTACAAATTTTCTTGAAGTTTCGATATCGTAGTATGTAGGATAAGTTAGTCGCTTAATAGTATGGTTATGAAAATAAATGATTTCGATTCAGGACGGCAAGTCCAACAGTCTAAACCTGAGGGGGATGCATAATAGATGTAAGAGCGACAAAGTTCTTGTCGGAGGAGCAGACGTCCTGGGGTGAAAACAGCACCCACATCGCACAAAATCATGATATATTAAGTTGTTATGACATGACAGCACGTCATATGTTCATATTATATGTAATTTTGTGTGTATATACTTATTTTAATATGTAGTGTGTTGACAAATAGTGCAATCACCCAAAAACAATGAAAATTAGTTGAAAATCTCAGTTGCGACAACCCCTCATGCAGGGGAAATGCCTACGAGTAATCCCGCCAGGTGGCAGCACCGGCTAAAGCAAGTGTGAGGATGGATATAACTCAAGTGCAATGCATGCACATTATGTTTAAAACTAATTTATATATCTATTTGTGAAATCCTCAGGAAGTGATGCATATCAAATGAAAGCCTGATCTTTCTAGTTGACAGTGCAAGTGTCAGAATATAAATAGTGTTTACCAGTTCCATGTAATTAGAGTGAGAACAAGGCAATGTGTGGTAATGAGGTCAGATAGTGCAATGATCTGTTGTGGAAACCCTCTCTTACCGCACCAACCCCCGTCATAAGATTCGCAGTAGGCAGAAAGCGAGCCCAGACTTTTGGCAACAAGGAGGGTTTGTTAAAAGAGAATAGCAGGGAAGAATCAGGGTAATTCGTGTCTGGTTATCGGAAGAGAAGGAACACTCTTCGCGCTCTTCTCGTGAATTCGTGCTTGGTCTTCAGTGAAGAAACATTAGTCTTTGCGCGCCTATAGCATATTCAGTATGCATCTTTGACTTTCGTGAAGAACTTATACTCTCGGTGCTTTATCACTCGTAATAGTGATGTGTGCTATCCGCAAAGATATAGACATTGTAAGAGCAATGAAATACTAGTCATGCTCTAGACTATTCGCCATTTAACAATATAAACGTTCATAGAAGTCAACTGTATACCTAGGTACAGAACAGTATTTTTACATTTTGTGATGAGCGGAAACTTCGAACTATTGTTTTGCAAGTTATTTTTAAAGCCAGTGTACAGTTTCTAATTTTATTTGGTATTAGGGTGATGAAAATTAGATAGTCGCACCATAGCCACTTAACGGGCTGGATCGCGCTAGTTAGGCGAAACGAGCAGCTTCCAGATAAACTAACTACACTACGTACACCAGAGAATGGGAAATGTCAATTGTTCCCTAAACGATAAGGCGTAGGCGAAACAGAAGTGTGGCAGAAAAGTCTTGTTCCAATGAGAAGAGGAGCGAGGCCTTGTTGGACCGACGTCTCACTAGGAACGGAAGACAGTGAGGCCAACGCAAGAAGAAGAGGACATGGAACCCACTTGAACCACCAGGAACTAGGACCAAAATGTGTGATGGAACGTGCACGAACTCTGATTATAAGTAAAGATAGACCTAAATCAGCACAAAGAACTTTTCGGCGAAACAACCTTGAAATTCAAAATTCAAAGTTTTTTTCTTTCATCTGTAAACCAAGTGTAAAGTGTGATATAACGTGTGCTTACGGCATATTAAAATTAATTCATCCCAATGAAATCAGAGTGCATCATTCTCCACAGGGAGTCCATTAAGGTATGTAGAAATTGTGCCAATATTACGTATTCTTTTCAGCTGTCCTGGAATTGTCCGAGTCCAATACGACATGGTTGACCAACATCTTTATGTTGTTGTGTGAGTGGGAGATAGTATTGACTCCTTACACCTGGAGTAAAACTGCGTTGTATGACCCTGAAAATTAGATTCTCATCTTTGCTGGAAATTCTAAAGTAATTTGAGTTCATTTTGTTTAGCGTAATGTCTTCATCAGTTTAAATTAAATTTTGCTCTACCAACTTTGCTAGTAAATTTGAATATCATTAAATTATTTACATTCCATTAAAATTAACTTCATTAGCACATTCAAATTGAATAAATTTACATTCATTTACATTTATTTACATAGATCTACTTTGATCTCACGACTACAAAAAGTGGCTACCCAAGCATACGGATCTTCGTGTCATTTATAACAGTGTTTTGCAGGTAGGTAGGCAACCCAACTTACGACCATGAGCGATCGGCTTCAGTGGCGTACGCTGAATGTCATCAACGCTGAATGTTTCAAGCACTCAGTTCCATACCCTTTAAGGACAAATGTGATTCTTGTATGTATATCTTAATATAGAAATATATATTCTTCCATAAGATCTTGTTTAAGAAGGTTTAAATCCCGATCATTCGCCACTAGTCAGCTTACTCTTGCTAATGCTGTTTTACTTCTGTCTGTTAAAGAAGATTGAAGGCAAAGAGTGACAAAACCGGAGATTGAAGGCAAAGAGTGACAAAAAAAATACAGCAGAGTGCCATTTCCACTGATTAAAGCTTGCAGAAAGGAAGAAAGAAACGTATAGCTTCGAACAAACAGTGCTTCATTAGAAAAGATCAAGTTATATGTAGCACAAACATAAATAAACAAATAAATATGTCGCTAAATTTGTAAGTATGTTGCCAAATCGTCATTTAAAAATCGCCAGAGAAAAATGCCAATCGGAAAAATGGGTCAATGTTGAATTCCTCTAGATGTCGCGACTTTTCTCTTAAATTGGCTACACTGATGGTCAGAAGTGACTGTTAGCAAGTGCAAGAAAGACCAAAAGACTGATTATCGACTACAGCGCCATCAAAACATATACGTCGCCTCCACTAAACAGTGGTGTGCTAACGTTCTAAATTTGAAAACGCGCTCCGAAATCCATGCTGGAAATCTGAAGGAACCGGATTATCGATGACTGGATTTTTGAATGGCAACCTGTACATGTTTTCCCGTCGGCAATTGAACCTAATGGGAATAACATGCAAGTCTGGAATCAAATTCTGAACCACGAGCATTAAAAGCGAAATGTTGACCATTTGATGGCATGAAAGCAGCATACTTTCCATTCTGAAAACATAAACAAACGTACCAGTCACATCAAAAGAAATAATTAATAGATCTAGAAAAAGATACATACCTACCATGATTATACGGCTCAATAAAATAAGAAAGAAAAAATGAATAAGGCAATCTTATTCCGCGATTTGATCACGTATACACTGAGAAATAAACACACAGGGTAAATACACTGTAATCTACAATGAACAATACAATAATATCTCCCTCTTTCACCCATACATTTGTATCTGCATTTCCTTTTTACGTGGTCCTTCAAAACAGTACCCGCCTACTTTTGACATTGCGTGTCTTTCTATGGCTTCTCATGTCATTTTTTTTCAACTTATCATGTCAGAAACAGAACAACAGGTGAAAAACGAAAGAAGAGTAATGTTCCAATTTCCGCTTCTAGGTTTCTTTTTCTTTTTTTTTAATGCTTCTGTCTTATCAGTGTTGTTAATAATTTAGTTCTACAACATCTGTATTTTACATTAACTTGACATAAACTTTTATTAACATGAAATAATACTAGCACTTAGACATATGACATTAAAAATCCATCAATAATAACAATTATAGCAATTACACAACAGGTTATGTGTCATCTAATGACTTTTATTATTGAATTTTCATTTCAATTATAAATGAAGATGCAAGATACGGAAATTTACTTCCCTATTCCGTTAGCAACACTACAAAGAACTACAAGATTTTTATCTATTTTATATTTTATAGTATATCTATTCTGATAATCTATCGCAATATGAATTAGTGGAAAGAACAAAGCACATAAAAATTGAATTAAAGTATAGCACGGCCAGCAAGAGAATGTCTCTGACAGCTCGCAGCAGCGTTGCCACTACTCACGTGTCAAGGTTTTGTTCGGTGCATCTTTAATAGCAATTTAATTAGTAGTGTAAGACAGAGTGACCGTGGTTAGTAACACCAGTACCAAACTAGGGGCTGCATTTTCCCTACGTATGTAATAAAAAAAACGTCAGAGACCATCTCTTGTTGGCCCAGCTATAGTACTATCTTTTCTTTTGAGCTTGCCCAACTATATTGATTTGAACATCCATCTGTAGAACAATTAACTGTCAATATTACACAATTCTACATGTGTAGCCTCATATATTGGCGACGTTCATATATTGGTTAGTTATATAAAATATTTAGTTTCGAGTTCCATAATTATGTTCTTTTAGACTAACAGACATGATTTTTTTAAAAAAAATAAAAATGAATGATCACAAAAAGGTTAGTGGAAATTAGTGCATGACTGCGAAACATGGTCGCTTACTTTAACGGAAAAACGCAAAAGAAAGTATTTGAGAATAAAATCATGAGACGAATATTCGGACCCAAGAAGAACGGGAATGAGGAATGGCATAAACTTCATAACGAGGAACTGCAAATTTATACCGTTTACTAAACATTGTTAGGATCATCAAGTCAAGGATGCGCAGGTTGGGTAGGTCATGTAGTCAGAATGGAAAAAAAGTAGAAAGATTTAACTGGAAATTCAATCAGAAAACGACCATTAGGAAGACCTAGGCGCAGATGGGAGGACAATATGAAGATAGGTCTTGCAGAAAAAGGAATACAAAGTAGAAACTGGATCCAGTTGGCTAAAGATAGAAGTCAATGGAGAGCTTTTGTGAACGCGGCAATGAACCTCTGGCTTTCATAAGCCATATAGTTAGTTAGTAGAATGAGAATGAGGAAGGAAACGGAAAACCTCTCATTAATCCAAAGACATTATATTATCCACCAAAAATTCGCATAAGTTGAAATCAATTTAGAACAACTTCTACTTTTTTTTTTACGTAGACTTCCAAACTATGCTATGCATATGTGTCGGAAGTCTTATAAAATGGCTTTGTCCGTCTGTCTGTCAACAGGTATCAGAGAAAAACGGTAATAGATATCGAAGTGCGGTTATTTGGAATCGATTCAGTGTCCCAAGAATAGGTTCTATCTCCTTCGGTAACTTTCTATTCAAACTTGAAACGGTTCAAATGAACCATTTCCAGTTTCAATCCTTACCGCCATAGAACAAAAGTGGTTATAGATAGCGACAAACGGTTTTCTGCAGTCGATTTAGAGTCTCAAGAGAGCATATCGTCACAGTTCACACACTCTACGAAAACCGGATGTGGTTAAAATTCACTACTACTTCCGGTTTCAACACTCATTTTCATATAGCATAAACGGTAAGTTATTGAGATGCAGTTTTTTTTCTTTCTTTTGCAAGGCAATTGGTTCCTCGTCCCAAGAATAGGTTTCATTTTCTCTGATAGCCTCTACTCAAACTCGAAATGGTTGAGATTTACTACTACTTCCGGTTTCAATGCTGATTTCTGTAGATCAAAAACTGCACATGAAATCGAAATGCAGTTGTTTTGCAATCGATTCAGCTTTGTAAGAATATGTTCTATCACCTCCTTTTTCCTTTATTGAATTATGATGTGGTTTTCCAGTTTCAACATGTAATTATATCCATAGAACATCAACGGTAACAGATAGCGGTAAACGGCTTTCTGCAATCGATTCAGAGTCTCAAGAATACATGCCATCAGCACACCACGTAAGACTTCACCAAAATCGGAAGTGGTTGTAATTTACCACTACTTCCGGTTTCAATTCTGATTTCCACAGCGAGTAAAAACGGTAAGAGATATCGATATGTGCTTTTGCAACTGATTCAGCATCCAAGGATAGGCTCCATATCTTTTGTTAACTCACTATTCAAACCGGAAATGATATAAATTAACAATCTGAAAATTAAAATCTAACCGGAAATTAAAATGGTTTAACCATTTATCGTCATAGAACAAAATGGTATTAGATAGCGAGATTTTTTTTTCAAACGATTCAGGGTTTCAGAACATACTATCACAACGCACAACATTTTGCCAAAAGGAAAAGTGGTTGTAATTAACTACTACTTCCGGTTTTAACACTGATTTCTGTAAAGCGAGAACGGTAAGAGATATCGAGAAGCGGTTTTCTGAAACAGATTCAACTTCCCAAGAGTAGGTTCTATCTCCTTTCTTAACCATTCTTAAAATCCAAAAGTAGTTTAAATTAACGATTTCCGGTTTCACCCTTTACCGCTATAGAGCAAAAAGAATAAGGCATAGCGAGTAATGGCTTTTTATATGGATTCAATGTCCGAGGGAGAGTTTCTATCTTCGATTTTATCAATTTATTGCAACCAGTAGTTAAAGATGTACTACTTCAAGTTTGAGTATTGTATTCCCGTGGTTTGGAAGTCTACTGTAGTTTCAAACTCTGAAACGAAAATCACTTGTTTAAAATCTATTATTTAAAATGTTCGCTGATCATGTCTTACAAGGAACGGACATGAACGTGTCATCTGGACATCCAAATCAACCCATTAACTCTGTTAGTATAAAGAAAATCGTAGGCTCGCAGTGAAATAGCTATTACCTCAACACTGTTCATTCGAAAGACATGGTTTATAGTTCATTCTCTTCAGTATGAAACAAGCTTTCAGAGGTGCTATGTATTGGGGTCCATAACGTACTTGAACAGAGAAAATTGGGAGAATGTCGGGAAAATTACCTCCAGAAATTCCTCCCATCAACTTTGGCCCCTTCTGGAGTGGCCCTGGGTAAAAGTACAGAATCCAAATGTATCTCTAAAGGTACTGTACGGGATAAGAAATGAGTGTATCAAGTTTTGTTTTGATAGGCGAAATAAGTATGAGGGAAAAGGTTGTATACTCATACGTTCTGTTTATACAAAACCGATACTATGACCTGACCTAAGGGAACACAATATAAAAAACATAAACACAGTACTATTTATCCTGATATCTAGCATTCTACCACATTCTCTGTAAAATGAAGTAATCTTTTCAATAGTTATCACGCATATTGTTCCGTGACATGTGGAGAAGGAAATTGAGGATAAGTAGCAAAAATGTTTTTCAGAAAAGCTCTATTGTGAAGTTGTGCGTTCTCAGAAGCGATACCGGAGCCGGTAGTTACCTGTGTGTGAATTAAATAACATTTAAAGGGGGGGATAAAGTGTACATCCGAGAAATTTAACTTGGGGAAGTCCAAAACTTATGGGAGACATCCAATTTTTCATCCTCCCTGGTAAGTCGCACATTGTATTAGTACACAATTAAAATATACCTTTAAAAATACTATGATGTATACGGATAGGAGGTATATCTTTAAAACAAGAGAGAAGATATATTATGACACAATAAGAACGGAATAAAGAACAAAAGAGCATGGGTGGCGGTATTGGTGGATGACGTGGGTTTACCCCAATACAATTGTAGCAAAGTAGCTGTTTAACCGGTTAACTTACTAATTATTTCCAAAGGGGCGTTTCAATTTTCACCTATTTTTTATTGCTAAATTCTAACATTCACTTAGGAACAAAATGAATGGCAACAGTATGATTATTTTTACTGAAGGCAACAATGATTTACGTAAGCCTAAAATGTGCTTTCAATAAAACCTCGAATATACTCAAGCTTGTAAACTTTGTACCGTTTAACAGTGATCAATTGTAATAATGCCGTATGATGCCCGAATATACTCGAGGTTTTAAATTATTTGTAAAATTAAAATCTCGAATATACTCGAGCTTTTCAGTTAACCGGAAACGCTTGCTTCATTCTAGAGAGACTGTGGTACAAATCTTGGCATCAGGAGTAGGGGATAAATGTATGTTCTAGCGCACTTTCACCCCCACCCCTCAATAACATAGCACACCCCTGCTTCCAAATATCTTCTAATCTACCCCCTAATAATTTTTAACACTTTTTATCCCCCAAATAACTTCTATCACATCTCAAATAACTTCTATCTTACTCATAATAACTTCTAATGCATTCAATTACTAAATCTAGTTACAAAAATCACTAAATCTGGTTATAAAAAATCACTAAATCAAGTTACAAAAACAAAAAAAATCACTAAATCTAGTTATAAAAATCACTAAATTTAGTAAAATAAAATTACAAAACACTTTTATGATTTTACCATAAAAGTTAACTAAATTCTACATAATTACATAATAGTTACAAATTAGTATATTGATAGTTACAAGTTCGGATACTGATAATGGAATCTTCTGCTAACCTCGTTCTCTATAGGAAACAATGACTTCTTAAACTCTGTCCACTGATCATAATTCAAGCTGAATAGACAGCCGTTAATATCAAAAACAACTTGAACTTCGGTTTGCACATTTTTTACAATTACATTGAAATTATTAGTAAGTATAAATTTCTTTTGAGGATCCATTCTATTCACTCCATTTTTTACTTCTGACGACATATTTTTGATCATTTTTATTATTTTTGGATTCACATACAGAACTCAACAGTTGGATAATTATCTTTTAAACCAGTGTATTTGATTTTTATTCCATCTTTAACGATCTCATCAATCATTTTATCTGTTAAGTGTTTTGTAAATCTAGGTGGAAGAAATACCTTAAACTCTTCACATTCAACTAAAACACTCTTTCCAAACTTAGTTTTAATCTTTTCCATTTTTACAATCTTATATTCTGTATTTAATTCTAATTCTCTTAATCCAATAACCTGTTTTTGTTCAAGACTTCCAAGTTTATTTAAAAGTTCAATATGACTCGCCATCGTATTTATTATATTAAAACTTTTTAAAAATCAGTTTCTAATAGCCTCGAATTTCATTAAGTATGTCATTGATTCTGTTAACAATATCTCTTACATTTTCATCTGTTAATTCACCATTCATGAGCTTAATTACATTAAGCTCATCTTTAAACAACCCAATTCGATTTACCATATTTTTATAATATTCTTTCTTTGAAGCTATATTAAACCGTGTTGATAGACCAGTGATAACAGCAGAAGCCGAAGCAAATGCAGTTGTAATAATTGAATATACTGTAACAGGAATAAACACATTGATGAACCCTGTAGAAGCTGATAATAGAATTGATAACGTAATAAGAGTAATATAAACACATTTTATTCTCTTAAACTTCCTTTTGTTTTTCATTAATAACTTCTCAAGATTTAATATAGTATCTTCAATTAACACAATTAAATTCTCACGTGGAATGTTATCTGGAATAGTCATTTTATTAAACAAGTTTTTATGATATTATCATAAAAACACTTACAAACTAAACAAATCTAATAAACATATTATATAATTGATTTATATCTTCTCAATTATTTTTTCTTTCTCAACATCATACTCTAAATTTTTCTTACCAATCATAACAACATAGCAAATTGTTTTATCTGGTACATCGCTTTCAAAATTAACAGTCAGTTTCAAATTAGTTCTATCACTTACAGTTACTGATTTATGCTTGCTTGTGTTAATTACGAACATCGGCCTATTTTCTAAAAATTCCTTAGGATAATAAAGCATCTCAGTATTTCCAATTGTAGCTCGCTTATATACCGTATACATTTCATAAACTTTCAAATACTTATGTTTTGCAAAATCTAAGTTTAAAGATTCTAATGGGAAAGATTCATTTCTAGAATTACGAAAATGGATATTCTGAACTTTACAATGATCAAAATAGCTTGAATCTCTTTCTTGATTATCATTTCTATCAGTTTGGAAAAAGGCAATCACAAAATTAGGCATATCAAATTCACTTGAGTTAAATTGTGTAGTTAAATCGAATTCTAAATACTTCCCACTAACAGTCTTCTGCAAACATTGATACGTGTTGAATGAAATAGGAATTTTACCTTCTTTTAACATATTTGATCTTAACAAGGTGGCATAGTTAGGTTCATAATTAACAATAGGCATTCTTAACTCCATATTTGTAATCTTAATTTTACCTGGATGTGGTTGATCATTCTCATATGTTCCATCCTGCTTTTTTGTTTTCCAAATAGCAAATGCATTATCATCAGAACCACTTCTTTTAAATGTATATTTCAATCCTCCTTTCCACATAATATCTTTAAAATCTGAACAAAATCCTGGCAAAAGTCTTAGCAAAAACACTATTTCTTCATCTGTTCTTGCCCACGTAATTCCTTCCCATCCACATTCATCATAGTGATTTGCCTCTGGTTTTGAAATCGTACATGTGTTTACAGCTGTTGAAGTTAAACCAGGATAATCAATAATATCTAATATCTGTCCATGCTTACTAACTTGAATTTGAGAAAACAAATGTGGGAAGAAATTATTAATAAGTCTAATATTTTGACCAGTAGTATATTCTCCATCAGCATCTCTACCTCTAATTTCAAAAGTTACATAAATATCAGCATAATAAGGATGTATGAAGCCATCACCCACGTCAATATCAAATTCAATAGACCTGTTTGGCTTATTTAAATTCTCGATTGTTTTTTGATTAGGTTTAAAGGATTGTAATTCATATGATTTTATCTTATCCATATTTATTATTAAAAAATATTTGTAATCGTTATATGAATTAAACCCATAAAAACTTAAATATAACTTCTCCAAATATCCTTATTCCTATTCACCTGACTAATAATTTCTGAAAAACTATACCCATCTGTAAACATTTTTAACACTATAATGCATAAATGTCCACAAATTATCTCGTTAAAATGTTGTATACGGCTGCTATTGTACTCTATATTATGACCAAGATATTTTACGAGTGTTTTTGGCGGATTACCTCCAAATGAATCAAACACATACTTTCTATTTCCTTTTTTCCAACAACAAATCCAATGCGTTCCTATATTTTTAGACGTATCAAAATTAACAATACCACACTCATTCTTCCTTGGATGTTTAGGCAATTCATCACTCATAAATACACCTCTAAAGTTTCTTATCTTAAGTTTTTTAACAAGTTGTATTAGGTCTAAATTACTTAAAGGTTTAATTTCTTCTTTTTCTTTACTGTTTTGGAGTTTACGTTTTTTGAAAGCTTACCACCTTGTTTTTCTTCCATTGCTAAGTTATGTCGCTTTTGTTCCTCTAATTCCATTTTATTCTTTTTTGCATCATCTACAATCTTAGCAATAGCAGCCGCACCTCCAGCAGCAGAACCTAGAGCACCTATTAAAGCTAAAATCGTTGGAATAGTAAATATAAAACCACCATAATGAACTTTATTATCATTTGCTTTCATTTCTTTGTTTATTTTCTTAAGTTGTGGTATAGAAAGAGATAGAGACATACATTGTCCTTTACTTAGTTTTGCTTCCTTTTGTTTGAGTTGTTTGTTAGTTAAAATGTGATCTATATTTAATTGTTTAAGTTCCTGATTAGGAATCGTAAATGTAAAACCTTTTAACTGCATATTTATTATATAATTAAAAGCTTTTTATGAAAAATTTCCATAAAAAGTACATATAAACCTAAATCTAAAAAATACTTATAAACCTAAATCTAAAAAATACTTATAAACCAAATCTTACTTTCATTACTTATAAACCTAAACCAAATCTTACTTTTGTATTCATCACTAAAGCAGTTCCAAGAGCAGGTAGTTTTTCAGTTATTAAATTAGCATCTTTAGCAAAAACTCTTTCCCAAGCTTTATTTTCTAATTCCTTATCTGCAATATGTCTTGATTCTGTATCTTTATTATCCCTATAGTATATATCATGTTCTTTACAAGCCTCATCTAATGGGTTAATACCTTCATCACCTCTCTCTAACCTTTTTTGAAGTTTTGTACCCGGACCACAATATTGAAATCCTGGAATATGCAACTCAAATGGAAGTTTATTAATCAAATCATTTACTAATCCTTTTCCATACTTTTCACTATTCCAAAATTTTGGTGGCAGCGTATTCAAAATCTTTATCAAATAACCTATACCTTTTGGATCATTAGGTATAAATTGTGCAAGTTTAGAATTAATCATATCCATAATACCTACTTTCTCATTATAAAAGTTATCATTTCCAGATTTTTCTTCCCCATCAATAACAATCAAGCGATCAATCAGTTTTCTCACATCATCCATCCATATGTATTCTTTTGATAATTCGTTATATACCTTTATTCCTTCTCCAGATTTTGGTGTCTTTTTTGAAGGTGTTGTTGTTTTATATATTCATCCCAAATAGGTTTGATAATTTCTTTATATTTTTTACCTTTACTAGATTTTTGTTTTCTTGTATTCGGATCATTATTATGAAATGCAACACTAGAATCAATTACTATTTGTTTATATTTTTCTAGATCATCATCATTATAATTTGTTGGATTATGTTTTGTCAATAATTCCCATAAACCTTCTGTTCCTGTATAATGTCGATTATTAATAACTAAATCATCACCATGAATTTTAACTTCCGCATTTCCTATCATATGTATAATTTTCCCATCTTCATCATATGGTTGTATTCCAAAACTTTTATCATCTCTAGTTGCATAATATCTTGAGGCAATATTACCAAAATGAGTTGTTGCTAAAGATTCTATTCCTTCTACTTTATATTTAATTTGTTTTTTCATGTGTTTTATTTCTTCTGTTATAGGCGTATCACTTTCATTTATAGAACTATCATACATAGGCGGTGTTTCTAATAAGCTTGAATCCACTCTCGTACTTTTATACACAACTGGAACTAACTCTTGAATTAGATTTTTATTTTCTTCTGCTACTTTTGATATATCTTGCCCTAAATCTTTAATTGCATCAATAACAGGCTGATCTTGTTCTTTAAATTTTTCATACTTACTTCGATTACTTTGTTTAATTTCCTTAAATCTTTTAATAAGTTCTTCTTTTAACTTAATATACTTCTTAGCTTTATTAACATCCATTTATTATATAAAGAAAAAATAAAAACATAACATAACATAACATAACATATACGTTCACCTGCATTCATATACGTTTAGTTTACACTTTTAGAAATTCTTTAATTTTATTTCTATATTTACCATTATTCACCTTCCTAGTCATATCTATTGTTAAGAAACCATGTTCTTCACTCCAACACTTGCTACATAATGATTGTAATTTTTCAAACGACATATCAGATGCAACAAATTCATCATATATATGTTTTAAATTTACATTGTTTTGTCTAAATATACAAAGAAAGTTTAAGTTGTACCTAATTAATTGTTTTGGCACTTTAGAATATGTTTGTCCAAGATAGAAACAGTTCAAACCCTTATGACGACCTCGAGTAAAATATTCTCTAACGTGGTTTTGTTCTTCTAATATGAAATCATCAAATACTACAACAGAATAGTCCTCACATTCATCTAATGGAATAATCTCTTCATTGTTTCCTTTTATTATTGCTATTGTGTCTTTAATATTACGTTCTATATCTCGAAAAAGTTGTATTAAGTGTTGGTATTTAGGTTGATTTAAACTTTTAGAATATATATAAACATTTGCATATTTTAACCATTTAGGTGCCAACAAAAAATTATCAATCATTAACGTCGCTTTACCACAACCCCTAGGCCCAACTATTAAACATCTTATATCATCAGGTAACAACTCACCATTCCTCTTTCTCTTCGCCGTTTCTTCTGTTAACCTTACTTTAATATCCCAATTATCCATATTAGTTATTTATTATATAATAAATGAAGGTATTTAATTTAAATGGTTATTCATCTGTATTAAACATGTCATTGCATTACCCATTTGAAAACGATTTAGAAGTAGCTGTTGCAGGATTTTACACAACATACTTAACTCCAAACATTACAGAAAAGAACAACAAATTAACGATTTGTAACTTTCCTGGCTATTCTAATATTGCAAAACAACTTATAGTTCAACCTGGTCAATATAATTTAAAAGAGTTAGAAGAATATATTAAATCAAATCTTCCATACACTGGTGATACTTTTAAAAATATTAAATTTACTGAGGACAGAGAGAAAAATAGAGTTAAAATATTTAGCGAACCGTGTAATATAACCTTAGACACCATTAACACTGTATTAGGTTTTAGTGATAAAAACTTGGTTAGAAACACAGAACATGTTGGAGATAAGGTGCCAAGGTTTCATCCGTTTGATACTATAAATATTCACTGTGATTTAGCAGAAGGTATGATTTTAAAACACAATGATACAACACACAACGAAACAGACTTAATTGCAACATTTAGAACAAATGCAGAGTTTAGAGAACCAATTATATATGAACCTAATGAAAAGATATTTTTCCCAATACACCACAATAAATTTAATAATTTCAAAGTTTCAATTAAAGATGAGAATGGTGATTTGATTGATTTTGGTGGAGCTCGTATAACTGTTTTACTTGCTGTTAAATAACTCAAATTATTATATAATAAATATGGATATTTTTGGTAATACTAAAAGGAGGACTACAAACCTCAATCATGTAAGTGAAGTTTTTACATCAAATAATATAACATGGGTTGATTTTAAAAACAAAAGACTTGTTAATGTAGGTGATGCAATTGACCAACATGATGTAGTAACTTTACAACAGCTAGATTTAATAAATAGTAATGTTAATAGTCAATTGGAAGGTGATAGAAACAAATTTGAAGATGTATTAAAAACATTACAAGACACATATATAAAGAAAGATGATTTTCAAAAGATTAGGATGGATACTACTAAATTGATTATGCAGAAAGAAACTATACCCCTAATATGTCGATTGAGAGTTAAAAATGTTAAGGAACCAATCTTTAGAATATTTAATCTCTCTAATGGTTACAAATTTTTCTATAATGGGAAAATAATGCACATGGAATTAAGTTTGGATAAATACTTTCTAGAGATATATTTAGGTGATACTTTGATTGAAAATTTACCTGTAAACATTAAAAAGGGTGATATAATTACGTTTCAAGCAAATAAGAATTCAGCTATGGAAGAAGGACAACCATTGCAAGTTATTATGTATATAGAAAGAGAGCTTTCATAAAACCATTTGCTATATTCAATCTATATAACAACATTCTAATTCAATCTATATAACAACATTTTAATTCAATCTATATAACAACATTCTAAATTGATTATACAGATGAATTATAAATTGTTATATAGATTGAATTATTGTTCGAATTATAGACTAAGTTATAGAATGTTATATTGATTAAATTATATAGATGAAAAGTGTTTGAATTGTTGAAGTTATTATATAGATTGATTATTGAATTATAGATTGAAGTTCATGATCAATTATAGTATTAATGAACAAATACCAACAACAGCATTAATTATAGTATTAATCATCAAATACCGATACCCGTTATTTATAGTATTAATCATCAAATATCGACATCCGTTAATTATAGTATTAATCATCAAATATCGACACCCGTTAATTATAGTATTAATTAGGGATGGCCAAAATTTTCCGGAATCCGGATTCCGGAAATTTTGTTTTCCGGAATCGGAAAATTTACTTTCCGGAATTCGGAAAAATTCCGGAATTCAGAAAAAATCCGGATTTCGGAAAAATTCCGGAATTCAGAGAAATTCCGGAATTCGGAAAAATTCCGACATTTGGAAAAAATCCGGAATTTAGAAAAAAATCGGAATTTTTCCGAGATCCGAAATTTTTCCGATTTTACTTTCCGGATTCCGGAAAGTAAAAATTCTGGAATTGGCCATCCTTAGCTAGTAGCTGTTAAAAGAGAAACACAATAATGAATAGGCTATATATACTGTATTAATTTCTTGTAGTTGGATATGTCTTTATCATTTACGTAGACAATTGCTACTGCAGTTATTTACTACTTTATGAGAAAGGTCTTATTTTCACACACAAAAAAGTCGCCGGTATGTCTCAAACATTATCGCGTTCTCACCTGCAGCTGCTCCAAAGCACTGCAAACTACTTTCTAACCAGGCGAAAGGCAGTGAAGGAAAATAAATTAAAAATAGAATTCCTTTTTTGTAAACGCAAAAAGTCACCGTACACTTATGCTTGAATTAATGCTTATAAAGTATATTACGTTATTTAATATTTTGTGGGATTACCCTGTGCGTTAATGATTGTCTGTAGTCTTCGTGGCATTGATTTCACCTGTAGTAGTTCGTAGTTCTGTAGCTTCGGGACTGATTATGTCCCATTCTTCTTGAATAGCTTTTCTTAGGCCTTCTTTAGTAGACAAGCTGTGCCTTCTGATTCTTGTCTCCAGAACAGATCATAGATGTTCTATGGGGTTCATGTCGGGGATTGGAGAGGTATGCGAAGCTGTTTCAAGGTATTATAGAGTCAGGGGCGGATCCAGAGGGGGGCGATCGGGGCGATCGCCTCCCCACAAGAGGAAACTCTTATTTTATATATAAATAAACCCATCCATAACAAGTTTGGAGCTCTTAAAAGTAGCAGTATTACCGCCAACCGCCCCCCCCAGAAGTCCGTCCTGGATCCGCCCCTGGCAAACCTTGTAGATAGGCCTCGTTCAACAGTACAAACAATAATTGCGATGTATAATGTTTCTATCACTGTGCGAAACCATAAAAAAAATAATAATAAAATAATAATAATAATAATAAAAAAAAGAACTGGAAGACCAAGAGTGTTGAGTGAACAAGTTAAACGTTACATTATTAGGGAAAGAAAAAAGGTTCCAGAAAGTAGTGCTGTGCAATTGGCAACGGATCTGGAAACACGCGGTGTTAAAGTATCAGCCAGTACAGTGCGGAATATTTGCAGGGTATCATGGTCGGATAGCCAGGAAAATGTTCTGGGTGAACAAGACAAATCGTATAAAGAGACTAAAGTTTGAAAAAGAGTATAAAGATAAGGGATCAGGCTTCTTTCTGGAATAGGGTCATATTTTCGGACGAAAGTAAATTTAATTTTATCGAGTCCAATGGGAGGCGTATGGTATGGCGCAAGGTGAATACGGAGATGAATCCTCAAAATCTCGTCCCTAAAGTAAGACACGGAGGAGGGTCCGTGCTCGTCTGGGGTTGTATGAGTGCCTCATGAGTGGGTCGTCTCCACCTTATCGATGGAGTGATGATCCACAAAGTGTATATTAACATATTAAAGGAATATCTCCATACTAGTGCACAGAAGATGGTTCTTGAAAACAATTTATTGTTCAGCAAGACAACGACTCCAAATAAACAGCGGAAAATACTCGATTGTGGCTACTCTATACAGGGGCGGATCCAGGACGGACTTCTGGGGAAGGGGCGGTCGGCAGTAATACTGCTACTTTTAAGAGCTCCAAACTTGTTATGGATGGGTTTATTTATATATAAAATAAGAAAGTTTCCTCTTGTGGGGGGGGCGATGGCCCCGATCGCCCCCCTCTGGATCTGCCCCTGAGGTTTGCTATCTTTCTCAAAGACTTACCCTTCTTATGCACTTTAATAATTACTTTTCTTGTCTTCTCATTTGTTTCTGTTCGGTTGCTTCCCATTTCGACAGCCCACCGTGCAGTTTTTTCACTCCTATTCACAACTAAACTCATTCTGTTACTCGTCATGCTATACAGAGGTGTATACTCAGGTGAATACTAGTGAACCCCAGTTGTGGTATCTTTGTTTCGTATTCGTACGTCAGGTGTACGATCACTTTTTGCGTCTACTCTATACATTTTCTACGGAATTTATTTACTTTTTGACCATTAAACTTGTCTTTGTGGTTCTTTATTGATATATTCATAAAGCTTAGTTTTCATTATTCATATTGTGTGTGTTATTACACTTCTTAAATTTTCTGTTTCTTTTTCGCAGGCATTCTCGTTTCAATAGCATAGGTGTACGAACACTTTCTGCGCTCACTATATGTACAGTAAATACAAATTTATAATTTTTGACTTTACGAAGTATACAATGTAATTGTTCAATAATTAACATAAGCAGGCATTCATTAATTTATATTAATATAATAATTAACAAAACTAATAAGCGGGTGATTGATGACTCAGTGGTAGAGTTTTCATCTATGGTATTCTAACCCAGGACATGTGGGTTTTCAATGGCTAATTTTGTGTTCGAAAATTTTCCCGGTGGAAGGCCTACCTTTCTTATATTTGTTCCATCATCACTCATTAACGAATTTAGTTTATCAAAACTCTATAGCCATATATTCATTCTGTCCGTCAGTGAAACAAACAGTCTCAAGAACTATCTGATGGATTACCAATCAATTTTGGCCATGATGTACAGAGTCAATAGTTAAGAATCGAGTTCCCTGATTAATGTAATATTCAAACCGGAAGCGGTACAAACCACCATTTCCGGTTTTAACGTTAATCATTATATAGTAAATATGGTAATAGATAGCGAGAAGCGGTTTCCAGTAATCGACATATATAACATTCATGTAGATAGAATGTTACCCAGTTTGTGCATCTGCTTAAAATAATGAGCTTAGGTATTTAGAGAGCATTTTCCGCTTTAGAAAATGTGTGCTTGGTAAAGAATGTAGAGAATTAGCTGAGCCAGGCACGTAGCTAGAATATGGTAATAGGAAGGAGGGGGGGGGTTGTCACGAAATACTGTGGTTATTTACCAGGGGCTCAATCATTCTAAACTATTTTATTGGCAACATATATTGGTTCGTTTAGCCAAGATTTCTAATGGGGGCATGATATGAAATACTGTGGTTACACACCAGAGGCTCGATAAATCTAAATATTTTACTGACAACATACCCATATTGATTGGTTAGGACAATAAAATGAGGATATATTAGTAAGTATTTTAATAAGAAGCTATGAAGAAATCTCGAGTAAAAGAATATTAAAAAAGTATTGAAAAAGATATCGTCTTCCGAGGTCATTCGAACGGTGTCGAGAATTTTGCGTCTGGGAAATTTGCACCCTACCTCAAGAACAGGGAAAATTGCGCCTGCGATGTACCTCCACCGGGAAGTTTGAGCCCTGCGAAATAAAAGAACCTATTGGAGCTTACGCATTTCCTCGGAGGGGCTGACATTACAACATAAACAATCCTCCCCCCACAACCATGCCATTTGCGATTTATTTTCATTGTGGCTATATAAGGGGAGAATAAACTTCAATATAAGCCAAAAGAACACAACGGATCAACGCAATCACTGCTTCTTCCAGAGATGATTTTGGGGGAACACTGGCCTCCCCAGAGCTCTCAGAGTGCCCCCTCGGAGGAGACCAAAATAATACGTCTATAATATAATAATAAATAGAATAGTACCAGCAGTGACCCCCCTCCGGAATACTAAATGTGCCCCCCGGAACATTTTTCCTGAAAGAACGACTGAACGCAATTGTGTGTTTGAAGTGTAATTCCAGCAAGTAAACATACTGTAAATAGTTTTCTTGATAATATTACTGAACTGATTTTACATTCACTTTACATTTTCTTTTCTATATTTTGTGTCCTGAAAAGCCAAACAACTCGCAAGGATTGTGAACAGAGATATCTGGGTAGAGCCAAACAGCCTTTTGTAGATTAAATTATACTCTTTGATTATATTAATAAATAATTATATATCAGTCATTTATACGTTTATTGTAAATTTTGTAGTATAATGAAAAATTGTATTTGTATGGATTGCCCTTTAGTGAACTAAAATTGTATTTTTTTCATTTTCTGAATATTATAACAGATGGAGTAACTCACTGAGACGATGAGAGGCAAGCCTAGTTCAAGTGCGAGTGGAAGTTACTTTACACAATACAATAATAAGTTGAATTGTAAGGCGCCAACATCCCAGTGCAAATATATAGCCGGCGCATTTTCCCCTCTTTTTGGGGTAGGGCGCAAACATCCCAGTGCAAATATATTGCGAGCGCATTTTTTCCTATTTTTGTGGTAGGGCGCAAATTTCCCGGGCGCAAAATTCTCGCATTCAAGGAAAATATTATGTCCGTGAAGTTGACAAGCCACTTATGTCAGACTCCAATTTCGACTTTAAACGTCGCTAGTGCTACGTTAGTGTTCGATAGTGACGCAAATCGTTAGTACTCCAACTGCATGCCAACACGCCCACTTCTAAGAATCATCTCAAAAATGAGGTTAACCGTTAGAGCAAGTAAGTGCTCATTGGTGCCATTAACATTAACGTTAATGCCTCCATCCTACGGCCCTTTGAGTAATAATAACACCACGTTTTTTGCTAGTCTCAATGCGTCCCTATATTCTCGCGAACATTCTGACGTGCCCAAGTTAGTTACTTTTTTTGGGGGGGGACTATTGTTTATCTGTTATTGTTCATTGTTTATTGCTAATCTGCAGAGTAGTCCTTACATTAATATGCCATTGTCCTTGATAATCATTGCGTATTTACAAGCAATTTGTTATTACTGTTAGAAGATATCAAAAAACAACAGATAAAATCTACTACTTAACGGTTCATATTTTTCTTTTACAGTACATAAACGATTAATAATAATAATAATAATAATAATAATAATAATAATAATAATAATAATAATAAGACTATTCCAGCATAAAAGTTATCAATTGCATCACACTGGCAACAAGCGACGCATATTTTAACTTCATAAAAAATCGTTTCTCACGATTTTCTGGAAAACTACGTATGATAACATCTTCATTATGTCAAGTTGTTTATCTCAGAGTGATATATGTCTTACCTCTGGACAATATTACAGTAAAACAAAAATTAAATATTAGGAGTACATCGTACTTTTAGACTACATCTCATTAACCATGGGAAGATTGAGTAGTGTATACTTTAGGATGTAAGTTTCAGCTTAACTTGCATCATACATTCTTAGGATTACAAAAAGGAAATTTGTTCGTTTGCATTTGAACAAAATTCTTAGGATTACAAAAAGAAAAAATAATTTTTCCGAATTCCGGATTTTTTCCGGATTCCGGATTTTTTCCGAAATCCGGATTTTTTCCGAATTCCGGAATTTTTCCGAAATCCGGATTTTTTCCTAATTCCGGAATTTTTCCGAAATCCGGAATTTTTCCGAAATCCGGAATTTTTCCGAATTCCGGATTTTTTCCGAAATCCGGAATTTTTCTGAATTCCGGATTTTTTCCGAAATCCGGATTTTTTCCGAATGCCGGAATTTTTCCGAATTCCGGAATTTTTCCGAAATCCGGAATTTTTCCGAATTCCGGAATTTTCCGATTTTATTTTCCGGATTCCGGAAAGTAAAAATACCAGAATTGGCCATCCCTAGTATTAACCATCAAATATCGACAACAGCATCAAACAAACAAACATATGCTTGAATTTTAGTTTGAATTAGGCCGATCTTTAGAATGATGTTGTTAGTTGATATAGTGTTTCAATTATAGATTGAGGCTAATAATTTTCCATATAATAAATAGTATGATGTATTGTGTTAAGTGTAAGAAATCAACAGATACAAAAATAGATAACATAAGAATAGAACAAACAAAGAATGGGAGATATATTAAGAAAGGTATATGTGTTGTATGTGGTGTTAATAAATCCCAATTAATTAAAAAGCCCGATTGACTATATGAAGGTGAAGGTATTAGAGAAGACATTATAGAAGAAATTCATAAACCATCTAGAAAAAATTATCCTAGGTTAAGTGTTATTGTTAAAGGTATAGATGATTTATGGCAAGCAGATCTTGTGGAAATGGATAGTGGTGTGTTAAAAGGTGTTTCAAAATTAAATAAAGGTTATAAGTATTTGCTAACGATTATAGATGTGTTTTCAAAATATGCATTTGCTGTTCCTGTTAAAGATAAGAGTGGTAAGAATGTTACAGAAGCATTTGAATCAGTGTTAAAAATTAGAAAACCTAATAATTTACAAACTGATCAAGGTAAAGAATTTTATAACAAAGAATTTGAAGATTTGATGGGAAAAAACAATATCAATCATTACTCAACATATAGTGGTAAAAAAGCTTCTGTTGCTGAAAGATTTAACAAAACACTTAAACAAAATATGTGGAAGAAATTCACTGTTCAAGGTAATTATAAGTGGTTAAAAATATTGCAAGGTTTGGTTGATGAATATAATAACAAAGTACATAGAACAATTGGTATGAAACCTGTAGAAGTGAATAAGAAAAATGAGCATGCGATATTGAAAAAAGTGTATAAGAACGAATATAAGTCTGTTAAGTTAAAGTATAAGATTGGTGATTATGTTCGTATAAGTAAAATTAAAGGTTTGTTTGAAAAAGGATATACACCAAATTGGTCAACAGAAGTGTTTGTTATTAATGAGGTTATACCATCTAATCCACCAACATATAAAATTAAAGATTTAAACAATGAAGAAGTTAGAGGAAGATTTTATGAACCAGAATTATTGAAAACTAAATATAAGGATGAGTATTTGGTTAAAAAAATATTGAGAAAGAAAGGTAATAAAGTGTTTGTTAAATGGTTAGGGTTTGATAATTCACATAATAGTTGGATAGATAAAAGTAACGTAATATTATAAATGTTATATTTTATGGTTTAATAATTCACATAATAATTAAATAAATAAAAGTAATATAATATTATAAATGTAATAATTATAGTATATTAATTCACATAATAATTAAATAATATATTATTATAAATGTTATATTTTATGGTTTAATAATTCACATAATAGTTTGATAAGATAAGGAAAATGTTGTAGTGAAAATTTAATGTGTTTAACTTTTATGAATATTTTCATAAAATTAATAAAGTGTTTGTTAAATAATTAGGGTTTATTAAATGGTTAGGGTTTAATAATTGCATAATAATTAAATAAATAAAAGTAATATAATGTTATAAATGTTATTTCATAAAAGTAATAAAGTGTTTGTTAAATAATTAGGGTTTATTAAATGGTTGGGGTTTAATAATTACATAATAATTAAATAAATAAAAGTAATAAAGTGTTTGTTAAATAATTAGGGTTTATTAAATGGTTGGGGTTTAATAATTACATAATAATTAAATAAATAAAAGTAATATAATATTATAAATGTTATCTTTTATAGTTATTTAATTAAAGGTAAATAGGATAAGAAGGTAAATGATAATTATGATGAGTGAGTTTATGAAAATGATTCAGTTTTATCATATTAATAATGACTTTGATGGGGTGATCTCATAAAAGCCCTATACTAACACAACACACTAATATATGTAGACAATGGCAGGAGTGTACAAGTATTAGCAGTTGTGTTAGGAAAAATAAGTATGCTAATGTTGGTATATATAACATGAAAAAAATATTATGAAAATGAACTAAAAAATTTGGTAAATATATAAATAAACGATACAGTATTTTTTCATATAAGATGAGTATAAATAATGTTAATTTTACTGGTGAGGAAATGAGGGAGATGTCGATTACAAAACTAAAATTAATATGTAAAGTCAAGAAAATCCGTAACTACAGTTCTTTAAATAAGAGTGAATTAATCAAAAAAATCGAACAATATCAAAATGAATCAGATGAATTGAAAGTTATATACACAATGAAAGTTGATGAATTAAAAAACCATTGTAAAAGGAAAGGAATAAAAGGTTATTCTAAATTAAGAAAGGCTGAACTTATTGACCGTATTAAAAAATATGAAGATGAACAAAACAGATCACAAATTAGAAACATATTTCCATTTAAACAAGATGTTTTTGAAGAATCGAAACCACAACGAATACCAATTAAAGTAGAAACAAAGGAAACAGCAATACAGAAACGATTACAAACTATCACAATTGAAAACATAGGAGGATATAAAGATCCAGTGAAGTTTTTAAATATAAGTGGGAAAGTAGTTATTAACAAAATCAAGGAAGAATTAAAGCACCATCCATTAAAAGTCAACCTTGTATTTATTTGTGATTATATTAAAGATAAAGAAGTACAAGAACGCAATTTTAAAACTATGAATGAAAGAATATTACAATCAACTGACTTAGATGAATATATAACCTATGCTAAACAAAAACTATGTAGAGAGATGGAGGAATTTCAAGGTAGAGGATCAGGATGAACATTGCACCAAATTAAACATTTAGAAATTAGACTAAATAAATATGTACCATTACGAGCTTCTTCCTACATTGACCTTCCTAAACCAATTAAAGACAAGAAAGCAGTAATTAATGTTCAAAATAAAGATAATAAATGTTTCTTATATTCTATTGCAAGTTATTTAAAACCAGCAGAAAAAGATCCTCAGCGACCTTCACACTATACAGAAATTGTGGATGAATTACGAAATAAATATTTTAATGGTATTGAATTTCCTGTACAATTAAAAGATATAGTAAAGTTTGAAAAGAGAAGTAGCATATCCATTAACGTGTATAGTTATGATGATGAATATAATATATACCCACTTCAAATTACAAAAAATAAGCAGGACAAACACGTTAATTTATTATATGTAAAGGATGAAAATAACGATCATTTTTGTTGGATAAAGGATTTATCGAGATTAATAAGAAGTCAAGTAACAAAACATACTGAAAAATTATACTTCTGTGATAGGTGTTTAACAAGACGTTTTAGAAATGAGATGCAATTACAAGAACATGAGCTATATTGTAAGGAGCATGAATCTGTTAGAATAGAACTTCCAAAACCATATGACAATCAAATACAGTTCCAAAATTATAATAGATCATTTAAAGTACCATTTACGATATATGCCGATTTTGAATGTTTGTTATGTAAAATGGAAGTAGACCATAATTGTTCTAAAACTGTGAAGTATCAAAAGCATTTACCAATAAGTTTCTGTTATTATATTAAATACTCAAATGGTGTGTATAAACGTCCTGTTAGTTATATTGGTTTAGATGCTGCAAAGGTGTTTGTGGAGAAGTTAAAACAAGAAGCAATAGAAATAAAGAAAATATATAACAAAAAAGTTAAAATGAATGGCCTAACTAAAGATGAGAACGAGATATATAATAATTCCAATAGTTGTCATATATGTGAGAGAAACTTGAATGATTTACCACCAGCAATTGAAAAACAAATAAATATGTTAAATAAGAAAATACAATTCGCTAAAGATAATGATAGGATGATTGAAAAGTTAGAAGAATGGAAACATGAATTAGGAAAATGTTTAAAGGATATAAATAAAAATAAAGCAAAAGTAAGAGATCATGATCATTTAACTGGGAAGTTTAGAGGTGCAGCTCACAGTTATTGTAACTTAAGCTATCGAAATCCTAATTTTATTCCAGTATTTATTCACAACTTAAGTGGTTATGATACTCACCTGTTTGTTAAAGAACTTGCTTATGATAAGAATGAAATAAAACTAATTGCAAATAATGAGGAAAAATATATAACATACTCAAAATATGTGAAGGTTGATAAAAAGAATGGAATTAATTTACGATTTCTAGATTCATTTAGGTTTATGCCAAGGAGTTTAGCAGAACTAGCAAAAAACCTTACAAAAGAACAATATAGAGAAACGTCAAAGTACTTCCCTAATGATTTGTTAGATTTAGTAATTAAAAAAGGTGTGTACCCATATGATTATATTGAACTCAATTGAAAGATTAGAAGAAACAAAACTACCTTCAAAAGAAATGTTCTTTAATAAACTTACTAAAACCCACATCAGTGATGAAGATTATGAGCATGCGAAAAATGTTTGGAAGTCATTCAATATTAAAAATCTAGGTGAATATACAGAACTTTATAACAAGACAGATGTATTAATATTAGCTGATGTATTTGAAAGTTTTAGAGATGTGTGTTTAAAAGCATATGGTTTAGATCCTGCTTGGTATTTCACTGCTCCTGGTTTATCGTGGGATTCAATGTTAAAGATGACTAAGATCAAACTAGAAATGTTAACTGACTATGACAAAATATTAATGATAGAAAAAGGTATAAGAGGTGGAATTTCACAATGTAGTAAGAGATATGTAAAAGCAAATAATAAGTATATGAAAAATTATAACAAAGACGAACCTTCAAAGTATTTAGCTTATCTAGATGCAAATAATTTATATGGATGGGCTATGAGTCAGTACATGCCTTACAAAGACTTTAAATGGGTTCAACCTTACATAAACATAATGAATATTCCAGATGATTCAGAAACTGGCTACATATTAGAAGTTGATTTAGAATATCCAGAATACTTACATGATAAACATACAGATCTACCATTAGCTACAGAAAATATGTGTCCAGCAGGATCGAAACATTCAAAATTATTAACAACGCTTTACAATAAAGAAAGATATGTTATTCACTACAGAAACTTAAAATTGTATATGTCACTTGGGATGATATTAAAGAAAATTCATAGAGTATTAGAGTTCAAGCAATCAAATTGGTTAAAGGAATATATTGATCTAAATACAAATATGAGAACAAAAGCTAAGAATGATTTCGAGAAAGATTTTTACAAGTTAATGAACAATAGCGTATTTGGTAAAACAATGGAAAACATTAGAAAGAGGCCATCTATTACCTTAGAATGTGATCCAATGAGGGTGGAAAAGTTAATAGCGAAACCGAACTTTGATTATAGAACAATATTTACTGAAGATTTGTGTGCGATACATATGAAAAAAGAAAAATTGACCTTCAACAAACCTATATATGTTGGTATGAGTGTGCTAGATTTGTCAAAACTATTAATGTATGACTTCCATTACAACATTATGAAACCTAAATATGATATTGATATAGGCTTATGTTATATGGATACTGATAGTTTTATATATGAAATTAATACAGATGATTTCTACAAAGACTTAAAAGAAATGGTTGATTTATTTGATACAAGTGAATATGGAAAGGATAATCAATATGGAATACCATTAGTAAACAAAAAAAGTATTAGGAAAGATGAAGGATGAAAACAATGGTAAAATAATGACAGAATTTATTGGGTTAAGATCAAAGATGTATGCATTTAAAGTTGAAAATAAAGAGAAGAAAAAAGCAAAAGGAATAACAAAATGTGTAGTAGCAAAAGAGTTACAATTTGATGATTATAAGCAGACCCTATTCAATGATGTGAAAACATACAAAAATATAAATCTAATTCGAAGTTGTAAGCATGATGTGTATACCATAGCTGTAAATAAGTTAGCATTAGATTCGAATGATGACAAAAGATATATACTAGAGGGTGGTATAAGTACATTAGCTTGGGGGCATTATAAGATATAATTAAAATGTATTTTTGTGTAGTTTAGTTTTAGGTCATATTCAATTAACTTTTATGTATAGTTTAGTTTTAGGTAAAATTTAATTAACTTTTATGTGTAGTGTAGTTTAGTTTTAGGTAAAATTTAATTAACTTTTATGTGTAGTGTAGTTTAGTTTTAGGTCATATTTAATTAACTTTTATGTATAGTTTAGTTTAGTTTTAGGTCATATTTAATTAACTTTTATGTATAGTTTAGTGTTAGATAAAATTTAATTAACTTTTATGTATAGTTTAGTTTTAGATAAAATTTATATTTTTAAGTCATAAAAGTTGTTTTTGTAATTTTATCCTTAGACATAGGCAACCAGTAATGCATGAAAATAATTGTTTTGTAGTCTAGTATTTATGTCCTGTTTACATTTCCTTAATACATTCTTACATAGTAAAGATTTTTGATTTTTTATAATTTTATCCTTAGACATAGACAACCAGTAACGCGTTAGAAAAAAATTATAAGAAAATAGAAACCATTTACCGTTTGAATTTTGAAAATCGGTTAATATTTGACGATGTTGCAGCAAGTTCAAAATTTCGGGAATTTTTTACGGGTTTATTTTTGAGTTTTCGGGAAAATGTTATTCTTTAAAAAAGTCTTAAAATATTATTTGACTTATGGTAGTATTTTTATTTTTTCGATTTGTTGAAATTTTGTGGAGATATTGAAAAAGGGAAAAGTATCCTTTGGGTTATGCAACCATCTATGCATTTTAAAAAAATGGTTATGTTATTAGTATTCATTTACCGTTTGAATTTTTGAAATCGGTTAATTAGGGACCGAGGTATTAAATAATAACGTTATTTGGGGGTGGGACTGCAAGTGTTGCCAACTCACTTTTAACAATTATCATATTTATTAGTAATGGGGTGAATTCATCCCGATATGTTTTAAAGCGATATCTTGAAAAATTAAAACCCTGGAACGTTCCGAAAAAATATATTGAGTTGGAGACACTGATTTTTTCTTTTTTGAACATTGATGTTTTAACTAAATTTCCCGGTTAGGTGGCTATGATCAATAAGTTACTCACCTACTCAATAGATGGTGTTGCATGTGGTATGTTTCAGAGTAATAAAAGCTAGAGAGTTGCGGACAGATTTTGTATCAAGAACTAGCAGCGTTCACCCCGCTTCGCTGCGGTCACCACGGAACGCAATAAACTTTGTTACTTAGATAATTTTTACTTTTTCGCTTTCAAGTGATATGATAAAAACCATAGTAGATTGCAGTAAATGTTAACATTATATCGCCTGTCATTTATGTTAACCCGCCCCGCTTCGCTGCGGTCACCCCGGAACGCAATAAACTTTGTTACTTAGATAATTTTTACTTTTTCGCTTTCAAATTGCAGTAAATGTTAACATTATAGCGCCTGTCATTTATGTTAACCCGCCGAGTCACACGGTCATGCGGGTTGCATATAAATACGTTTATTTTTACCTATCTATCTATATATATAAAAGAGAACGCACAAAATCCTTTGTCCGCTCATCACGCTAATACGGCTGAACCGATTTCTTTCATTTTTGGGGGGTTGTTAGGATTTGGACCCTAGATGGTTTTTATCATATCACTTTAATTTTCAATTACCAGTGTCTTGAGATAATTGACCAATCAGGTGTGAATACGTACAAAAAATCCTTTGTCCGCTCATCACGCTAATACGGCTGAACCGATTTCTTTCATTTTTGGGGGGTTGTTAGGATGTGGACCCTAGATGGTTTTTATCATATCACTTTAATTTTCAATTACCAGTGTCTTGAGATAATTGACCATTCAGGTGTCCATACGTACAAATCCTTTGTTATTAGTTCATCATAGGTATAAAAATAAACGTATTTATATGCAACCCGCATGACCCTGTGACTCGGCGGGTTAACATAACTGACAGGCGCTATAAATCACTTGAAAGCGAAAAAGTAAAAATTATCTAAGTAACAAAGTTTATTGCGTTCCGGGGTGACCGCAGCGAAGCGGGGTGAACGCTGCTAGTGATGAACTAATAACAAAGGAGTTGTACGTATGGACACCTGAATGGTCAATTATCTCAAGACACTGGTAATTGAAAATTAAAGTGATATGATAAAAACCATCTAGGGTCCAAATCCTAACAACCCCCCAAAAATGAAAGAAATTGGTTCAGCCGTATTAGCGTGATGAGCGGACAAAGGATTTTGTACGTTCTCTTTTATATATATAGATTTTCTTCAAAGTGATAATCTTGAATCGAAAAAAGCGGGACAGACAACAAGCCGTGACAGCTAAGACAGACAGCCTGGACAGACACCAGGACGGACAGTTTTGGTGTTGTTATTATTACATACTCAGAAGTTCCAATGTTAGTACTGGAATCGTTCAAAATGAATCAGTGACAGATCACCTGTTCCGAAGTTGTATGTATTCCTTCTTATTGAGTTTTTAAAGCTAATTATTAACGGATTTTCATGATTCAAGTGTCAAATGAAAGCTTATAAACTGGAGATTAAGATGCAATAAATATATTTTGTTTAGGATTCCATTGTAAGTTTTTAGATGTAAGTTTTTATGATTTTTGAAGTCAAATCCGGTTATAACCAGATTTTGTAACCAGATTTAGTGATTTTTGAAGTCGAAACCGGTTATAACCAGATTTTTGTAACCAGATTTAGTGATTTTTGAAGTCAAAACCGGTTATAACCAGATTTTGTAACTAGATTTAGTGATTTTTTTAGTTTTTGTAACTTGATTTAGTGATTTTTTATAACCAGATTTAGTGATTTTTGTAACTAGATTTAGTAATTGAATGCATTAGAAGTTATTATGAGTAAGATAGAAGTTATTTGAGATGTGATAGAAGTTATTTGGGGGATAAAAAGTGTTAAAAATTATTAGATATTTGAAAGCAGGGGTGTGCTATGTTATTGAGGGGTGGGGGTGAAAGTGCGCTAGAACATACATTTATCCCCTACTATCAGGTTAAATAGTACTGCGATTATATTTTTTTATATTATGTTCTCCCTGTAAGTCAGTTCATAGGTTTGGTTTTGTATGTACAGAGGGTATTGGTATACAACCCTCATACCTTTTTCGTCTATCAACACGAAACTTCGAACACTCATTTCTTATCCCCTATAGTATTTTTCGATATACATTTGGATTGTGTGCTTTTACCCAGAGCCACTCCAGACGGGACCAAAGTCGATAGGAGGGATTTTTGGAGGGTCCAGACATTCTCCCAATTTTCCCTATTCAAGCACGTTATGGGTCCAAAACAAAGTCCTTCTGGAAATGAATTATAAACCATGACTTCCCATTGAACAGTTTTGATGCAATAGCTATTTCACTGCGAGTCTACGATTTTCTTTATAGCAACAGGGTTAATGGACCCCAGGGACTTACTCCGCTGTCCATGGCACCTAATTTTTTGTTCATGAACATATCTTATCATGAACATATGTTATGTTTATCGAATGGACTAGGTTTGATTCGGATGGCCAGATGACACGTTCATGTCCGATCCTTGTTAGTTTCCTGATCACGTGAGTACCCTCATTCCTGGTTTTTATCTTTACCTAATTAGACAGGGATAAACACTTGTTAGGTTCATGCAAATGAAATGTCCACCCCAAGCGTGTCATTTTCAAAGGCCGAAAAACTAAAAACTACAAGACATAGTTAATCAAAATACTCACCGTATGCATTCACACTTTTCCCAACGCTGAACCAACGACTGACTGCGTGACGAAAGAAGTATGGTTCTGACGAAACAACTCCTCAACCGTACGTTGGATATCCCAATCACCAGAGAATCACCCCACCCACCCAAAGAAATGATCGAGATGTTGGAAGACGTTCTATTCAGTAGGAGAGATGTCGGGGCAATATGATGAGTGAGAAAGGGTTTTACACTGCAACTCATGAAGAATCTGCACCGTCTTTCACATGAGACGGGTAAGCATTGTTTATCAGCATGAGGGCACCATGTATGTTGACCATTGCTGGATACTTACGGACAAGTTTGCGGTACATTTCGTAGAATTCAGCGCTATAACGATCTGTATTGATGGTTTCACTTCATCTAAGAAAAATATGACGATCACTCTCACCATAGGTCACCATAATAGCAACAACACTTTCTGTGGGTACTTAGGAATGTTGTTCTCGATCCAATCATTGTCCCGATCGTTCACGATTCTCATAGCAGATATTTTTGTCATCTGAAACGATAAGCCGACATAGAAAACTTTTCCCAGTTATTCATTAATAATTCAAAATAATTCTCTCTCTTTAAAATAAGACAAAAGGAGAAAATAAGTATTCAGTCTGTTTACACTCAAGGCACCAAATGAGTTCCTCCATGGCCAAGCGGTTAGCGTACGCGCCTTCAGCGTGGGAGACCCGGGTTCGATTCCTGGTGGGAGCTCATGTGGTTCGGATTCCACGTTAATCAGTAGGTCCACGTCTCATATAGCCTCGCTGCTGAACGGGACGTTAAACTGAAAAATCAAATCAATCAATCAAGGCACCAAACTACATAATAAAAAGTCCTCCTCTGTTTAAGGGCTAACGAAAACAAAATGAAATATTTCCGTTTAACGTCCCACGATTATGCCCTTTAGGCTAATGGAGATGATGGTTATGGCAACTGAATGTTGGTGGAAGAATTGGTACGATGAGAATGTGGGAGAAAACAGTAGTACACCCCCCCCCAAAAAAAAAAGAAAAAAACACGGATACAATGCTTTCCACCACAAGCTTACTTGTCTGGGAACCAAAACCAAGGACACGATGCACCAGAGATGAACGCTCTTCCACTGAGCTACTGTACCCCGCGCTAAATGTGTGTGTGTGTGTGTGTGTGTGTGTGTGTGAAAGAGAGAGAGAGAGAGAGAGAGAGAGAAGGATAGTAGGAGAAATATAGAGTCAAGGGACAGTCCCGGAGCCTCGTTCAGTACGGGTTTGCTTCAAGGAAACTCAAAATATATGTGTTTTAGTATACTATAATCGGTATAACACTTACTACTGATCGTTCAAACTTTTGCGTTGCGTTGGAGTACACAAAATTTTGCTAAGACTAGTACGGAACGAGCCTCGCAACTACTGTAAGCTGCCCAAGTATACGCAGAGGTAGGGTGCATGAAGAGCTTAAAAACCTTTGATTTACTAATTCTTTAAAGCTTCCTTTTTCGAAAATGTGGATTTAAAAAAAATACACTTCAATAACTCTCTTTCATTATTCATAACATAAATAGGTCAACACAATCCATAATCTGTTAGGTTCCATATAAAACCTATTTCTTTGTAATCCACCGGAAACAAATGATGCCGGAATTACTAGCGAAAGCAGCAAGGATCTTATAAAATAGAGGATCTGCCCTTACAACAAAATCTTGAAGCCATACATCACAGTTTCGCCACCCCTACTCTGCCCACTCCGCCCAATAAGATCGCAATGGTTCGAGCCAACAATGATGGCGGAAACGAAAGTAGCCAATCAGACGATGGCAGATACGAGAGTAGCCAATCAGACATGCCGATGCTCGGTTGTTTTTTGGCTTCATCGATTTAATAGGATGAAGATACATATGGGCAGATCCTCTATTTATAACATCTTTGGAAAGCAGGCATTCTTGGCTTATCCATAAAGCATCACTAATCAGTCAAGTTTTTGATTAGCGAAAGGGTAAATTTTGTTCATTTCTGTCCAGAAGTAGAACGGAACAGAGAGTAAATTCGAACCTGTAATCCTGTATTAAACATCTGAGCCTTTAGTAAAGGACACATTAGTAAAAATAAACAATAGCTCTGAATAGTGGCGTATTTAGGGGGGGGGCTTCCGAGCTTAAGCCCCCTCCGAAATCTTACTATAGTAAAGTATATGAGATATCTTGCAGAATTTTCACATTTTCAGGCAAAGCCCTCCCCGAAAGTTAGCAAAGCCCCGCGAAACAAAATCGTAAATACGCCACTGGCTCTGAACATACCATAACATTTAGCTTTCTACGTGCCTATACCAGGGGCGCACCTTCGGGGGGATTCACCAGGTCCGGATCCCCCTTTCCAAAGAAAAAAAAGTCGTAGTTCGACTAATATTTGTACGTTTTCTTAACACAACTATACTTGATTAACAGAGAAACGATTGGTGTAGTCTAAAGATATTGTATACCTCATCTGTACTCTTTCTTTTCTTATAAAAATAATCCTTTTTTCGGAGAATATAGGTAACAATAATTAACAATTGTTTATCGTCTGTTCTGGTGCAGAACAACACAGATTCAATACCTAGGTACTATATTGCCAAACCCTCTCAAGAAAGAAAAAAAAAACTTTGGATCCTTCCCAACAAAAATTTTTTTGATGAGCGCCTGGCCTATATACAGGGTATTCGGGACAATACACCAAAAACAAACCTGGAAATGAATTATTTCTCCACCCACCAAAAAAAAAAAAAAAAAAAAATGAAAGAAAATAATGTATATAAAAATTGGTACATTAATCCGTCGCTTCGAGTAATAGCTCATTGAAAATTGATCAGAAGACAAAAATAGTATAAGTTGGAATGACGCAGAACGAAATGTCGGTTGACGGTTGGATTTTTTTTTTTTTAATGAAATAGTTATTTTGAACGTAGATTCCATTAATGTACCAGTGAATATGGAAAATATGGCTATTTTCAACTTTTGATGAGTCTTTTTTTCCGTTTGTAGGAAAGTCATGCACTTCGTTCTGTGTTCCAAGGTTAGCTTTATCATTGAACTGCTTACATCCACTGGTGCATTAATGGATTCTAGGTTCAAGTAACTGTTCTTTTACCCGACGTTTCTTTACCGAGTTAAGACATTTATTTTATTGTTCCGAACAATTTTCGTTGTGCTATAATTCCGAAATGACGCATTTGTGTGCCCATATTGGCATATATACATGTTTTCGTGTTAGAATTCATTTTCCAAAGTTTTTATGTGTTGTTTACGAACACCCTGTATAGATAAATGGTTAGAGTATGCACATTCTTTTGTTGTGCATAACCTAAAGTTCTCAATGGGGATATGAGCACGTTTTCGATACATTAATGTTGAGAGGGAATTAAGGAGTTATATATATCCATTAAGCAGACTGTATTCGTTTTGGGGTAGTTTTTGAATTATTCATTTTATTTTTGATTGTTTTAATTTTATAACTTGTTTATGTTAACATTGGTGACGGTGGCGCCATCTACCGTGTTAGAAACAAACTATTTGGACGTTAAGAATAACCTTAAGAGTAAGATAGCAAACTTCTATAGTACTTGAAACAGTGATGGCAGGAACTGAAGTGAGGAGTATGCATCACGTAGTTATCCGTTCAGCTATCTATCTGCGTAGGCTACTGTACTGGTAGGTTTAAGTAGTCTCTTTTAGTCTTAAAAAAATTATGTCGACACGAATATAAAACGCCCATTAAGTGACAAGGCCGTCGCTTCGTATACTTGAACATGTGAAAAGTAGCGTCCAATAAAACAAGCATGTTGAAGTATCTAATGGATGTCATCTAAATTAACATTGCTCGCGTGCACAGACGGTAAATGATAAGTTTTCGTGTCGCCGGCAACACGTGAACAATCAGGTGAGGTCTGTCTAGAGAAAAGTCAATGTTTATTCAAGGGCTCTTTCTAATATAAAGTTTATACTCACAGACTGCATTTACAAAACAATCAAAGCTACACGGAAGTGTCCATTTGCTAAACTCTTAGAATCTGCTAAACAACGCCATCTATCTTCAAAATGTTTATCAGTCTTGCCCATATTCTTCCATTTTTCAATATGTCACCGAAATCAAGGTACAATATAATATTTATCTCCATAATTTTCGTCCTTCATTTAATTTTCTTTCGTTCTTTTTTTATTTAGAAAAAGAGAAATGGACGCGTATATCGTACGTGATCTATCCGATCTTGACCAAACGTGACATGGAGGGGGCCGCGGTAGTGATGGGTAAATTCCCGGGAAGATTGCCAGAATTTATGTACAATCAGAAATAAAATTGCATTCTATTACTATATTATGATTTCAAAGTTGAATTAATTTTTATATCACAGCATATTATTACTGTTGTCCACAGAGGATTCTTTAAAATGTATATATTCTGAACGGTACTATGTTACTTTATTAACACTTTATTATATTTAGAGAGTAGGCATAAATGTATAGTTTTTTACAATATGTTCTATAAATTATATATGTGTGAAAAAATTATATAGTAACAGTTTAAATTTATATGTAACTGGATTTGCTCAACTTGACTCTATTACTGATATTCAGTGGCGTATTTACGATTTTGTTTCGGGAGGGGCTTTGCTAACTTTCGGGAGGGGCTTTGCCTGGAAATGTGAAAATTCTGCAAGATATTTCATTTACTTTACTATACTAAGTAAGATTTCGGGGGGGCTTAAGCCTGGAAGCCACCCCCTTAAATACGCCACTGCTGATATTATAAACACATTAAATTTATAAATGTCATAAACCAATTAGGTTGGATAAATGCTAGAAGATACATGTCTCACCAATTTATGTTCACAAAATTTGCAAGATACTTACTTATCTTTATATTTTAGCACGTAACATTGCCATACACGACCTTTCATTCTACCTATTTCTCGAAATTCCATACGTTAATTCACATGTAAAAAAAAGTCCGAGTACCTCTTCAGAAATTCGAGTCAGAGAGAGGAGACAGACCGACGTCTATTACTAATGCTGGTTCAGGGTTTATTAATAGTACTTCATCTCTATTTCTACATAATTCTAAATTACTTTACAAAATGGTTCCTTTTCATCATTTGTAAATTAGTACTTTGCTAATTTTGACTGTTCTTTAGCATTGGGGGCTAGCTTTTGCACCTACTTTTTTGCGATATTCTATTCCGATGGGGTTGTCTTATGGTTTCATACGTTAAACTATGTTACCAATATTAAATTCAGACAGCATTGCAGAGCGAGCGTTAAAGAATGAAGGCGGGTTAGAGCCCCGCATGGCACGTTGTTTTCTATCTTCGTTACCAACATTTCACTTTCTTTTCTCACATAAATCACTTCCACTTACCTTTCCGTTTTGTATAAATCCCCTACTGCCCTAAAAAAAAAAAAAAAAATGTGTTCGATACTTTCTTGACTACTTGAACATCATTATCAACTCATTTCTTCCGTAAATCATCCTACTTTTTGCTAATTTTGGCCTCCAATACTGAACAATTACCCTACTTTTTAGTGCAAATGGAAATTGAACTTAAAACATCATATTATTAGCTATATAAAGTACCGTCAAATAATTTTAAATTTTTTAACCTCCAAATTCTTTAAAACCTAGAAGTAAATCATAATATATTACAATAAAGTAATTAGTCATATGGTTCTTATAATTTGGAAGATAAAGTAAAGAAGTGGAAATAAATTCCTTCCCGGGAATTTATAGGCCCGGGAAAAAAACCCGGGAATATTCCCATTTTTAAAATTCCTTCCCACGGGGAATATTCCCACTGCCCATCACTAGGCCGCGGGTGCTGAGTGATAGAGCTGTCACTTATTGTGCATGGGGTCCCTGGTTCGACCCCACCTCGCGCCAAGCGGACTCTGCGGTGTACAAACACCGTGTGCGTGGGTTTTCTCGAGATTCTCCCGTTTCCTCCCTCTTTATTCATTAAACCAATCCATTCATTTTTCGTCATCACCGTCTTCTTTAGCCTAGCCGACATAATCGTGGTACGTAAAACAGAGATTTCATTTAATTTTTCCAACCGTGACATGGTACCTAGTATGCATATGGATTCTTATGAGGTATAATAAAGTGTGCCATAATTTATTTATAAGTAATTACGAGGAACGAAAAGTAGTCGGCAACGAAGGAACATAGTGAAAATAGGAACAACAGATGACAGTACTTATGCTCATGCAAATGTCAGAAAATTCAAACGTTTACAAAACTATTTTCGCGAAAGATTACAGGAAATATACTGAAAGCAGAAAATTCATGTTATTATTCAGTTCAAAATCTTTTATCGTCGCGAATTCTGTCGAGGAATTTGAAGCTTGTAAAACGATAATCATTCCTATTGTGGTGCATAGTTGCAAACCATGGTAACTTACTCTGCGGGAAGAACACTTTCTGTGGGTTAGACTAACTTGTCTTAAAGCAGTTATTGCACCTTCCGATCACGATGTATTGCAATACGTATTTCTGAGATCGGTGCAAGTACGCTTTTTACAGGGGGGACAAAAGGTTTATACGCCTTTTAGAGGGTTAAAACCTGTATTTTTGTTCTCATCACATTTCACTTCACTTCATTTCATTTCATTTCTTGCTGGCTGGTTCTGAACATCATCTGTACATTTACATTTATCTCCATCACTTTGTAGGGCCGCTGGCCCGATGCATAGGCTACCACCTGTAGTCTCCCAGCCTAGGGATCAACGTAGGCGCACTAGGCGGGAATCGGATACCTCGGATAAGTCGGTTGATAAGCGTCCCCGTTCGGAGTCTGCTCCTGAGGCGGCCAATGTTAACACTGCTGATGATCAGAACTTGCGTATGGACATCCAACCTTCAACTAGATCCGACCCTACACCACTTCCATCTCGGGATCAAATTTATAATTTCCTTCTCATAAACTTTGATACATAATTCAAGAATTCAAAGCATATTTTTCAACAGCTTCTTAAATACGTACCACGATTGGAAATAACAGAGATTCGTTTCACTAACAATGATGTCATTCTCAAGTCCAAGAACCCAGATTTTCATAGACACGTTCGTAACAAGGCTTCCTTTGAGATCTTTGGCAATAATGCAAATATTACTATCTTGCAACCGAAACGCCAGACGCAAGGTCCACCACCAAGAAAACCGCCGCTGTTATCTGTCGTCATCAAGGGTGTCGATCCCGAGATAACTGACTCGGAAGTGGAAGAAGAACTTACTGCTGAAGGCGTGAACATTCAAAAATGTATTCGTATACGCAACAATACTGGCCCGACCTATCTAGTTCGAGTTCTGACAAACGAACAGCAAGCTATTGACCATTTATTGCAATATGGTACCTACCTATTTAAACACCGCCATAAAGTAGAACCGTCTCGTACACCTCCACCTCTTCCGATTCGATGTGAAAAGTGCCAGGTTTATAACCAGCACCTGACACCTAACTGTCCGAACGCTTCTAAATGTGGTTACTGTGGTCAAAACCATCTTACTAAAGACAGTCCTAACGGAGCAGCGCCACCAAATTGCAACACCTGCCATGATGCGCATCCTACCTATAGCTACAAATGTAAGGCCAAACCTCAAGCAGAGCCTACTAAACCCGAACTAGTAGTGCCTTTACGTACACCAGATACGCCAGTGCCTCCGCATAATTCTCTTCGAGAACCCGTTACAGTCGAAGACATGATCCGCTTCTTTAGTCTTGCTCTCAAGAACATCCATTCTTTCTTGCGGACCCACATAATCCACCAAGTTGTATATGCAACTAAAATACTCTATAACCTAGATGTCAAAGCAACCTATTCTGGACAGACAGTGCATTTTCAAATTCATCCTCTCACAACCCGTTTAACTGTCATACATCATGGATACGGGCTTTATTATAACGTTTCTTTACCTCAATATCCAGTCACTCTGTACCAGAAAAGACCTACTTACTGCTTTATTACATGAACATAAGGTCCATAGTTTTCTCTTAAATGAAACTTTCCTAACTCCCAAACAATCCGTTTATTTTCCTGGTTATCAATTCACACGCCACGATGGACCACCAGGGCAGAGAGCGAATGGCGGAACAGCTATTGGCACTCAACATAAGTTACCTATCAAAACCATTAATCACAAATTCACTGAACCTCTACCGGAGCATAATATTGTCACGATTTATTTTAAATCAAGGCCTATCACTGTAGCAACCATATATGTTCGACTGCATGTTCGCATACCTACTTCGTTTTTCATGTACCTGGATACTAATTTTCGCTCCTATATTGTCATGGCTGACATTAACTACCATAGCAGAAATGCTACTGAAAAACGTTTATTTTCTGATTTCATTACTTCTCACACGAACGTCGAAATTTGTCCACTGCCGAGAGCAACTCGTCCATCCTCTAATACAACTCCTGATGTGGTAATTGCCTCATCTAGTATAATCCCATATCTTGATGTCAGTGTTCTCGATTCTATTGGTAGCGATCATGATCCTGTAAAGGTAGACATAGTTTTTCCTAATCAATCAAAACCACCTCAAGAAACTCCGTTCTCGGCCAAATTTTGACCGTGTCTATTGGATAATGTACCGGCAGGATATACACGACTCACTAGCACATATTCAACTTTCATATGACATTTCTACGTTCGACATGACTTTAGATCGCATTACGCAAAGCATTCAAACCAGCAGTGCGAATCACATTCCTGAAACCACCGGTAATCTTTACCGGCCTAAACTACGACCTCACTATCTCTCTCTCATATCTCTAGCTTGAACAGCGCACAAGGATTACCTACACAGCCGTAATGAAGCCACATTGAGACTTCATCGTCAGTATCTTCGCATGGTTCAAAATTACATCCGAGCATTTAAAAAGCGCAACTGGATAAAGACAGTTAATGCTTTAGCAGAGGAGAGTCATCCAACTAAGTATTGGAAACATTTCAACCGGCTAATTGGGAAAACCAGCACTCCTCACTACCCTCTACTCGACAAGAATTCTGCACTTACCACGGACTCTGCGAAAGCTGATGCCTTTGCCCAAGTTCTTCAGACCACCTTCACGCCAGAACCCTCTTTCCGAGATGGATGGACTCTTTATAGGCGCATTGCCAGATATACAAACCCTCGTAATGGATACCTTGGAATTAACATGGACCATACACTGGACGATCAGCAACCTTTAACGGCACCAATAACGCCCCTGGATATTACGAAAGTGATACATCACAAGAAAAACACGGCACCAGGGTTTGATGGCATTACCTACCGCCATATTAAAGAAGATCCTGCTATTTTACTTCATATTTTGGCAACGCTGTACAATTTTGTCCTCAGAACTGGCTACTATCCACCTGATTGGAAAGTATCTAAAGTACTTATGTTTCTGAAACCTAATAAAGACAAAACAAATCCAGCTTCTCATCGGCCCATTCAGCTCACTTCCACACTTGGGAAAATCTTTGAGCGCATCATAGTCCGGAGACTCCATAGCCATCTGTTAGTTCATGATCTGTTGCCTAAACACCAAGCAGGTTTCCGTCCTGAACATAGTCTCCTCGATAACTTGTTACGTCTGAGCACCATCATCACGAACCATTATAATTGAACTGCACCCTCATGTCTTCTTCTCTTCGATCTTGAAAAGGCATTTGATCGCGTGTGGCATAATGGTCTTATATATAAGCCACACTTCTTCGATCTTCCGGCCGCATATATACGTATGGTATACCACTTCCTTACAAATCGTCTCGCATATATCTCCATTAATAATAGTCTATCTTTTCCAATTTTTCCTTGTACTGGTGTCCCACAAGGTTTAGCCTTATCACCATTATTATATATATTGTATGTTACTGACCTGCCCGTGATGCCTGAGCCTATTTACACTTTCACATTTGCAGATGATACTGCACTGCTGGCTTGTTGCAAAACTATGCACCAAATCAACATTTTTCTGCAAAAAGCTATAGATGCTTTTAGCAACTGGTGCAATCGATGGAAGTTAAAATTGAATTGTACCAAAACACAAGCCCTAGTAATACTTCCAAACAAGAGACGCAGTCGAGTACGCCGCAATCCATCCTTAGTCGCTATTAACGTAGAAGGTGTACCCATCCACCCCAGCACTACTGTTAAATACCTGGGGGTAGTCTTTGATGCCAAATTATCTTGGAAACCTCACCTTCTATCTATTAGGGAGAAAGCACAAAACCGTTTAAATCTATTGAAACGGCTGGTTGGTACTACCTGGGGCCTGCACGCGGATACCGTCCTAAACACTTACAAGGTATTCCTTTGCCCATGTCTCACTCATGGTCACACCGCCTGGGTTAGTGCGAATGATGATTTCTACGAGCGCCTACGTATTATAGAACACCACGCTTTGAGAATTGCATTTCGAATAAGCTTGCCTATCCCACACGTCTCTTATACGAAAGAATCACATTTCCGCACACCACACGCCATCTGGAAGATCTTCGCTCCCGCTACATAGATAAGAAATGGAGAACTCAGCACCATACGCTTATGGACACTATATATCTTGATAGTAGCTTTTCCACCTCGCCTAAGTATTGCTATCCTCCACTGCGGCATCTACGCTCCATCTATGGCCAGAAGCATCCGGAACACTCTGACCATCATTTCTTCGCTACCTATCATCCATCAGAATTCAATCCGCACATATACCCATCGTTTTCACAGTGAGTTTGCTTCTAACAAGGGCTTCCCCCATGTCTGCCATCAGTGTTGAGTAGCCCCAACACAGAAGATAAGCTCATTTGTGAATACTAACACTTCCCTGTGTACTGTGGCGTCCATGCACTTCATCTCATCATTCGCTCAGCCCTTCAAATAAACATATATTTCATTATTTCAATACTCCTTATGTCTAACCATACATTGACCACTGTCTGTCTTCAGCACTTACATCTCAACCTTCCCCATCCATATCTGTTTCTTGTTTTGTATCACATGGTTCACAACAATAATAATTCACCTCTGTATGAATAAAGTGACTTTCTTTATTATTGTTGTAGCCGAATCTCATAGACCATATATGTGTATCAATCATAACCAATGTTTACCATATATACAGTATCACTCCCGAAGAGACGACGTTATCGTCTCCGATTTAACAGTTTAAAAAAAAAGCGGGAAGAACGTAGACTGAAAGTATTTGAGAACATCCTGAGACGAATATTCGAACTAGTAACGGCTTTAGCGGGTTTGCCGGGTAGGCACGGGCCTACCTAAAATTTTTGAAAAATATGTAAATACTAAAACAAATAGCACTAACCACTACTGTAAAAGTAATTTCCTACTGTCATTAATCAATCAAATGTGTATATGTATCCCTAAGCGAGGAAGCGGGCCTGCCCAAAATTAAAATCCTAAAGCCTCCCCTGATTCGAACCCAAGAAATTGGGAATGTGGAATGGCGGAAACTAAATAACAAGGAACTGCAAAGTTTATACCGTTTACCAAACATTGTTATAAGTGCTGCCAAAATGTCTTGAGCCGTGACAAAAATGCGAACTAAAGCTCACACCCCCGCGTTGAGCCAACAAGGGTTCAGCTGTTGCTAAGCGAGAGAGCTTTGGCGAAAGGGAGTGGAATTTCTTCAGCCGATAGCAGCGCCTGGAACGGAAGACTAGGTGTCAAGTCAATGTGGTATATCTTTTTTTAACGTCATCAAGTCTAGGACACTAGGAAGCTCAGGTGGGCAATCATGTATACAGAATGGAAGAAAGTACGAACGCTTTCAAAGTTTTAACTGGAAGTCCAGTCAGAAAACGACCGTTAGGAAGACGTAGACGCAGATGGAAGGACAATATTAAGATGGGTCTTGCAGAAAGAGGAATACAAAGGAGAAACTGGATCCAGTTGGCTAAGGACAGGAGTCAATGGAGAGCATTGAAACTCAGGGTTCCATAGGTCATAGAATTAGTTAGTTAGATCAGAGGAAATATAACACGTTCTTCATTACTTAATATAAATGTAAATATGCCAAGTAAAGTTTTGGTTATAGCTAAAATTAAAAGCAATACATTCTCAATGTCAGTTACTAGATATTTTTTATATTCTTAAAAGGCAAAGTGAACACTTAAAAAATTACAATATCTAATTAATACACAGGATTTTGAAGCTACTCTGAGGGATCTGTAAGGGGTCAGAAGTTTAGACATTATCTTTGCATTTCGCATTTACTCATAAAATTTGCTTTGCTAAAATCAGTTACTATCTGTGCTATGAACGACCTTTATATTCGTTTGAATATGAACTTTTATTAAAGAACCTGGGTGATATTTATATATTTTTAATTAATGCTAATTATCCAATAATTGTCCTATGTAGAATTTTGATTCCCAATTACTAAGTGCAAAATTCTACCAACACTACTTCCAAAAGTTAAATACATAAATTTACAAAATGAGACGAGACGAGACCAGAAAAGCCTTTCGAGAATCGAAATGAGAAAGAATTCTTCGACAATCGAGACGAGACATCTACAAATTTGACGAGAGAAAAAAAGAGACGGGAATAAATGTTACTTCTCGTTTGCTGACGCATACTAATCCTGTTGACTTATTAAGAATAACCGGATAATGATTTCTAGAAAAGAGGAAGTGTATGTTGTATTTAATGGTAGAAAAGAGTTTTTGAACGAGTGAACTGGTAATTGTTGATGGGAGTTCTAAAGAAGATTACGTGTAGATTGGAATGGAGAGATCACAGACTCATTGCAAATAAGGGAAGAAATGATAGGAGAAAGTAGAATTGGTACGGCAGTTCGAAAGAGAGGTTATGTCTCACCAGTTCTATTAACTATCCAACTAGGTTACATTTAAATCACAAAGAAACCTTTCAAAGTCCCAAAATGCCATTTCGAATAATTATTTGTGAAACATTAAATATTGAAAAGTGAAAGTATTATAAGTAGTAGTAACGAGTTTATAAGCAATGGAATAAGTCATGACACAACTACGAAAGAGAAGTTAATGTTTGATATTTTAGTATCGTATTTTGACTACATGATTCATTTAACATAAATACCAAAAAAATACCACTAAAGCAAACCTGTGGGTTACATCGTACTCATAATTTCTCATTATTATGCTTTGCTTGAATTAATACTGTATTCCACGTTTTTGCAGGAGATAAGCTTCATTGCCACCTGTTCGTAGCGAATTGACAGTCAGCACAGACCTGCCTTGTGCAATAGCTTAGAACAGGGTTGCCACACCCGAGACTTGCGATGATGCCAAAGACGGGTCTGAATTATGCTAGATTTTTGTAAATTATGCCAGATTTTCAAATTATCGTTCCTAACTAATTTTAAGGACCCGCCCCTACTTATCTTCATTATTTTAATGAAGTGTTTCAACTGTATTCATGTACAAAGCTAATATGACGCTGTCAGGAATGATAATGAAATAAATTGGTAAATGCACTTTATACGGGAGGAAGGTCGAATTTATGTTTTATGAATGGATAACATTTTAAGAAATATATACACAACATGCCGCTTCCGACACAGGCCTGAAGCATTTCTTTAGTGTATTACTAGCTCTCCCCTGACGCTCATATCCCTCCCCTCTCAAGTTGTAAATTGAAAAGGACAGAAACATCCCAGACAACCAAACATTCAGGTTTCAGTTGACAGTAATAAAACTATGGGTAAGTAAATATGTTTTGTAGAGTCATGTTTTGTTATTTTTGAACATTTCTCTGAATTCAACAATAAATTACAACCGCGGAAATACTGACTGGTCTCATTGTTCCAACCATCGCTTCAACTATGAATAGGGATGCACGCGAGACGAGACGAGACGAGAAATGGAAAAGTCTCGTCTCGTCTCGCAGCCTCAAATGTTGGTCTCGTCTCGCGTCTCGTCTCGTCTCGCAAATGTGAAGTCTCGTCTCGCGTCTCGCATAAAATTTTGAGTCTCGTCTCGCGTCTCGCGCGAGACTTTCTCGCATGGTCTCGCAGTCTCGCATATATTCTATTCAAAATTTTGCAATGTGTTATTCTATGGCTGTTAATGAATGATGATGTGATATTCTGTCCGAAGGCAGGTATTTGACCTAAAAGTCCTTTGGCAAGCTAAATCCTTGGTGATTTGACATTGCTTTCACTGGGAGGAATGTTCATAACATCCTAAGGAGACGGAACCTAAAGTTCAACATGGTATCCGAACTTGTGTCCCCTCCGCTCCAAATTAAAAGAAAAGTTGTGCTGGAATTTGATTCCTGGACCATTAGTTTTCGTCAAATTAACCCTTTCCGGTACCCGGCTTTTTGGGCTATTTTTTTAGACTTTCACTCAAGCAGCTACTGCATCGTCACTATTTATCCTAGGATCATGGTTCATACCTCATTCTCTTCAGAATGAAGCTGGCTTTCAAATGCTCATTGGTACCACTTGCATGCTCATACCATATACCAGGAGCGGGAAAAATGATGTCAAAGGGAAAATTACAGAGGGAATTTTTTCTCGCACTTTGGGCCCCTCTGGAGCGGAACTGTGTGAACGTACCCATCTAAAAAATCTGATAAATAGTACTTGGTATACTAAACGTGTGTGCCAAATTTCAAGTTTTTATCTTGAATAGTAAGGGCGGAAGAAATTTTATCAGGAATTCCCACCATGCCCCAAATTACCGATAAACACCGTGATCTCAGGTAAAAAATTTCCTGAGACATCCCTAATTACCCTAGGGTCATATTTCGCCCATCATTCTCTTCAGCTTAGAACTGCCTTTCAGGCGGTATGACTCACATGTCTCCATCATGTATCTAAGGCGGGAAAATCCCGAAAAAAGGGATTTTTGGGTCTAAATATCCTTTTTTCAACTTTTAGCCCCTCTGGACCCCCCTGTTTTAACGCAGAGATCTGAAAAAATCTGATAAATACTACTAGGTGGGCTGAATGTTTATGCACAATTCCAATTTTCCAGGTGCAAAAGTAAGCCCGCCAAAAAAAAATATATATATATACCGACAATGTCCCATATTCCCGTATACAGAGGGAAATTTTTAAACATTCCCTGAGACATCCCTAATTACCCTAGGATCATGGCTCACACATCATTCTCTTCAGAATAGAACTGCCTTTCAGGCGGTGCCATTCACTTGTCTTCATCATGTATCTAAGGCGAGAAAATCCCGTGAAAGGGAGTTTTTGGTAAAAATTTCCCTTTTTCAACGTTTAGCCCCTTTGTACCCCCGTGTTTTAACACAGAAGTACGAAAAAATCTCGTATATACTCCTCGGTGGACTGAATGTTTGTGCACAATTTCAATCTTCTAGGTGCAAAAATAAGCCCGCAAAAAATAATACCGAAAATGTCCAAAATTCCCCTATACAGAAGTATATTTTCATAAAAATTCCCTGACACTTCCCTAATTACCCTAGGGTCATGTGTTGCACATCATTCTCTTCAGAATAGAACTGCTCTTCAGGCGGTACCATTCACTTGTCTCCATGTACCTAAGGCGGGAAAATCGCGAAGAAATGAATTTTTTGGTAAAATATCACTTTTTTCAACTTTTTGCCCCTCTGGATCCCCCCAGAAATCTGAAAAAAATCTGGTGAACTGAAGGTTTGTGCAAAATTTCAATCTTCTACGTGTAAAAATAAGCCCGCCAAAAAATAATGAACATAGACCGGCCCCGCAATATTAAAAGAAAATATATATTTTAGAATTATGACGTCATCACCTCCTATGTCTCGACGCAGGAAGGTGTGAAACCATACGTAAGGTCTTCTACAATGCCTCTGGACTTGAAAAACAAACAAACAAACAAACAAAACCCGGAGGAAAAAGCTCAAATAGGAGAGTTATAACGCAATGTACCATGAAACATCCCGTATGGTACAGATTGTACCATGGAATCCCCAAACGGTTAATAGCATAATTTACAGCAAAACCAGCATAAATTGTTGCTGGATCCAACATTGTTTTCCAGCTTAGAGGTCTCCAGCAATATTTGGCTCTTCTAAAATATCGTCGCCACTATCAACATTTACACGTTTTGGTCGTTTCCTTGAAGGGTGATTTTCCATTATAAAGATGTTTTTATACCACCAAAAGCGCTTGTAGACAACAAAAGAACTCCTCACAACACAATACGACCCAATTCTTTTGGTTCGTTCGCGCTTGTAGCAATGTTGCATTATCACATTTTATCAACTTTCGCTTTCAACTTATATAGTGTTCCCAGATCTAGAAAATAAAATTACTGACAGATATAGGGCCATTCCTACCATCCCGCATCAAACCTATAGGGCCATCCTACCAAACCAGTGTTTGAATTAAACTTCCGAACTAGAGAGGGATGTTTTTGATAAATATATAGAAAGAAAATACTTATTCCATGTAAAAATATCATGTTATTTCTGCGAGCCGGACCCGGGATGAACTTTGACGAGAGGGGATTTCTCCGCCATCCCCCAACATAAATCGCTAGTAGTAATCTGAAAAAAAAAAACAGAAACAACAGAAATATCACATTTTGCAGCAATAGGGAGACTTATTCGCTTTTCAGACCAAAAAACAGAAGTTCATGTATTCGTGCGCGCCCGCGTGTATGTGTTTGTGTCGCAAAATAAAGTCCTAAATCGATGTCGTAATAAATTTCCAATTTACAAAGCTTTTCTTTTTTAATGATGTTTAGAAACTAAAGAAGGTTTTAATTCTGAAAATCAACCTTGAATAATAATAAATCTCATAAAATGTCTATTGCCCCAATCACTTTTTTGTTCCTGGAGGCATTAACGCTCAACTTAGAAAATTCAATAAATGTAAAATCACTAAATATATGATTACATGTAATTCATAAATGTTGCGAGACTGCGAGAAGTCTCGCGAGACTTCTCGCGCGAGACTCAACTGAGTCTCGTCTTGCGTCTCGTCTCGCATGGTTTAGTCTCGTCTCGCGTCTCGCATAAAATTTTCAGTCTCGTCTCGTGTCTCGTCTCGCAAATGCGAGACGAGACGAGACTTCTCGCGTCTCGCGTGCATCCCTAACTATGAAGAAGAATTCCCGACGGTCCTTGAACCATCTAAATTTTCGTTCTTTTTCTGTTCATTAGAGGGATGAATGAAATTATGCTAGATTTGCCCAAGATGCTAAAGTCAAGATGCTAGATGCTAAATGCATGTGAATTATGCTAGATCTAGCACCAAGATACAAGATATGGCTTCACTGGCTTAGAAAAACTTTAGTTAGAGAAACTGCCATTAGAAGCAATAGTAGTACTGGGCAAGGCTCAACGTCCTCATTCCATAGCTTACGTTACAAAGCGATAGAGAAGAAACGTCATGGTAAAGAAGGGCGTATTTGGGTAGTAGATAGAAGACTAAGGTACATACAGTTTGTAGATGATCGTTTGTTGTGGAATATTAAAGAAAACCAACGAGTTGTTAGGAAACTCGACGAAAAACTGCGAAAATTACGGAATGGAAATAAACGTAAGGAAAATAAAAGCAGTGGTAATGGGAAAGAAACAGTATGTACAGAATAAAAAAGTATGAGGAGAGAAGATTGAACAAATAACTAGGTTTCGCTTCCTTATTTTCAGGTCAGCAATCTTTCTATTGGTTTGGTGCAGATTTCCACTCTTTCCTATCCCGAGCTAGACTTTTCTTTCTTCACATAGGTTTTCTACCATATATCTTTTGTACGTGGGTGATTCAGAAAGTAATGCCTCCAAGCTCACTACTTGGCCAATAGTACTACAAACATTCTGAACTGTTTATCATTAATTCACTGATGTTTAAGCTATAGAATATCACTTGTTTCACCTTCCTATCTTTTCTCGTTCTAGAGCAATGGAGCAATCCATGGGATCCAGTGGTGACATCCGGTTGAAACAGCGGTTGTCATTGAATTTCTGACTGCGGAAGGTTGTACGCCCAGAAACCTTCATCGCTGGCCACGAGTCATGGATACACCATTACGACCCGGAAACGAAGCGTCAGTTGATGGAGCACCGCCACACTTCCTCTCCTCAGCCAAAAAGTTCAAAGTTATCCCATCTGCTGGCAAAGTGTTGTTGACACTCTGCCTCATGTTGTTTATAAAATCAGAATCGTGCTCCCCTGCGACTTTTGGCTCTTCCCCAAATTTAAGAATCACTTTAAGGACCAACGCTACAGTTGTGTCACGGAGGTAGAAGCAGCAGTTTGACAATGGTGTCACCAGCAGCCAGCACAATTCTTCGCTGACGCGGCATGAAAAACCTTGTTTCGCGTTGGTGCAAGTGTGCTACTCGTAATGGGGACTATGTTGAAAAATTGTCACCATTTGTAGCTGACATTACAAGCTTTCCACTGATACCTGTATCGACGCTTTATCTGTCAAACACAGGTATCACCTTGTAGGCATTACTTTGTGAATAATCCTCGTATTATTTGGTCGGTGAATTACAATCACTGCCTTGCTCTCTCTAGGTATTTTTCCTTCTGCTATTTCTCCATAGCTAATCGGATGATTTCTCCATGTCTCGAACATATCCAATCATTTTATCTCTTTTTCTTTTCGAAATATTCTTCAGTATACACATTTCTTCTCCTACCATTTTCAATATTCTTTCATTTAACACCTTACTCACCCATCTAATTTTCAATATCCTTCTGTACCACCAAATTTCGAAAACTTCTATTCTCGGTTTTTCCTCTTCTCCCACTGTTTATGTCTCATATCTATACAATACCACACTCCACACATATGCTTTCATCATTCTTTTCTTCAGTTCTGTCGATGCCCGCGGTTAGAAGCTTCTGTTCGTTTTTCCTCTTCTTCTAGTTACCATGTCTCACACCCATACAATGCCATAGTTTTCATACTATGAATCATGATACATTATAAAATGTTTGAGATCTAACAAGGTACATTCGCGAAGTGTTCCCTCCGAATTTGTGTAAAATTGATTCAAATGCAAAGTTCTCCGCGGCCCAATGCGTATTGTACTAATTTTAGCGGCCCATACGGGTAATTTGCATATTTATGGGCCTTCATATATCGGGAATTTAGTCAACCACTACTATAAAGCTAGGTCACAAAATTGCTTTTAGTTTCTTTAGATATAATTGGAGATGAATGTGGATATATGCAAAACAAATAGGATCAAGTACTGCTTCTCTGACACGTGTTACCCATCCCGGCCGTCATCTTGTATCCGCCATATTGGATTCAACTTTCGGTTTTTCAAATGGGAATAGGTGCATGCGATACATCAAATTCATATAAAATTTTCTCGGAAATTCATTGGTGCAGTTAATTTTAACGTAGCTTGTACCGTTTGCAAGGTATTGCATGTTAAATGTCAGGCATTTCTCGAACGTTGAAAAAATAGAAAATTGTGCAGTTCCCCGTGTGTATATGTAATCTTTTAAACGATTTATTGTTGACGAAATATTCCCTGGACGTAAATACATACATATATACAGACATAAATACGGAGATGGTAGGTCTTCACCCAAATCTGGTCGTATCTTCATTTCAATTAGGCATTTTGACAATAATAGAATACTTCCTTGTTATGGTATAACATGAAAGTAATAACAATCACTCACAGAAATGTAATAAGATTATAACACCAATATTGTAAAGAGTTTGTTTATACCTACAGTTAGTGGCGTAACATCGTTACCTTAACTGATATTACTTTAAAATGTCTTATCGCGAAGTGCCTGGAGGGATTTAATATGCAATATCTTCCAAACGGTACAATCTACGGTAAAATTATCTACACCAGTGGATTTCCGAGAAAATTCTACATGAATTCGATATATCACTTGTACCTATTACCATTTAAAAAAACCGAAAGTTAAATCCAATATGGCGGATCCAAGATGGCGGCCGGGGTTATAACATGTGTCAGAGAAGCCGTACTTGATGCAAATTGTTTTGCATGTACCCACATTCATGTCCTTTTACATCTAACGAAACTAAAATCAATATGTGTCCGAGCGTTATAGTAGTGTATGAATTCCGGATATATGAAGGTCCATAAATATGCAAATTTCCCGTACGGGCCGCTAAAATTAGTACAATATACATTGGGCCGCTGAGAACTTTGGATTTAAATCAATTTTACACGAATCCCGAGGGGACACTTCGCGAATGTATCTTGTAAAACTTGTTTGAACTAGTGTTGTTTAACAAGACTCGTGAAATCTCTCGTCTCGTCTCGATCCTCGTCTCGGGACAAGATGAGATTTATTATGTTTCCCGTCTCTTTCTTTGAAAATGAAAAAATGAAATGAAATCTTTGAGTTTAACGTCCCACAATTATGCCCTTTAGGCTAAAGGAGGTGGAAGATTATGGCAAGAAAATAAAGATGGAAGATTTGGCGAAACGAGAATATGAAGGGAAATGGGACTACCCTGAGAAAACCTACGGACACGATGTTGTCTACCACAAACCTGTTTAGCTGGGGAATTTCTCGTTTCGTGACCAGTACTGCTGTTTTCGAGACAGAAGCTAATATCTGAATTCCCAAGGACGTCCAAGGACGTCCACTGGGAGAAATGACATGTCCCGTGGACATCTCAGAACTGACATCTCTTGGATGTCCTTTCTATATTTGAATGACTAAACAAATAGTGAAGTGTTTGTAACATTCTCATTTTATATAAGTACGGTGGAAGGAAAAAAGAGGGAGAGCGAAGGATAATTGTTAAGTCACAACAAAGATGTCAGCCGAGAAGGACCATAGTACGTAGACGGTATTCAGTTTGTGGCAAGTCCTACGAATGATAGGAAAATATAATTATTATTATTATCAATTCTTTCCTAACTTTATTTTATCATAACGTTGTAACCCCTCTCATTTTTCCTTCAGTCATTCAATGATATATACAAGGTCAAATTAATGCCAGACAGACAGTTGTTTCCAGATTGGGTGTCTGGGAAATGAACGGAAGTTGTTTGTCACGTGATTTGGCAGACTTGGCCGTGTGGTAACCATTGCAGTCGATGAAGAAAAACGAAGTGATTTTTTTCTGTTTTTCTTTTTATTTCAAAGCAAAAATGAAGAGGATAAAACTTGAAATCAGAAATTGACGGAAAACGAGGGAAAGGGTAGTGAGAAAGAGAAAAAGTTACAAATCAGTAATCACGTGATTCTTACGACTTGTTACTGGCACCAGAATAAGATCAAACCCTCCTCACCCCTCAGTTCATCTCTTATGTCCCTTTAAGTATTCATATATTGAAAGTTTAGAAGACCCCTTTTTCTCTCTTTTTCGTCCTTTGATTTTTGCGTCGTCTTTTGTAAAACTTAAATAAATTACAAAAAGAATATGTATTGTACGCGTTCTATAGAACCCATCTGATCTTGACAAAACTTGGCACGGAAATTAACCTTGATTTGCTCAGTACCAGGGGCGGATCCAGGACGGAATTCTGGGGGGCGGGGCAGTAGGTTGTAATACTGCTATTTAGAGCTACTTTTAATGGCTTCACACTCCTGAATGAGTTTTAATTATATTTAAAATAAGAAAGTTTTCTCTTCTGGGGGGGGCGATGGCCCCGATCGCTTCCCCCCTGGATCCGCCACTGCTCAGTACGCATATAAAATACTAGCTGAAATTCTGTTCTTCACTCGGGGAGAACAGGTTTATGGAATAGGCCCTATATTTGAACCTCTTTTTCCTTAAAGATACGCATTTCAATGGACGTGCACTGATAATATTATATAATATCACCTCTTCTTATTCCTTATGCCATGGGGACTGAAGTTGGACATAAACGGTATCGGATGTGGAACTGTTTATCTCAGCGATCCCCAAAACTACGGATTAGACACTACCATAGGTCGTTTTCGATTATTTTTACATGTCGTCACCTTTCCCACCTACTTCTCACCTCTTCTCATCCCGCGTCCCGGTAGTGCATTTAAAAAGATATGTTAGGCCATGGCCCAGTCTTGTACCAAAAGTTATCAAATTCTGTGAAGCGATCCAGGAGAAATTCGCCGGCAAACATAACTACATTCAATTTTATTTATGTAGAAAATGGCCCCGCTCCACTTTAAACGGAAATTTCAAAAACACTGAGATGCATGGCCGTCTGCAGTGGGAAACAAGGCGGGGCAGTTGTCCTCCCCCGGCATTTACGTAGGATATTCAGTTCTTAAGCTGGGTTGTCACTTTACAAGAATCTTGTAGCTGTCATAAAAATATCTTGTAACTGCAATATTTCTACATGTGAACATAGTCTTGAAAGGGACATACAACATTTTCTTCATCTTACAAGGAGTCAAACCATGTGCAACTTTCTGGGTCGTCTTGCTTACTACCTGCTATCGCCCTCCCGCTGACTATAGGGTTGCCAGATTTAGTAAACGAAAAGCCGGTACACTAATCTCAAGCTATATACATGGTGTTTGAAAACAACACCGACAACGTTTCGGAGGTGATTCCTCACACCAAGATAAGACAAAAAAGTATAGACCAACCTGGATGCACAAATGCTTCCTCTCGGAGTTATAGGTTGCCGAAAACATAAAAAAAATGAACTTTAAAAGTTCATAGCTACAAAACTGTGGGATTTACCGTACTCAGGTCAAGACTTCACTCAGGAACTATGTACGCTATCCAAAAATACATGTTTCAGAATCCTAAGGTACTCACGCAACAATTTTATAGAGGGAGTTTGGCTTCGGGCATATAATTTGAAGTACTCACCAACTACTTCTATAAAAACTGCTGCAAAAGTACCGCAGGATTCTGAAGCTTGAATATTTGGATAGGGCACGTACTAGTTCCTAAGTGAAGTCTTGTCTCGATTACGGTAGCTCCCACAGTTTTTGAGCTATGAACCTTTAAAGTTCATTTTTTTCATGTTTTCGGCAGCCAATAACTCCGAAAGAAAACATTTGTGCACCCAGGTTAGTCTATACTTTTTGTCTTATTTTGGTGTCAGGAATCACCTCCCAAACGTTGTCGGTGTTGTTTTGAAACACCCTGTATAAGATAAGGGTGACTACTCATTTGGTCATAATCAATTAATTACCTGTGTTTCCTAGGTTACCAATTACAATTTTCCAGTTCATTCTACACACAGTTAACACAAATGAAGCCCAACAAGGGATGTATAAAGAATGTGAAAATGCACACATTATGCCTGACGTCCCTTATAGTCAGAAATACTATTCTAAAAAGAAATACAAATTTAGCAAAAAAAAAAATACATTTATGCTAAATTTAGAACGATAAACAGAAAGGAAATATCTTTAAAGATTTACGCAGACTATCCAAAAGCTTAGCAGAAAGAAAATCCAGTATCAAAATTAAACAAGAGACACCATTAACTGCTAGTTCTTGTGCTAGACTAAATTGTTACGGAATTTTAACCCGAAAATTACTGAAAATTTGATTTCATTATATACCGACAAAGAAAACTTCACTCTACACTCATTGGACTGGATAAAACGCTTGATTGGAAAATTGTTCGTCCGAAGACAGCAGACACGATGAAATAGCCTGCGGTTAACATGCAGTGACTGAAGGCAGTACCACCATTGTTGATTAAAATTTCAGCAATGAAGTGGTCCTTCGTTGCTGATTGAAGTATAAAATAACTAGTTGTTAAAGTCCGTCATCCGGAAGAAAACGTTCTTTTCCAATGAAAGTGATATTCGAGAAATTATTGCCATAACAAATGTCCCCTCTTGAATATTGAAAAAAAAAAAAAAAAAAAATTGCCCCTCTGGAAGATCGATCAAAAGAATGGGGGTGATTTTCAAACTTGAAGTTGCTTGTTTAGTAAAATTAATTGGTACACAAATCTTCTGGAAACTTTCCGTTTTTAAGTGAGACATACGTTGATTTTTTTTCAATCTTAAGAACGAAAACCGGGACAAAAAGTGTCCCGGAAGCCTTTTTCGGGACACTTAATTCTTTCATTGAACACCGGGACGTTTGGCAACCCTATGCTGACATAAATAAAAAACAGTATCGCCGCTTCAGAAACAACGGATTCTTTTGGACGGCGAGTGGAAGCGCGCCAAAATACACGTTTTTAATGAGGAGGTTCACTATTTGTCCACTAGAGTGCAGTGCTGCATGAGTGGAGATATCTTTCTTGCTTTCAGAAAGTTGTAATGTATGTATAAACAGTAATTAAAAAAAATCGAGTTACAAGATTTTTTAAATGACAGTGTGACAGTTGCCTCATATTCATTTTTATTTAATTTTAAATAAGTTCTTTTAATTCAATTATGCATATGATTAAAACAACTTTAGCGAGCGTCATTTTAAATTTTTTGTGTGAAAAAGCAAAGGGAACTGAAATAGCATTCTTTATTTTTTCCCTATCCAAGAATAAAATGCTTTTTTTTTTTTTTTTTGTATTCCTGTCGTTGCAACCAGGAAGGCAAGCTACCCTTCTTTTTGTCCCTTAAACAATACTGCGCTGAACGTCTGAAGCCACACAAGACCACACATACAGAGGACCCTTCGTGAATCCAAGGAAAGAAACAGGAGAGCTTTTAACATCTCTCTGTGAAAGAGGAGAAAAATATTAAAGTCTGTTCAAAGTGAATAGAATCGTAGTGCAAAATAATCCCAGTAAATTTGTTAAACTCACATTTCCCCGTCAGGATGTCTCCACGTAGAACTTAGATAAAATTTTTGCACAGGTTTGGAAGTTGGTCCAACTACACGAACCAGACAAGAAGTCTCCAAATGAACTTCCATAAATTTTTTAATATAACTTGCAAAATCTAAAAAAGTCACGTACGCTGGAAAGACGACGCTCGAGAACCGTAAATGGGCGGATACGAATAAAATGGAATTGAGAACGCCAAATAATTTGACGAATGAGAGAAAAAGAAGGAAATCAAAAACGCAGTTGGAGGCGTGTCCTAAAAGATCAACGAGAGAAGAATTCGAAATTCCAAGTTAATAGTAGTTAAGTTAAAGACCGGGAAGCAGTGCGTCAAAAACATTTAAGGATACCCGAAAGTTCCACACACACTACACTTTAAAACATACCACACGATAATTAAGAAACATAATGAGAGGCTAAGTTAGGAAACAGCCCAGTGGACGATTTTTTGGCAACACTAAGTCATAGACATTTATACGTAAATTTTCTTAATTGGGAACGTTAATCTTCGAAAAACTTTGAAGGATTCACATACATTTTATGTGGTTGATACATTTTCACGCATAAACATATATCTGCAAACACTCCAGACAACAAGCGTCAACGGACATATTTAACGAAGATTAGTAGTCAGGAAAACCAATTTAAAAGCTGATTGCATACTTCCGGAAAGCACTTAGACTAATCTTAATCATACACCATTAGCAAGCATTTATAATGAACACTTCTTAAAAACACTTCAAAACAAAATAAAATAAATCCACGTAACACTACACCCGAACATGAAGCAGTAATGGTGGTGCAGTGTAATATTTAAAAGTGCTGGTGTAGAAAGTGCATAATCAAGAGATGGATCGACGGAAGCCCCATTTCAATGGACAAGGACAGACAACAGCGGGTCGCTCCTCGCAGAATAGGACGAAGGCAAGGGAGAAGACCGAGGAGAGAACTCAGGACCCAGGACATTCGTCGCGCAGGCACGAAATAAGGAAGCGTGAGGATCCCTGTATATGTGTGCTCAGCGTAGTGGAAACAACAAAAGATAGGACCCACCTAAATTATTTATTGGCGTTAAAAGGCCGATTCTCTGCATTAAATAAAGATGCAAGACGTTCTCTACAGAAATTAAAGTCGGAAATAGTTAAGATTTCAAAACATGATTTCATAACATTAAGAACAGATGCTTTATTTCGAACTTTAGCTAGCGAAGATTAGAATTTTTACCTTAAAGTAGGCTAAGAGTGAACTATAAAGACACTTTAGCAATTTTATTTCTATATATTATGTGATATTAGTAACCACATCGTTCTCATTCAAGACATTAATTCCCATAATTTTTCCTCTTGTCAGTTATGATTCATAATTGTGGATAAGTGGATAAAGAAAGATAAACTAAATGTAAACAAAATAATATGTAGATTTTAGTAGTTCGAATTGATAAAAGAAGGCAATCTAAGTATGTAACCTAGAATATTTAAACCTGCATTAAGTGAAATTGCGTCATCTGCGCTGTTGACAGGCACTCTTTAAATGTAAGATAATTAGAAACAAAGCTGGATATATTTTCTAGAAGTGCGATCAGTGTACTGTTTAAAATTGTATAAAGTCACTATGTTTGTAAAGTTATTCACATAGGAGTTGGTAACTTAATGAATTTATTTCAATCAATATGCTAATAGGGGTTTAATGAATAATCTGAAGTGAATGTCTCAATGCAAGTATTTGACGTAGAGCTCAAAGGTTAATTAGTAATTACAAAAACGAAAATAATCTCACGATCAGACATTTTTGTGTTTCTCCCCGAAATACGTCAATAAAACGGAACAAATATTACATTTTTGTCACAAAGAATACGTTTTGGCTAATAACCATAAAGTAGGCTAAGCAAAGCCGCATTTAATGTATCATTCTGATCCTCTAAACAATAGAGTAATCGGAAGTCTATGAGCATAAATCTCACTAATGACGATACCCTACAGCTATATGCATATGCTAATGTTGCAGCATTAAAAAAACCATAAAAATAGACACATTTGTCTAAGAATTCTTTTAAAAGACGTCTTTGCATTTAGTATGAATATTTGAGTATTAATAGTCTTCTATGTATTTATGCATGCCTATATTTATAATTTCTCTCTCTCTCTCTCTCTCTCTCTCTATATATATATATATATATATATATATATATATATATATATATATGTGTGTGTGTGTGTGTGTGTGTGTGTGTGTGTGTGTGTGTCTTGGTATTTTTCTATATTCGCCAATATGTGTGTACATGTTATCCATGGTTAAATAACAATACTAGTCGCATTGATATTATGTATGTATAATATATACTAGTTGTTTATGTCGATATCAAATTTTATATCTGGTGTTATTATCTCCCATTCTCAGTTATGAATAGAAACGATTAAAAGAAAGGCATAGGCTTACTTAGTTTCTTTAGGTCATTCTGTTTCTCACTAAATCTCAAATCAAAGTCATGACTTATTTCGACTTATTTCAACTTATTTCACCTTATCCACAAATTCTAGATTATTCCACTTCTTATTTTTTCTCAAGCAACCTAAATCGTAGGTATTTAAATTCAGATCCCATCAAACTATATAAATCTTAAATTCATAATCTTAGCAATATCATTAGTCATAAAGTATCAGCTAATCAACGTTAGTCGTATGTTTATTATCCAATGTCACATAACTAAGTATTTTCAAATGTAAGGTTGTAAATTAACCAGTTTTGTATTGTTATATATAAAATTATTGTTATAATTATAAGAGCTCATTATGTAAGAATAACAATCATAAATTTCATGTAGGACTGGTTATGGATATCGGTTTCATTAGTTTGTTTATGTATGTCAGGTTACTTATAATAATTTATTCAAGTTATAGGTAAAAAAATGTAATTTACTTAGCTTAAATTGATTTTGGTGCTAAGGCCTTATGCCTTATTCTTCATATCTGTTATCATAAAATTACAGATTCAGTGTTAGTTTTCGTCATACTTAATTTTTTTATTTAAACATTTTTTTTGTTTGTTTTTACTCATTAAAGCTTTTATTATATTGTTAACCTAAATTCGTAAACTGTTTCTTTCATAAACAAATTTTATCCCTAACCTCAAAAATAACATTTTTTTAGAGTCTGTTAGGCTAAACTAATAAGGCAAAGTAGGCAATTTTCTAATTCTATCTACCAAGGACTAAATTGAACTGATTTTCATGACTGTCAATCAAAATTTTAAATTCAAGATATTTGTTTATTTCTGGCAACATTAATATTATTATTCTCTAATTTTCATGGAAAGTGAAAATCAGTCTAGTTCGTCCCTAAACCAGAAATTAGAGCAATTTTCTTTTTGTCAACATTGCAGCATGTAAATACATAAATACAGGTGCAAATAAAATAAATTTTCGTTTGTTCTTACGGTTTAGGAAATCTTATTTCCCTAAAGCGCTGGGATACCGTGGAGAAATAGGCTTTCCATTACTTTAATATCAGTCTTCATCGAGTCACAAACCATTTTAGTTCAAAAAACAAAAACTTCAACGGTGGGGCACATGACATAAATTGCAGCACCCAAAACACAAACCAACACCCCACTCATCATTTTGTTAAGTTCTACAAAAATTTGGCGCTCCGAACAACAACCACTTTCTATTTTTGTGAAGTTTTTACAAAATTGTCAGCCCAAACAGAAAAACCTCTCTTTCTATTTTTAAATTTTTACAACAGCTACAAGATTCTTGTAAAGTGACAACCCAGCTTTAGAAGTGCATGTCAAGACATAGTGATTTGCTTGCTCACATACTATAATACTTAATATAGTATGTATATTAAATATTATAGTAGTATAGTTTATGCATTATAGTCAGTAGGAACATGTGAGTAAATGACTCTTCTTTTATATGATGAATTATGTGGACGTGCGCATCAAAGTGTATGTATATTCGCAACTGCGCAAAGCTGTGTCAGTCTTTTGCCACCCTGAATGAATAGGGTGAAAATAAAATGAGTGTCTAAACCGTTGGTTTTAAATCGTGGGACGAAAAGACGTAAAGGACCAATAAGAGAGAGTAGTCTCTTGAAAGAGACTAAATATGATGAAGTCTGATAATTATTCGTGCTTTACAATCTGAAATCGAAATCAAGACTACGTAGAGCACAGATAATCAGATGAATAACGTCCGTTTGAACACCGGCCCTCAAGTAGTTAATAGAACTGTCCTACAGGTCGAACTACCTTAGAATAAGCAATAATGACTACTAACTGGAGCTACGACTGGAAAATTAATTTATTCCTCAAAGCTTTATTTTGAAATATATTTAAAGACATGTTTAAAAACCTAAAATTATTACAACACTTGAAAAATGCTATTTAACAAACGTTAGTTTTATACCAGTGTTATCCGTAGGAAAATTATATCGAACGCTATATCTAAATATGAACTATAATTTACATATGCATATTGGTAGACTCTGATCAAATATGCCGTATAACTTACTGGTCAATTCCGATCAAATATTTTCAATATGTTGTTCAACTCTGATCAACTACATGTATGCGCTAGAACTCATATACTGGTCAACTCAGATCAAATATGAATTATAGCAGGGTTACTCAACCTATGGCACGCGAGCCGCTACTATTGGTACTTACGACTTATGTTGGTATCAATAATTAATATGCTTTGGTGGTACATTAGTGGTAAAGGTTGAAAACCCCTGCCATATAACTTTCATACTGGTCAACCCTGATCAAATATGTTCTATGTTTTCTTTTACACTACTAATATGTTCCTCTATTACTATTTCTCATGATCTTTTTTATGTAATCAACAGTAATATTAATGAAACTTTTGGATCATCCTTATATTGACTTATGACTTTTCTTTAACATTCGTCTCAGTCCAGCATTTTAGTCGTGTTCAGCATCTAGATTTAATATTACCAACTCTAAAGGTAGAAAATTTAAAGAAGTGTGCTAAGAATCAATCGTTAAGTTTGGAGTGTTATCATATGTGTGTAGTGGGGTTATATATATATATATATATATATATATATATATATATATATATATATAAACCCCACTATATATATATATAAAGGAGGAGATATACGAATTCATAGCTTTGCTCTGAGTACCATCCTTACGGCAACATAAGAGGGGACACTTCGAATTCATTGGGGAAATTCCTCTACAATGTACTCTGTGTGCTTAAATTTTACATGTAAGTTACTTGTGGATCACTTACCTCCTGGAACAACACTTTTCTCAAAAGAATGACTTTTAGCAACGGCCAACGCCTTCGCAAGGGCCTCAAAGCGTCTTGAACTACGGCATTCCGCGCTGGATCCATTTTGCTGCAAAAATAAGACGAAGAAAATAAGAAAATTTGTGAACAGTATGATTGTATAGCTAAATTGAGTATTATATATCTATATCCTACAAAGAAAATCTAAAGCAGTAAACCGTATTATATAGCATAGGAACTGACCTCTGGGGAGAACTCAATTAAAATCGAAAAATTGTAGTTATCTAACATATACCAAACAGGTTTAGCACGATTATTTATTTTATTTATTCACAAAGTTTCATACAACACTAGGCCAATTAGCTGAAACTATACAACATAAAACCAAAAAGAAAATATAAAACAAAAACATAAAAAGATATAAAATACAGAAAAATAGGTCATCTCTCAATATACAAGATTCTTATGAATTGTGTTCTAAAGTTTCTCTCAAAGATAAACATGTTACATTCTGTTGACAATGTATTGTAAACTTGTGCTATTCTGTAAACCAAGGAGCACTGGTTGCACTAGTAGCACTAGGCAATTGATAATCTAGGTATCTCATAAGTTTGCGAATTGAGAAAGCGGAGGAATACGAAAGTTAATCTGCGATATTAAAAATTCAAAATCAATTTTGCCATTGATGCAGTTAAAGTAAATCAGCTCCGTGGCGTCATTTGTCAGGGGAACGTAAGTTCATTAAAGACATTAGTTCTTGTTTCGAGTAATTATGTAAGTCAGGAATTTTAAATCTATGGTAACAAAGAAGTTTAATACAGAGTCAATACAGAAAATAATACAGAGGAATTTTACCAAAATTGTTCATCTTTCTTTTGATTTTTTTAAAACAAAAAAAGAAAAAAACATGCAGGGTGTTTCAAAACAACACCGACAACGTTTGGGAGGTGATTCCTGACACCAAGATAAAACAAAAAGTATGGACAAACCTGGGTGCACAAATGTGTCCTTTCGGAGTTATAGGCTGCCGGAAACATGAAAAAATGAACTTTAAAAGTCCGTAGCTTCAAAACTATGGGACCTACCGTAGTCGGTTTAAGACCTCACTTAGGAACTAATATGTGCCCTATCCAAAACTACATGTTTCAGAATTCTAAGGTACTTACACAACATCTTTTATAGAAGAAGTTTGGCTACGGGCATATAATTCGAAGTACTCACCAACTACCTCTGTTGTTCACCATAAATTTACTTGGCCGGGAACCGAACAAAGGACCCCAGTCACTAGAGATAAGCACTCTACCACTGAGCCACCGTGCCTCCCAAAATAATAATAAAACCATTATTCCTTGCTTCTAGTGATAAAACACTCGTATAGTCCTAAAAGGCAGAAAAACATTGTATTGAACGGATTGTCCATCATTTCCGTTATAACTTTCAAGATTTGTTAGATCTCAACCAGCATATTACAAATTATCTACTTGTTCCTTCTGAACGAGAACAGGAGAAATTCTAGTGAACAAAATCGAATTTGATATTTCGACCGATTTACAGTGTCATGTCCCATATATACTATGCTGGAAAAAGTTATTTTTGATGTATATATATATATATCTGTTCGTCAGATGCCTATTTCTCTGTTCATCCATTGTTACGTAAACTTTGAAGGTATTCATGGGATTCTATAATGTAGGTAGTTATTCGACTTTCAGCTCTTACTCCAAAAATAAGACGCAAAATAACGTAAAGTGAAAATTAAATTTCGATTTTCTCGAAAAGAATTCTAATAAATTTTATTTATATTTTTGAAATCACTCTTTCATATTCATGCTGTGTACTATGAATATTGTGACGAAATCCGATATGTAAGGGAGCAACGGAACAAATCCTAGTGTTTCTGCACCGAAAGGAGAACCGCAAACCATAAAGTCACGAGTAAAGCTCCGTGAGAAGGTTCTACTTTAAAAAGAATGCACCACAAACATACGTAGCCTATTTACCCGACTCTAAAGCGATTCTGAATATAAGACGAACTTCCTATTTTGAAGAGGTTTCTTGACAATTTTCTTATTTTCAACAATTCTGAATAATCACAACATTACAAATTCTTTTGTTGATTTAAAATATGTTACAAGACAACAAAAATATTAACATTACCTATAATAAATTTATGTCCATTAATGCTTTCCTAAATTACAGTAATCACAAAAATCTGTAAAATACTATGCCGTAAATAAAAACTTTTTGATTTGATTTCAGTTTAGCGTCCCTTTCAACAGCGAGGCTATACGGGACGTAGACTTACAGCTTAACATGAGATCCGAACTACACGAACTCCCGCTGGGAATCGAACCCGGGTCTCACATAGCAAAAGCACGTACGCTAATCGCTTAGCCACAAGGAAACTCCATAAATAAAAACAAACGCAGTAGTTAAAAGTATAGCATTTTTACTTTCACAACCATTTTTTTTAAATTTTCTACTTAAGCTAAATAATATGGGTATATTTTAATGTTTGGTATCAACTATGGTTTGTATTACACAACGTAAAAACATTGACCTCAACTTAAAGCAAGCTTAATCTGTGTATGTAAGACTGACTACCTTTCGAATGGCGAACTGGGATGGGAAACCTCATCTTATAGTCGAGTAAATATGATGAATGCTGACAACTAAACTTGAATGTATTTTATACGCTATTCATTACCTTTCAATGGATCATCCGTACTAAAAATAAAAACCATACGAAAAACCGTAGTAAAAATAAAAATAAAATATTTAAAAAATATTTTAACGCAAAAATAAAACAAATTGGACTAAAAAGTAAAAATAAAATATTTAAAAGAAACATTTTACGACAAGAAATAAGACAAATCATACTAAAAAGTAAAAATAAAATATTTATAAAACATTTTAACACACAAAATAAAACAAATGTTAGTCAAAAGTAAATATAAAATATACTAACATTTAAAATATTTAAAAGAAATCGTACTAAAAAGTAAAAACTAATTCTCTTTCCAAAAATTAATTTTTAAAAAAATTGTATTTATGCATGTCTAAAAACAAAAGCATGAGGAATGATCTTATATACATGAGGCTTGAATAAATTATAAATTATGAAAGAGTTGCCCATGCTTTTGTCATACATTTTTTTTTTAAAGAAAGAAAAGTAATTTTCTTGAAAACGGGATTTATTTTTTGCTTTATAGTAAGATTTATTTTTGTTTGTCTTTTTTTTTTAATTTTAAAAAACCACTTGTAAGAAACCAAATTAAAAATTATCTTGTCAAATTTGAAATCGTACTCGGAAAATCATATCTACTCCTGCCATCTGTTGTCCAAATTCAAACATTTTGTTTCTCCCGCTAATCACTAGATGGCTGAAAAGTCGCTAAGGACCGTAATATTTCACGCTCCGCATCAATTCAAGCAACTCACACAGGTGTTTCGTTCCTGCTTAATTTTATTTTTTTTTTTAATTTTAGTTTGGTAATTTTTTTAGTTGGAAAAAATAAAGTTATAGTAAAGAGGAGATGAGTTTTAAGGTAGCATAGTGTTTTAAAATGTTAAACTGTATTTTTTATATTAATTAGTTTTGTTTTAATTTTTATAAATTTAGAGGAGCCGTTTATGAAAAGTATGACTTTTATTACTACAAAATGAAAATTTATTAGGTTATTGAATATTAACTTTTATATGACTTTACCATAAAATTATTTATAATAAAATTTATTTTATTATTTTAAAATTTTGATTAGCAGGAGGATGTAGTCCTACATTTTGAAAGTTATACCTAAATTTTAAAAAAATTGTTTTTTCCTCTTTTTTTTAATAAACTGCATAATATTATAAGGCGTCAAATCACATCTTACGTAAAACGATAACATTCATCTTTTACGTTAAGGTAAAACGGAAGGAATCGTGTAATTAGTTAAGTAACATATGTGTTGAGCACCTGAAGAATAACATAATTGATAAACGATGGGAATTTGTCTGAAAGATTTCTTCTTCTTCTTCGTTTTTTTCGTTTCATTCCATGAGACCGAAAGTGGTAGAGATTTCCTACTTAAGTTTTCATCTCTCACTATCCCTCCATTGCGGCTGAAAGTTATAGATCTGTTGCAATATTGAATTCTTATAAAAGGTGTCTTATAAAGAATGCAACTTTTGAAATGTCCACCATTTGTGTTCTAGTAAATTGGCAACACTGAACGTTACACGTTTGGCTCAAGAAACGCCGGAGTTGAGGGTCTTCAGGACCGTATCTAGGGGGTCCTCCCCCCTAAAATTTTCACGGTAGGCTTGCAAATGAATTATAATATGGTGATGAACTATAATATGATTGGATCAGGACCCCCTAACTTCAGCCGGGACCCCCCCCCTACATTTTTGGGCTGGCTACCGGCCTGAGGCTCTTTACAAAATTTCAGTTCGACAGCCATTATTCACATCATTCCTTTGTTCGTTCTATGTTGTAATGATTGAATCAAGTGTATTGAAATAATATTAAGTCCTGTCTACGAATATTCGTCAGCCTCTCTCATTCTTTTCTTCCAAACCTACTTACTGCTATACTCCCTTCCTTTCCCACACCATAAACAACAACAACAACAATAATAATAATAATAATAATAATAATAATAATAATAATAATAATAATAATAATAATAATAATAATAATAATAATAATAATAATTTGATGTCACAGGGTTACTCTTTAAGTTAAAGGTGACGGATGATTAATTAAAGAAAATAATTATGTTGAAATTTATATAAGAAAATTCAACTAATCTCTTCCTCACAAGTGACGTATGTATGTATGTCAGGGTATTTGCGTCAGTTATTACCAATGACGTATTGCGTACGCCACGAGTTCCCTAAAAAAAAATCGCTTTTGTACATGTTTAGTATTGCGAGGCGTGCGTCTCTTCCCCTGAAGTGACTGGACATCTTGATATGACAGTTAGTCAAGGAATGATATTACTTTGCCTGCGGGCGACTGCAAATGTAGCATAACCTTGCCTGTTGCTTCAATATCTGTGAAAAATATTTTTGTTAGGTGGAAATTCCCCCCCCCCCCCGCGAATGTTCCTCCACTTGCAATATTGAACAATTCAGAACTGTAAGATTTAATTTAAGTTAAATCATCTATATATTAAAATACTACGTTTATATGCTTGTGGACGTTTATGTTTGTGACCAATTCCTTTGAAAATATCTCGGAACCACAAGCTCTCTAAAAAGATGCTATTTTCACTGATCGGTTTTGTGCAGATTGTTCAGTTCTAACTGAATATTTTAAGAAAATAGCCCTTATTTCTTTATTGCATTTTTTAGGGGTACACTGGAAGTATTGACGTTTTAAAAAGTAAAGCATCATATCCGACGAGTTATACGTTTTAACACCACACATTTGCATGCGGGGTTAATAGAAAATATATCTCTCAGGCGTTTGTTTATTGCCAAATGATAATGAAAAACGAAGGATATCGGTTTCTCCAGTCTAACACGGGATGTACTTGAACCTGAACCCTCAAAGTGGGGGTGATGTATATATGTCCTGAAAGCTTGGGTCAAGGTAAGATCAAAACCGGTTACCAAAATTGGGGAGGTCTCTAGAATTTTACTTGAGGGTAGCACGTTACTCATTTTTATTAACACCTTTAAGCGTGTCTTAAAGTCCGTTGCAATCCCGAAAAATCTGAAACAGTGAGACAAATATAAAAGCAGAAAACCATGTCTTTCATCATTTCAAAAGTATAACGTAGCAAAGTAAAATAAATTGTCCCAGGGTCCCAGACGGGGTAGAACTCAAAATTTTTAAATTGAAAAGGGGATCAACTTGCATATCGTATGAAAGTTGGTGTTAAATAAAAGAAGATAAATCAAGTCGCGACTCTCTACGATAAGCATGTGCAAAATAGCGGTGGATCAAAATATCAGCACAGTCTTCATTGCAAAATCTATGGCCAATCTTATGTATATGAAACGATGGAATAGGTGAGAAACAAAAACACGGATATATCATTATTTCAAAAGTATAATAATTCAAAGTAAAAAAAATGTTCCAGGGTCTGTTGCAGGGTCCCAGATGGGATCAAACTCAAAATGTTGAAATAGCAAGGGGTGCATATTGAGTATCGTATAAAAGCTTATGTTAAGTGAAAGAAGAGGAAACAAGTCTCGACTATTGATGAAAAAGTTTATTGCCACTTCTATTAATCTGAAACGGCGAGACAGGTGTAAAAACAAAACAAAACAAAAACTATTGTAGAATGTATCAAAGGAAAAAAATATTCCAGTTTCAACTGCCGGATAACAGACGGGGTCAAACTCAAAAGTTTCAAGTGCCAAGGGGGATAAATAAGCACATCATTTGAAAGCTCGTGTAAAATGATACAGATTTGGACATTGGACAAGTCTCGACTGTCGATAAGCATTGCAAAATGGCATGAGTCGTTTCCTTTGATACATTCTAGTGTTTGTTTTGTTTTGTTTTGTTTTTACACCTGTCTCACCGTTTCAGATTAAGAGGAGTGGCAATAGACTTTTTCATCAAGAGTCGAGACTTGTTTCCTCTTCTTTCACTTAACATAAGCTTTCATACGATACTCAATTTGAACCCCTTTCCATTTCAATATTTTAAGTTGGACCCCGTCTGGGACCCTGCGAGGAACCCTGGAACTTTTTTTTTACTTTGAATTATTATACTTTTGAAATAATGACATATTCCTGTTTTTGTTTCTACACCTATTCCATCGTTTCAGATTCATACGTGTCGCCATAGATTTTGCAATAAAGATTGTGTTGATATTTTCACCCACCACTATTTTGTACAGGCTTATCGTAGAGAGTAGCGACTTGATTTATCTTCTTTTATTTAACACCAACTTTTATACGATATGCAAGTTGCTCCCCCTTTCCATTTAAAAATTTTGAGTTGGACCCCACCTGGGACCTTGCGGGGGACCCTGGGACAATTTATTTTACTTTGCTACGTTATACTTTTGAAATGATGAAAGATATGGTTTTCTGTTTTCATATTTGTCCCACCGTTTCAAATTTTTCGGGGTTGCAACGGACTTTAAGACACGCTTAAAGGTGTTAATAAAAATGAGTAACGTGCTGCCCTCAAGCGGAATGCTTGAGACCTCCCCAATTTTGGTAATCGGTTTTGATCTTACCTTGACCCAAGCTTTCAGGAAATATATACATCACCCCCACTTTGTGGGTTCAGGTTCAAATACATTCCGTGTAAGATGAATCTTTATTGTTTGGAGTGCTTTGCTCAATGAATACTATATATCACTGGCATTACAATTGTGTGTGTGAAAACACTGATCATACATGAATTAGAAACTCCGACCGGAAGTAAGCTCAAATCTTGCAAACGGTGCGAGATATTGAAAACATAACCGAAAAAATCTTCCCTTTATGATACTCAAGACGTCCTTCACTTGTATCTATAAAGAGACATGTAGAGATAAAAATGAAATGAAATCTTTGAGTTTTACGTCCCACGGTTATGCCGGTTAGGCTAAAGGAGACGGTGATGACGAGAGATGAGTGAAATGGTGGAATGAAGAAAGTGGGAGGAAACGGGAGAACCCCGAGAAAACCCACGAGCACGGTGTTTGTCCACCACAAACTTCACTTGGCGAGGGCTGGGATCGAACCCGGGACCCCAAGCACCAGAGGTGAACGCTCTACCACTGAGCCACCGCGCCCCCCAGACATGTAGGATGTCGTGAGGAATGACAAGGAGATTCATACTGATATGTGAATGATGCACTGTGTAGAGAGCGCAGGTTCAGCAAGTACTATTTGAAAAAATAATTAAAGTTAAAATATTATATTCTTCATGTTTTATGGTGCGACTATTCTTCTGAGTTTGGATTATACTTCCTCATTTCAACCAAAATACACTATTTGATAGAATTTCGGAATTATCCATGGACATGTAAAAATCGCATTTCTTATCCAAACACCAGAAAAGATAAATTAACACAGAAAATGTTTGCTCTGATGATGTTTAAAATTTGGTATTTGAGGCCAAAGCAGTGAATAACCCCTAAAGCGGAAGGGGTTAAGCACAATGGCTCGAACTTTTCATCCCGCTAATAGAAATTGGTGAGGTTACATACTGTGAGCAGACATGGGTAGAGATATACTCATTAATAGGATTTCCATAATAAAGTTATTTAATTTCAGGTGCTCTGTGATTGTTTATTTATTTACAAGAGCAATGAAATAATATACGAAAATTTATGGCTCTGAAATCAATCCCAATGAATCAATACTAATGAAGTTCCCCCAAATTTAAATATCCCTCTTTGTGAAGATTAACAGAATGGTAAATGGGATTAGGCAACGTTCTTACTAAATTAACATTAAATCAAAACTGTCCAACAAAGTGCTGGAGTGAGGGAAAACAGGAATTATCGGTAAAACCGGAAGGAATCATTTTGAAAACTATCTGTATACATAAATATCACATAGTCTAAAAAGTGTTGAGTCTTTCGTGCACGAGATGGGGCTAGTGTCCCAAATTTCGGGGTATATGAGTCGCAGCACGTCAGGCTTAACGTCATTTCACAGCTGAAATTAGTAGAAGTGAAAAACGTTGAAAAATGAAATCTTTAAGTTTGCGTCTCACGGTTATGCCGGCTAGACCAAAGGAGACAGTGATGATGAGAAATGAAAGAAATGGTGAAATGAAGAAAGTAGGAGGAAACGGGAAAACCCCGAGAAAACTCACGCACACATTGTTTGTCCACCACAAGGTTCACCTGGCGCGAGCTGGGATCGAACCAAAGACTCCATGCATAAAAGGTGAACGCTCTACCACGGAGCCAACGCGGACGCCATGTAGCCACGAACTTAGGGGACTCTCGGGTCAGCCTTTTTGCTCTCATTTTTCCCAGGATACTTTGCGGTCCGTGACGTCATGTGGAGATATCGCGGTATTTTTCAAAATAACAAGTGAAACACTGCATAAACAATTACACTGCTGTTTCAAGATGGGCTAAAGTTATCTTATTTGTACAGTAGCTCATTGTTAAAATAGAGGAAGTAATACGAATGAAATATCGTGCCATCGATTCCCTAAAAGTTAAGAACTTCAAAGAACATGGGTTTCCCGCTGTAAGCGAATGGACACTTTTAATGTATATAGATACCTCGTTATTTTATATACCTTGCCTCGAACTCCCTAAAAATCGTACTCAACACCATGAAAGTAATATTAATTATTTCAATTCTTTTACTTCCTTTTTTCTTCTCTAAATATCTCAAGGTACAGATTAAATAAGTTATCTGCATTATTCAACATTAAATATGATCTCAAAGAAAAGTTTTAAAATTAGCTAGTAATATTGAACAAATAAATAATAATATAATTATAATAACAAATTCACATGTAATGCGTTTCGAAACAGAGAATAGCGGCGCATTACACAAAATTTACTACTACTAAATTTCCTCCAGTCGGTCCTTCTGAGTTATGTTTAGTAGCAATTTATATTTAGCAAATATTAAAACAGTTAGGCTATGTTTACTTGAACTGGTAGACCATACTATGACAAATTATTATTTATTGTGCAATATGCGTGTGGTTCGAAAATCAATGTTTCCCTAGTTTTATCAATTCTGATTCTACAATTTCCCAAATTTAAACAACGGTCAACCCACAGAGGCCACTGGAATAAAATGCATATGAAATCAGTATGCGAAGCTGTTATAAACAAAGTGAGTATTCAAGAGGCAGCGAGATAATAATATAATGTTCCGAGGACCACGTTGTAGAGATGTACCGCCTTATGCAGAGTCGTTTTGACGTATGATTAGCATCATACTAAAGGCCTGACTTGTAATGTACCATTACAGTTGAAAGTAATGGCAATTTTTTTTTACGCACCCTGTACCTAGTAATTTTTTTTTATTTTTATTCAATTTCGGTTTAGCTACACAATTTATTTACTCCCTTTACTTCGAATTAAATATAATGAATCGAAAGGTTTCATTAATAACCATATTTCCCACTGTATAATATATTTATTTATATTTTGATTAAGTGTAAATCCCATTTTCTGATATATAAGTTGAAAAGTTTCAAGGTTTACCATTCTGACGTCATACCGAAACATAGTTCTGTCATTGGATATAAATTTTCTTAATTTCAGACCAATGTAGAATTTAGTCAGGTACCTAACCTTTTCCCTCACCCCCTCTCAGTAGTCCATAGTCACTTTCAGATCCGGTTATATCTGGATTTACCAAATTTCCATTCGCTTTGTAATTTCCGCGGCTAAAGTTTTCGTTCTGATTGGAGGAATTCTCCTACCTCTGGCTTTTTCGGCGCAATGTTATGGGAATAATCAAGAACGACTCTACGAGCACAGCCGTGGAAATCAACTACGCTATACTGGCTGGTAAAGACGTGGATTTCGAGTGTAAAACAGGTAAAATTTAGACTAAATGTCATCGTAAACGTCGTGTGATCAATCAGGAGCCAGGAAACCCATATTTTTGTTGAAAGAACTGCAAAACCAGGGGAAAATATCTGATTCAGGATTTCGGTTTGCAGGAAGCCATGTTTGCTGCCCAGATAGGATAGACAATATAGGAAAGTGATTTTTTTTTTTATATTTTCAAATTCAATTAGGGATTAGGGAAATTACGACCTGATTAGTGCATGTTGGTCGTGTATTAAGTAAATGTGATTTATTATTATTTATTTCGTAATTGCATGTATGTAGTAGGTTTAATAGTACTGTAAATAATCATAATGGCAGCTTAAGTTAGTTCAAAAGGGCTCCTATCCCCTTTTCTAAATTGAACCGGTTCTAGCGGGGGAATGGGTTAGTTATTGTTCGTTTTAGGGCCTTTTCCCCTTTCAGGGGAAGGGTCCCTACATAAACCTCGTTAAGGTGCCCCCCGGGCATCAACTTTTGGTAGTCATTATGTAAACAATTGGTCAGGTCAATTGGACCTAGTGGTTATCTTTCTCATTTTGCCCCCTCTAAATTTAATAGAGCCGACGGTATATATCAGAAGGGAGTATTTATTTTGTCAACATGCATGTAACTAAATGGTGCATGTTTGGTTTAGTTAGTTGTTTTATGTATAGTATTAGCAGTGGTGTATGTAGTTAGTAGTTTTGTGTGAGTGTGTGAATTTTCGATTTGGACAGTGTATAAATATGTGTTAATTTAGTACCATTTTCCTAACAGAAATAAACCAGAGTAAATATTAAATTTCTGATTAATGAGTACAAGTATACATTTCAGTACACGGTAAATTATGCCTCCACTACAGCGCCACAGCGTCCGGTTTCGGTACTCAATTGTTTGTTGACAATACGACATCGCATAACTTAGTGATCTAGGTTGTTGGATTTTAGTCATTTATTCAAAAATTACTTTCATTGGACATGGATTTCGGGTCAGATGAGTATACCTTCGTATAAAATAGCATGAGATCTTACTGTACTGAAAATTTCAGCTTGCTAGGGTCAGTAGAAATTGAAATATCCGCCGAAATAAAGAATACCTATTTTCTTAATAGAAGTAAAGTCCATATGCTGTTACTGTTTGGTTCAAAATGTAGTATTAAATTCTTTTTTCCCGTGGCTGTCGAAAATTCCATTGTTGCTTCAGTTTTATCAACAAATCAGAAATAGATTAATCATTGACAATTTAACTTTCCGTAAATACATGTATGATTTTTTTTTTAAACCTGCAAGGTAAATACAATTTGGGTGCTTCGAAATAAAGAGTACGTGGTTCGATGAATGTGATCGTGTGGTGGTTTGAGCGTGATAGATTGTGATAGTTATATATATATTTATTACTGCGTAATGTAGATATGTGTATGGCCTGCGTGTAAAATGTACGAAATAGGGTGTTTATAAAATATTACTTCGTGCGAAAATTAGTAGATAATGAATGAACGTAATGATATGTTAATAATATGATATATAATATGAACGAGATGACGACCCCTATATTTAAATGGATAGGCCTAGTGAATTTTATATAGTGAAAATATGAATATGTTTACGAAAAAAAAAAAAATCTCTCGCGTTTTGACTTCCACACCAGTGCATTCATCCAACCGAGTTTGCTACTTGAATGTAAATTATAGTTGGGAATTGTGTGTTACTTTGCATTTATGTACCTCATAATAACAGCCCCAGATCTTAAGCCTTTCAATAGATAGAGTAGTATCATGTGGGAATTACTTCTAAAGGATGACAGAAATGATAATTAAGAAAACCAACTGCTATATCCTGTGATCATCGAAAAGTACAGGTTTCGGTCATTTGTATCTTTAGCATTCATAGCCTCTCCGAGATTTTTTTTTTTTTTTTGTTTTTGTTGCTTACCTTATTTATTTATTGTGCAGTGTTCATATAACTCAGTTCGGACTATCCGATTAAATTAACTGCTACTAAATGTAGCGTACCCGGACGTCGACCCCTAGTCCCCTTAAGTATTTTCATGTCTTTTCTTAGTTTAATTAGATGAGGGAAATTAACGACGTCCCAGACGGTGGCATGTCTGCGCTGGGTAGCCATCGGTGATGTTTCGGTAATTGAAATCACCGATCCAAAATTCAGTTTATTTATTTAATTTTTCTTTTTAATTTTGGCGAATTACTAATTAGGGATACCTTAGCTATTACTCTAATTTCATCCCTATTCTGGAATCTTCTAGTTTCCAAGAGGTCAGATTTTTTTTTTTCTTGAAATTCTAAATTAGCGCCTTCTCTAACCTTCCGGACGATTTCCGGGAACCTGCTGGTTTGGGCCGGATACGGGGATCGGATTTCAATCTTACAACCAAATTCTTGTGGGATTGGGATCTGATGGACACAGAACTTGCATCCTTGGCAGCAGGGCGTTCCTTGAGTCTACGTATTTGAGTAGACCACCCTTTTGGCATGTTAAGAATATTTTGGCTATGGATTTGTCGAGATAGAAATTCGACTTTTGTCTTTGTAGCGTTAGTTATTTCTCACTTAAGTCTTTGGCGCCACTATTCTTCGTCTTCCTTCTTCTCTATCTCTCTCTGTCTTCATTACTTCGAGATTTTTTTTTTTTAATTTTTCAACCTTGCCCCCCCCCTGGTTTCTGAAACTCATGAAAATGTACAATATTCCATATCACTTATTTCGATCGTATGTACTAACTGAGACATCGAGGGATGCAATTCGTGGAGGTATTGCAGCACATCTCGGGACCATTTTCGCGATATTCAATCCACCACTGGAGAAATTGATGGGAAGGTACACTATGCTTTCGGATTCCTAGAAACATTCGTTATTCATGGATCATACAAATTATATCCATTGACAACTGATTTCTGGTTTTTATTTCTATTGATTGGTCATATAGTGTGTATGTATTAGTAGTCTGGGCCCACTAGTTTCCAATAACATTGATTTTTTTTTTTATATACATCTATATATGTGCTTACATAGTTTTAAAAGTTACGTGCCTGCTCAATTTGTTACATTTCCACCTCTTATGTCACTAAATAACACCAACTATTTTTTATATATATATATGCGGATCTTTAGTAAATTGAAAATGATTATTGATTATCGGGTTTATACATAGAAAGTACAATGTTGCAACCTTATGAGAGAAAAAAGTGAATTTTGATAGTCAGGGTTTTTGTTTTGTCTTTGAGCCAATAAAATATAAACATTTATAAAATATGAATACTTGTCGAATATGAACGGTTATGTAGAATTTAAACGTCGACAAAATACTACGATGGATATTAAAGTGAAATTTATTGTATTGAATAATATGAATATATATATATACGAGTATGTATGTAATGGGCTCGGTATTTACCCTGGTTTTGTTTAGGTTGCCATAGGTTTTTGACACCCGACCGTTACCAACTATTTGTGACATATAGTGTTACCGCGTATATTGTAATAAATTACATTTTGTTGAGTGGTTACTGATGTCTGTAACTATTAAAGTTGAATATAATGTTAAATACCGCATGTAAGTAAAACGAGTAGCAGGTCGTAAGATAAGTAAAATAACCCTAATCCTCATCCAAATTTATTCGCAAGATCAAAGTGAAATTAATAACCTACGAAACAGTGTGCCCCACCAACGAATCTTCTATCAGTAGACTCTGAAACAAATCCTTCCCCTACGATCAGAAATTTAACTATTCAGTGACTAGAATCTTTTGACTACAAGATCTATACTATAAAGAAAATTACTGGTCTTAAATTTAATGAAGAGAAATTTAGTTGATAACTTAATGTGAATACCGGAATATGGAAATATGTTCTCAATATCTGTGACTGGATTCAAAATTTTTTTTAACCTTGATAAACTTTGAAATTTTATATTGAGTGCGTCGAGTGACGAAATGAGAAATATAAATATATATGTGATATGAAGCGACTATTTGTCTATAGCTAAAACAAAAACAATTAAACACTCTCATGGACACAAACCACAGTGCGAAAAGAGAGTTGGAAAAAGGAGCTATTATCGATGTGAGAACAAAGACTCATAAAATCGTCGAAATGTCTCCTCTTGGGACAGAGACCTAATAAAATGTTACTAAAGTGTTTTTTTTTTTAGAATGATTAACCAATTATATATATATATATTTTTTTTATTTATTTTTTCTTTCTTTTTCCGCAACGATATATATATATATATTCATTACATTGAATCCTAAATGTATTGATCTTTGAATTTTTTTTATTTTTTGTCTTTCATTTTTTTTTCATTTTCCTTTTGTCAAATTCTCTTTTATGTAATGCAACTTTTAATATATATATAGGAAGAGAAATGTGTTATTTGGTCTTGATAAAATTAGCGAATTTCTATGCATGTTAATGAAACATTCTTTCCATGTATTAAATTTTTTCCCTGTTATGTCCAACTAATTTTTCTTTTATTGAAATGTAATAAATGTATATAGTAATGTAGTTAGGTTAGTTTAATTTAACTAAATACAACCTGAAGTATACATTGTCCTGTATGAATGTGTGTGTGAGTGAAATGTAGGTTTGGTATTAAGTGCATCCATTATTTTGACATATATGTGTGATTTATTATAATTAATGGTAGTTATCAATTAAACTCATTGAATGTTAATACTAACTTAAGTTGGCTCTATGAAGGAAGTAAAAAGGACTGAAGTAGCCTGAACGAATGATCAGCATGGGAGAACTGTGAGAGTCAAAATCTTCTACGAATATGTAATACTCTGATTTTTTTTTTCCTTTGTGGTCGATTCTAACATGCCATCAACTTCGTCGTTTATTTTTCAAATATTGGATATTAGTGGAAATATTGAATAAACTGTAGAATTAAACTTTCTCATCTATCTCAGATCTAGATCGGGATAATTTGGTAGTTAGGGTTAAATGGATCTAGATCGGGGATGTATGGGTTAACATGTGTCTACCCTTGATCACCTTAATACCAAATATTAACCCAATAGCTATTGGAATTCGATAATTATTCACTTTTCTTTACCATATTTTTCAAAATATTCAGTAACAGCTTCCTCTTTATCACCTTCTTACTTTACCTCTTTCCTTTTCTATTTTCCTTTTCCTTTCTTCATCTTCTTCTTCTATTTTTTAATAAAACTGAAAAGGGGGTCGTGACTGGGAATCCTAGATGTAATAAACACGGTCATGTATTTAGTTATTTTATTTCATTCTCTTTAGAAGTCCGATAAAAAGTTTTCTCGTTTCAATCGAATCTAATATATTCCAACGTAATTAGACATAAGCTGATAGCTTCATGAACATCCCCACCAGGGGTGAAGGGTTCCCACTTACGACTTATTCTTTTCTTCAAACAGTTTTAAATTGGCGACACGTGACAGGACTGTTGCTATGGTAACCATGTTTACTGTGGTAACGGATCTGAAAATGCTTATTGAATAATACCAGTTATCATGCCAATCAGTTTGAGTTGGTGAACCGCGATAAGAATGGTTGTTATGGCAACGTTTGTTTCCATGGCAACGGATCTCAGTTTAAATGGCGACCGATAGATTTGAAATTTTTGTTAAGAATGTCAAAGAGTGAGGTTGAAGGCATGTTGAATTGATTATAACATTGAAATTAATAAGAGAAATTTTATAGTCAAATGAAATAAGTAGAGTCGTTGGCTACTTTGTCATTTTTGTTTCCTTTTCTAAGGGGGAAAAAGAGAAGGAGTGTCAAAATTTTTTCTAAAATTAGAATTAAACGCTAGAAGGGTTTCAAGGAAGGAAAGAGAATGGGAGTCCTTTAAGTCATGAATAATACTTGTCTGGATAGTGAATAAGTATTTTATAGTATATGTGTATTTTTGATATATATCCTGTCTTTTGTAAAGTGTAAAGTGTCTCAAAGCTATGGCAACAAAAAAGGTTGTGGTGTCACAGGGCGAGTGTGAAGTCACGTGCACTCAATGCACATTAGATGAAAGAGAGAAAAGATCTCGCGCCCCGCGAAGATTAATTAGATGCACCGGTTGTGGACTAAAATGGATCCACTTTGCTTGTTCCAATTTAGATGATACTGCGGAAAATGCAGAAAAGGTGCAAACCGGCGAAATAGAAAAATATTGTGAGGATTGTGAAAAGGACCGAGGCCAAATATCTCCAGCGGAGATATCTGACCTCGACGATGAGGAAAAAAATGAAAATCACAGTGATTCTCGGGATCAGACGGCAAACCCGAAGGAAGGAATGTCATCTGGAGGGTCTGACACGTCTGCATTAATTCGCCAGATGATGGAAATGATGCATGAAAAATTTTCTAACATGGAACAAAATAATACAGAAATGAGGCGTGAGATAAATCAGAAAATAGATCAGAATAGTGAAAACTTAAGGCGTGAGATAAATCAGAAAATAGATCAGAATAGTGAAAACTTAAGGCGTGAGATAAATGAGAAGTTTGATACCTCGAAACGAGAGACCGACGCTCGATTCGAGGTATTAAACAACAAATTTGACCAGATTTGTTTAGACTTTGCTTCTTCGATTAGTAAATTGAAAGAACAAACGTCTACTGAACTGGAGCGGGTTAGATACCAGGCCCAACAGTCTACCGAGCAGCTCAGAGACGAAACAAATGAGAAACTAAACGAAATAGATGTAAGGTTTGAGGGTACAAACAAAAGATTTGGTGACATCGAACGAAAGGTTGAACAGCAGCAGGCTGAAATAAGTAAATTGAATGTTGTAATATCCGACCTATCAATAGAAACTAAACTAGAGTCGGTTGATCAAAGAATTAGTCGAATTCAAACTGAGGTAGACAGTATTAAGGGGAAGATTACTAAACTGGAAATCGTCAAGTCTGACATCTCCTATCCTTTTCCTGATAGCGATTCTATAGGGAAAAATTTCCCCGAAACGAGTAACGTCCTCCCGGGAAAGAGTCAAGTGTTGCCTGATGCACGGGACACAACCATGTATTGTCCCCCGCATCAGCCAACCTCGAAATCATGGTTGAGTAATTTCGATGTACCGATGCAGTCGAGTGTTGTGACTACAACAGTCACTAGCGTAAATGCTCACTCTACCTTTGGAATGGTACAATCTTACAGCGTGCTGCCAGGAGGGGAAAGGAGATGTGCCGGACCGTCAGTTACTGCAGTGGTGGGTCCTAAATTCGAACCTTACATGGTCAATACTAATTATAAAACCTCTCTTGGTCATATGGGAGCGTTCAGTTCAGTGACCACTCCGTCGGTGACAAATCCGGTGACAACCCCAACCGCTCAGGATAATGCGTTGATTCCACTAGATTCTTTTCCTGCCCCGTATAGTATGAGCTCTAAAGTTTCCCTCCGGGATATTGAACGTTTCCCCACTTTCGATGGGAACATTACTAACGGGTTACCTAGAGTTTTTCTGCGAAGATTGCAGCAATATCTAGACATGTACAAACTTACTGATGGAGAACGCCTACAAATAGTTGAAAAATGTTTGATCGCCGCTTCGGGCGCATGGTTTGCCTCGGTTAAATACCAAATCCGGACGTTCGGTGATTTTTTGATTCTTTTCAAAGAAGAATATTGTAATGAGCACATCGAACGACTCCAAAAAAGAAACTTACAATCACTCCGGTATGATCGCTCCAAGTATGGATCCCTCTTGGACTATGCTTGGAAAATTATCGAACTATATTATCAGATAGCTGAACATCCCTCTCAGGCCGAACTGGTAGATATTATAGTTAACGCTCTTCCACCTGATGAGTCCCGGGCCATAGCGTCCCACTTGTGCCAAACGGTGCGAGAAGTCACCTCACGTTTAGCTGCCTTGTGCGGTAAGGAAGTTGGTGGTCCACCAAAACGATACTTCGCCCGACAGGCAAAGATTCTAAAACCGACGAAGACGAAGGTAACGGCAAGTTGCCAGACAGATTTCCTGAGTTATACCCAAGCTGGATCTCGTTATCCTAGTGGGTATGGCTCAGAAAACAACAATAATGGCCGGCGACTATTTAGGAATCGGCCCATGTTCAACAATCGCCGGAGTTATCGTCCCTATGACCGTACCAACATGGCATCGAACCCGGATAGGGGCGATAACACCAGGAGGAATTTTAACAGGACGTACGGAAGAAGGGAGAACGGTAATAGTCAGGGCAATAATAATAACAATAATAGTAACAATAATGTAAATCGACCCCAGAATTCAATCCATTCGCAAGTGCGTGGTAACGGTGAGCCTAGAACAATATTAAATGGAAGTGATCGTCGGGAAACTGCATCCTAATGTCATCAGATATACTAGTCGACGGCTGAAGCCTTACGAATTGTCTCTGTCGATTTCTCAGCTAGAACTCCTGTCCGCTCTATTGCTATATGAACACTACTGAAAAAAAAAAAAAAAGTATCGGAACTCACAATTTTCGAAATTTAAAGATTTTCAATTGTACAGAAGATAAACGTAATGAATTACTCGCGCAATACCCCAAGTAGATATAATATACTGTCCTAGTGTGACTGGTAATGTTTGAATGAGATGAATGAGTGTGTTAATTCAACAAGCATCAGTAGTTAGTATTCCCAATTAGCAAAATTTTGTTATTCTAACAAAATTTTGTTAATGGGCCGGGGAAAACTGTAATGTACCATTACAGTTGAAAGTAATGGCAATTTTTTTTACGCACCCTGTACCTAGTAATTTTTTTTTTATTTTTATTCAATTTCGGTTTAGCTACACAATTTATTTACTCCCTTTACTTCGAATTAAATATAATGAATCGAAAGGTTTCATTAATAACCATATTTCCCACTGTATAATATATTTATTTATATTTTGATTAAGTGTAAATCCCATTTTCTGATATATAAGTTGAAAAGTTTCAAGGTTTACCATTCTGACGTCATACCGAAACATAGTTCTGTCATTGGATATAAATTTTCTTAATTTCAGACCAATGTAGAATTTAGTCAGGTACCTAACCTTTTCCCTCACCCCCTCTCAGTAGTCCATAGTCACTTTCAGATCCGGTTATATCTGGATTTACCAAATTTCCATTCGCTTTGTAATTTCCGCGGCTAAAGTTTTCGTTCTGATTGGAGGAATTCTCCTACCTCTGGCTTTTTCGGCGCAATGTTATGGGAATAATCAAGAACGACTCTACGAGCACAGCCGTGGAAATCAACTACGCTATACTGGCTGGTAAAGACGTGGATTTCGAGTGTAAAACAGGTAAAATTTAGACTAAATGTCATCGTAAACGTCGTGTGATCAATCAGGAGCCAGGAAACCCATATTTTTGTTGAAAGAACTGCAAAACCAGGGGAAAATATCTGATTCAGGATTTCGGTTTGCAGGAAGCCATGTTTGCTGCCCAGATAGGATAGACAATATAGGAAAGTGATTTTTTTTTTTATATTTTCAAATTCAATTAGGGATTAGGGAAATTACGACCTGATTAGTGCATGTTGGTCGTGTATTAAGTAAATGTGATTTATTATTATTTATTTCGTAATTGCATGTATGTAGTAGGTTTAATAGTACTGTAAATAATCATAATGGCAGCTTAAGTTAGTTCAAAAGGGCTCCTATCCCCTTTTCTAAATTGAACCGGTTCTAGCGGGGGAATGGGTTAGTTATTGTTCGTTTTAGGGCCTTTTCCCCTTTCAGGGGAAGGGTCCCTACATAAACCTCGTTAAGGTGCCCCCCGGGCATCAACTTTTGGTAGTCATTATGTAAACAATTGGTCAGGTCAATTGGACCTAGTGGTTATCTTTCTCATTTTGCCCCCTCTAAATTTAATAGAGCCGACGGTATATATCAGAAGGGAGTATTTATTTTGTCAACATGCATGTAACTAAATGGTGCATGTTTGGTTTAGTTAGTTGTTTTATGTATAGTATTAGCAGTGGTGTATGTAGTTAGTAGTTTTGTGTGAGTGTGTGAATTTTCGATTTGGACAGTGTATAAATATGTGTTAATTTAGTACCATTTTCCTAACAGAAATAAACCAGAGTAAATATTAAATTTCTGATTAATGAGTACAAGTATACATTTCAGTACACGGTAAATTATGCCTCCACTACAGCGCCACAGCGTCCGGTTTCGGTACTCAATTGTTTGTTGACAATACGACATCGCATAACTTAGTGATCTAGGTTGTTGGATTTTAGTCATTTATTCAAAAATTACTTTCATTGGACATGGATTTCGGGTCAGATGAGTATACCTTCGTATAAAATAGCATGAGATCTTACTGTACTGAAAATTTCAGCTTGCTAGGGTCAGTAGAAATTGAAATATCCGCCGAAATAAAGAATACCTATTTTCTTAATAGAAGTAAAGTCCATATGCTGTTACTGTTTGGTTCAAAATGTAGTATTAAATTCTTTTTTCCCGTGGCTGTCGAAAATTCCATTGTTGCTTCAGTTTTATCAACAAATCAGAAATAGATTAATCATTGACAATTTAACTTTCCGTAAATACATGTATGATTTTTTTTTTAAACCTGCAAGGTAAATACAATTTGGGTGCTTCGAAATAAAGAGTACGTGGTTCGATGAATGTGATCGTGTGGTGGTTTGAGCGTGATAGATTGTGATAGTTATATATATATTTATTACTGCGTAATGTAGATATGTGTATGGCCTGCGTGTAAAATGTACGAAATAGGGTGTTTATAAAATATTACTTCGTGCGAAAATTAGTAGATAATGAATGAACGTAATGATATGTTAATAATATGATATATAATATGAACGAGATGACGACCCCTATATTTAAATGGATAGGCCTAGTGAATTTTATATAGTGAAAATATGAATATGTTTACGAAAAAAAAAAATCTCTCGCGTTTTGACTTCCACACCAGTGCATTCATCCAACCGAGTTTGCTACTTGAATGTAAATTATAGTTGGGAATTGTGTGTTACTTTGCATTTATGTACCTCATAATAACAGCCCCAGATCTTAAGCCTTTCAATAGATAGAGTAGTATCATGTGGGAATTACTTCTAAAGGATGACAGAAATGATAATTAAGAAAACCAACTGCTATATCCTGTGATCATCGAAAAGTACAGGTTTCGGTCATTTGTATCTTTAGCATTCATAGCCTCTCCGAGATTTTTTTTTTGTTTTTGTTGCTTACCTTATTTATTTATTGTGCAGTGTTCATATAACTCAGTTCGGACTATCCGATTAAATTAACTGCTACTAAATGTAGCGTACCCGGACGTCGACCCCTAGTCCCCTTAAGTATTTTCATGTCTTTTCTTAGTTTAATTAGATGAGGGAAATTAACGACGTCCCAGACGGTGGCATGTCTGCGCTGGGTAGCCATCGGTGATGTTTCGGTAATTGAAATCACCGATCCAAAATTCAGTTTATTTATTTAATTTTTTTTTTAATTTTGGCGAATTACTAATTAGGGATACCTTAGCTATTACTCTAATTTCATCCCTATTCTGGAATCTTCTAGTTTCCAAGAGGTCGGATTTTTTTTTTTTCTTGAAATTCTAAATTAGCGCCTTCTCTAACCTTCCGGACGATTTCCGGGAACCTGCTGGTTTGGGCCGGATACGGGGATCGGATTTCAATCTTACAACCAAATTCTTGTGGGATTGGGATCTGATGGACACAGAACTTGCATCCTTGGCAGCAGGGCGTTCCTTGAGTCTACGTATTTGAGTAGACCACCCTTTTGGCATGTTAAGAATATTTTGGCTATGGATTTGTCGAGATAGAAATTCGACTTTTGTCTTTGTAGCGTTAGTTATTTCTCACTTAAGTCTTTGGCGCCACTATTCTTCGTCTTCCTTCTTCTCTATCTCTCTCTGTCTTCATTACTTCGAGATTTTTTTTTTTAATTTTTCAACCTTGCCCCCCCCCCTGGTTTCTGAAACTCATGAAAATGTACAATATTCCATATCACTTATTTCGATCGTATGTACTAACTGAGACATCGAGGGATGCAATTCGTGGAGGTATTGCAGCACATCTCGGGACCATTTTCGCGATATTCAATCCACCACTGGAGAAATTGATGGGAAGGTACACTATGCTTTCGGATTCCTAGAAACATTCGTTATTCATGGATCATACAAATTATATCCATTGACAACTGATTTCTGGTTTTTATTTCTATTGATTGGTCATATAGTGTGTATGTATTAGTAGTCTGGGCCCACTAGTTTCCAATAACATTGATTTTTTTTTTTATATACATCTATATATGTGCTTACATAGTTTTAAAAGTTACGTGCCTGCTCAATTTGTTACATTTCCACCTCTTATGTCACTAAATAACACCAACTATTTTTTATATATATATATGCGGATCTTTAGTAAATTGAAAATGATTATTGATTATCGGGTTTATACATAGAAAGTACAATGTTGCAACCTTATGAGAGAAAAAAGTGAATTTTGATAGTCAGGGTTTTTGTTTTGTCTTTGAGCCAATAAAATATAAACATTTATAAAATATGAATACTTGTCGAATATGAACGGTTATGTAGAATTTAAACGTCGACAAAATACTACGATGGATATTAAAGTGAAATTTATTGTATTGAATAATATGAATATATATATATACGAGTATGTATGTAATGGGCTCGGTATTTACCCTGGTTTTGTTTAGGTTGCCATAGGTTTTTGACACCCGACCGTTACCAACTATTTGTGACATATAGTGTTACCGCGTATATTGTAATAAATTACATTTTGTTGAGTGGTTACTGATGTCTGTAACTATTAAAGTTGAATATAATGTTAAATACCGCATGTAAGTAAAACGAGTAGCAGGTCGTAAGATAAGTAAAATAACCCTAATCCTCATCCAAATTTATTCGCAAGATCAAAGTGAAATTAATAACCTACGAAACAGTGTGCCCCACCAACGAATCTTCTATCAGTAGACTCTGAAACAAATCCTTCCCCTACGATCAGAAATTTAACTATTCAGTGACTAGAATCTTTTGACTACAAGATCTATACTATAAAGAAAATTACTGGTCTTAAATTTAATGAAGAGAAATTTAGTTGATAACTTAATGTGAATACCGGAATATGGAAATATGTTCTCAATATCTGTGACTGGATTCAAAATTTTTTTTAACCTTGATAAACTTTGAAATTTTATATTGAGTGCGTCGAGTGACGAAATGAGAAATATAAATATATATGTGATATGAAGCGACTATTTGTCTATAGCTAAAACAAAAACAATTAAACACTCTCATGGACACAAACCACAGTGCGAAAAGAGAGTTGGAAAAAGGAGCTATTATCGATGTGAGAACAAAGACTCATAAAATCGTCGAAATGTCTCCTCTTGGGACAGAGACCTAATAAAATGTTACTAAAGTGTTTTTTTTTTTTAGAATGATTAACCAATTATATATATATATATATATATTTTTTATTTATTTTTTCTTTCTTTTTCCGCAACGATATATATATATATATTCATTACATTGAATCCTAAATGTATTGATCTTTGAATTTTTTTTATTTTTTGTCTTTCATTTTTTTTTCATTTTCCTTTTGTCAAATTCTCTTTTATGTAATGCAACTTTTAATATATATATAGGAAGAGAAATGTGTTATTTGGTCTTGATAAAATTAGCGAATTTCTATGCATGTTAATGAAACATTCTTTCCATGTATTAAATTTTTTCCCTGTTATGTCCAACTAATTTTTCTTTTATTGAAATGTAATAAATGTATATAGTAATGTAGTTAGGTTAGTTTAATTTAACTAAATACAACCTGAAGTATACATTGTCCTGTATGAATGTGTGTGTGAGTGAAATGTAGGTTTGGTATTAAGTGCATCCATTATTTTGACATATATGTGTGATTTATTATAATTAATGGTAGTTATCAATTAAACTCATTGAATGTTAATACTAACTTAAGTTGGCTCTATGAAGGAAGTAAAAAGGACTGAAGTAGCCTGAACGAATGATCAGCATGGGAGAACTGTGAGAGTCAAAATCTTCTACGAATATGTAATACTCTGATTTTTTTTTTTTTCCTTTGTGGTCGATTCTAACATGCCATCAACTTCGTCGTTTATTTTTCAAATATTGGATATTAGTGGAAATATTGAATAAACTGTAGAATTAAACTTTCTCATCTATCTCAGATCTAGATCGGGATAATTTGGTAGTTAGGGTTAAATGGATCTAGATCGGGGATGTATGGGTTAACATGTGTCTACCCTTGATCACCTTAATACCAAATATTAACCCAATAGCTATTGGAATTCGATAATTATTCACTTTTCTTTACCATATTTTTCAAAATATTCAGTAACAGCTTCCTCTTTATCACCTTCTTACTTTACCTCTTTCCTTTTCTATTTTCCTTTTCCTTTCTTCATCTTCTTCTTCTATTTTTTAATAAAACTGAAAAGGGGGTCGTGACTGGGAATCCTAGATGTAATAAACACGGTCATGTATTTAGTTATTTTATTTCATTCTCTTTAGAAGTCCGATAAAAAGTTTTCTCGTTTCAATCGAATCTAGTATGTTCAAAATTAAGAAACGGTAGTTTCTATGGCAACGACGACTTTCCCTTTTACAGACTACTGCAGGAAACATATGTTAGTCGAACTCTTTGGTATGACACTAATCAAGCATCAAAGGACTGTGCATAAGCCCAGTTATGTCTACAGAAGGGACAGGTCACAGGTCGTATCATTAGACGAAAAGCTAGGTAGGTCTGATGCAACGTTTCCTCCTGACGTGGAAGAGAAGATAGTTTCATATCTGAAGAAACATGATTGCACATTCATGGCTCTTACAAAGAAAGAACTTCAATAGTTAATGTATATAGTACCAGAAAAATTAGAACTCCTATATTGCTTTAATCATACAAGATGGCAAACCGGTAAGTGGTTCTATAAACTATTCATGGAAAGACATTCGTAATTATCCCTCAGAACGCGAAATCTACAAGTCTCACACAAACCACTGCTCTCAGCTAACGACAAGTATAACATGTCTTTAGTTGTAAAGAACAATATTACTGACAGAAATATACGTCCTGGACGAATATGTAATGCGGGCGGAACAGGAATAATGACAGTGCAAGAATGCTAAAGTGATGTGTACTGGTAAGAAACAACTTGGAAAACACACTAGTTATGAGAGAGGGAGGACAATATCTTCTTTTTTGTTGTAATCATTTCATTTCTCCAACCTCCGTATTTACTCGAAAAAGGTGCAGTAACTCTCGACTAATGCTTAGTGCCCCGAGAGAAAGTTCTGATGCTTGTAGTCCTTCAGGATGGATGACTACTGACATCTTTTAGCACTGGTTGAAACATTTTTGTAAATACACTAAACCAACACGAAAGGAACCGGTTCTGCTAATAGTGAATGGCCATGGCAGTCATAAGGATATTGATGTCTTGGAATTCACAGATAACAATGGTATTATCATTTGTTCAGCATACCACCTCATCCCATATGCTGCAGCCTCTTGATCGTATATTACGAACGCGTTCAAGAATAGTTAGGACGAATAATATTTTCTCTGAATGAAAGAGAATCCAGGACAACGATTTTAGAATTTGATATCACTTCGATCTGCGCTAGAGCATATGCTAAAGACCAGAGAGTGTCTAATGGAATTATCTGAAGTGGTTTTCGAGGCACTGAAATTGTTCCTTTCAACGACAACATACTCGCTGATGTAGATTTTATTGACTATGAAATATGCGAGAGCCACCAGCTGCAACTATTGTGCGTGAGTCACCTGAAAGTTGTAACAAGAGTTCATGTACGAATCACGAGATATCTCTAGCAGCAGCTGAACTATTAAAAAATCTGTGCTTCAAATATTGTTGAGAGTGCTCTCTCTTTGTGACTAAAATATATGTTCTGATGCATTCTCCAAACCCAAATGCTCTTACTAAGAAATCATCATTAAGTGTTTGCGAAATTCTAACTCAAGTATCTCCTCTTCTATACCGTGAAGTAGGACATCCAAACCAATATGACCAATGTCCGAACAATGTAAAATAATGACAAAATCTCTTTATAAGCGTCTCGCACGTGCAAACGAGGCCAAGAAAAAGAACTTTAAACAGTAGCAAAATACTTTTTTCAACTACTTCTAAAGAAAACAAATGAGATGACCCTAGAAATTAAGCTGGAACGAGAATTTGCATTTTTTAATTTTATTTTTTATTATTTTTATTTTATTTATTTATTTATTTATTTTGTGGCACCAATTATAATGAAAATTGGATACAACTTGCCGTGTGCAAGCCTTGTATTTATGAACTGTGTTATAATAATAATCATGCAGATATTTTTGTGTGCGACTTTTGTGGTTAGTAAGACCAACTTGTGTTGTGTAAGTTAGTGTTCCAACTTGCAAAAATTATTTGTGAACGTAACTTCTTTCGCAAAAAGCTTAGACGTATAACCTTGTATTTTTATGCTCTTTCGGTATATTTTATACTATACTACGTCTATGGACAGCTTATGAATAGTACTCAAATGTTTACGAACTTTTGACATAGCTATAGAAACAGGACTTTCTGTGTCAAATTAAAGTTTTTGTGCTACCTCAGAAACTTTTTTCTAGATACGTTTTTCTAATTTTTTTTCAATAGCTAAGAATAGTAGTTTTAATATTAACGATACATAGAGTTTATCAGCTACAAGAGTTTTTAAATACGTTATTAACAAGTGAATTATGATATTTATTGTTATCTTCCTATTTTTAGATTTCTTTGTAGCTACATAAATGTAGTTAATCTGTGTCTTGAGATACCGGGTATGATTGGTACCCACGGACAAAATTATGGTTTGATTCAAATGTGTCTCAAATGAAACATATATTTGTTTCCTTTGTCCTTCCGTCATATTGTACGCTGCTCAGATGTCACCACATATCCAACACACGCTATTAACACATTCATAAAAGTTTGCATTTCCTATATTACCTTTTTATTAATTGGTAAAAACAAACAAAAAGTGTCCGTGGCTACCGGATTCTTCCCTACCAAAAAAGAAATTTCCAAATTTTGAATTCAATGAGTTCGTGTGTGAGTAGTTGAAGATTTCTTAAAACTAAAAACGATTAGATAACACGCTTATTTCGATTGAAAGGTTGTTGGTTCTTATTAGTAAACACAGGAGTTAATTCATGAAATTAATATCTGCTTTTAATAATACCGGAGCTGCAGTGACAGTCATTCGTGAAAATCAATTACAGAGTATAGAATAGGCAAACACAAGTCTCTTCTAATCAGATTTAAAATATTGTTTCGTCATTTAGATCAAGAGTTAAATTTGGACTGCAGTTACTCGGTTATTCCATATATTGCACTTGACTGCAATTAGTATCGCTCTTTAGGGTAGTCACTACGCGAGTAGTTGGTCATAATATTTTATGTAGCTATAATTAAAACTGATGTTGTTGAATTATGTGGTGCTGTTTATGAATGTCCCTATATTGTGTATTACTGTTGTAGGCACATTGCTAATTTAGTTTATCCAACTAAAGGGCATCCTACTTTCTTGACTGGTGAGTACCAGGGTCAATATGGGTATGTAGAGAACCGATAGGCTCCGTAGGTCACGAATATATCGGTTTCGATATCGCAAAGTGAGGTCTGTTCGAAGAGGAGTCGAAAAACCGATCGGCAGTCCCGACAGTGTTATAATCATTTCTCGGGGCACCGTGCGCCACTGGAGACGCTTCCGGTGAACATCTTTGGCGTCTATTCTCATATCCTGATTCTGCTGCGTAATTCTACCGCACATTACACATGAAAGCACAGAGATCCAGCAGAATTTTCACAAGAAGTGACAAGAAATAGTCCAGAAAGCACATATTATTTACTTGTGGGAGCGAGTATCTCCGGTGACCGACGGGACCCTCAGGCAATGTGGGTATGGGGACAACGTGTAGATACGTGTTTCCGAAACTGCAAACCGCGATGTCGCGTTTGAAGAAGTTCCAGTGCCAAGGCCCAAAACAGCCAGACAATGCTGATCACTCTCGGCTATTTCAATCCATGCGTTAGCTGAACTTGGTTTGTGTGTCTGTGTATGTCAGAAAAAAAACTGAACTGTGTGTCTCCCATAACACATTCCTAGCTACGGCCCTACTGGATATCACAACTAAGCCCAAGAGTGGGTTCCAACTGGAACCAAACCAAGCTCAGCTGACACATGGGTCGAAATAGCCGAGAATGATAAGCAGTAGTCTGGCCGTTTTGAGCTCCGGCACTAGAACAACTTCAAACTAGACACCGTGGGTTGCATAGTCGGAAATTAGCGTGTCTTCTTGTTCTCCTCATATCTATTATGCCCCAGGGGCCCGTTGATCACCGGAGATACGCGCCCCCCACAAGTAAACAGTCCGTGCTTCGAGTCGGTTCTAGTAACTTCTTGTGAGGATTCTGCTGGATCTCTGGGGTTTCGTGGGTAGTGTACGGCATAGAATTACGCAGCAGAATCATGAGATGAGGATAGACCCAAAGATCTCCACCGGAAGCCTCTCCAGTGGCGCACGGTGACTTGAGAAAAGACTACAACACTGTCGGGACCATCGATTGGTCTTTCCACTCTTGTTCGAACATACCTCATTTTGTTCATCGAAACCACCGTATTCGTGACCTACGAAGCCTACCGGTTCTCTACATACCCATATCGACCCTGGTACTCAATGGTCTAGAAAGTTGAGAGTCAACAATGCATTGGGTTGAGATGCCCTTTAGTCATTTTGGAAGATGGTCCAGTTCGTAAATTAATGTTTTAGTTGCTAGTGGAAACTCTAGTTGTAAATTTAGTTTTTCTTTTAAATCTTTTCTGAATTCCTTTTAAAAATAGATTTTATCTTTTATTCAAATAGTTATTTCGGGAAATTCCCGTATTCTGCAAGTGTGAAGTATACTTGTAGTCTTGTACTAACCTAAACTAAGCTAACACACTTTACTCTATTAACCTAACCTTACCTACTCTACTTTAGTGCAGAATGTCTTAGACAATTATTTAAACTCACAAAAGAAAGTAATATATATTTGACGACCTATTGTAAATCCCCACAATTATTATTTTCGATGCTGAACGACAAAGAGCTACATTCCGACTTATCTCGCTGCATTCTGCGTACAGCAGCTTAGCGGGAAACAAAATGCAAACGTCAATGTAACTGCTACGTCTATCTTAAAATTTTTCAGTGTATTGATGCAAAACGTCACGGAATGAGCTGAAAAGTAAAGTCTAGTCCTTTAGATGCTGTTATTAGTTGTTTCTTTTACTCAGAATCTGGTTGCAAAATAAAATTTATAGTGGCAACACTGTTTATAGGCTGTCGCCAATTTTGCGTCACTGTCGTAGGCTGTTATAAAAATTAATGATGTTACATATTGAATATCTAATTTGCATCAATCTTGTAATTATTATTGTAACTTACACATTTTTAAGTATTTTCTTTTAAAATCTTAAAAGCTTTAAATAAATAAAAATGTTTAACCTTGACTGAGTTACACTTAACTAAATACACACACATGAACTTCTCTCCGTAATGCTTACGAATTATTTGATCTCGCAGAACATCCGTCAATCAATCTCTCTCAAACTTTATCATGAATTCTTTCCAATAAGCAGAGTGACGGGAACTCAAAGAGACGATTCAGTATCCTTGAAAGAACTCTTTGATCATAACATCAGATCTGTTGTGTTTGCTCCCACAGGGATCGCCAATTCACCATACGGAAAGACAGGCAATAGCATCCAAGTCATGGATCCTGGAAACGGTATGTTTGAGAGAACAGCTATAAATACCACTTCTATTCATAGGTTTTTCATCTAAAATGGATCATAGGGCTTGGTTCATTAGACTGACGGATCTAACCATATACCGTTGTATAACACATTATTTCTAGTACAACTCATTTTGTTTAATGTTTCGGTGTTTTTTTTTTTAAATACTATACGTAAAAATTACTCAAAGAAATTACATGACAGTTACTACTCGTAACATACTTCTTTTTCCTTTTTCAGAAAATGAAAAATTCCGTGAAGATCATTATCGATTCTGTGAAAGGATAGTCATTTACCTCTCATTCTTTCCCATTGTTCTAAATTGAATTTTTAGATTAACGGTTTGTTCTCTCTTTCCTTAACGATAGCTCCAAAATATAGACTCTTTACCTAGACCTTGTGCTGTGAGTGAGCCAATATTGGAGTAGATGGCAGCACTAAAGCCAGAGAAATCAAGACCAAGGATTGGCAAATAGCTTACGTCACGCGAAGCCACTAAATCTGAATGCGCGAGAGGAGTGCCACTATTTTATGTGAGAAGAAGAAGAAGAAGAAGAAGAAAATCTTTGGTTTGCCGCCATTTAAATGTATGATAATTGGCATTTGTCACGCTTCAGTGGAAAACGAAAACCCAAAGGAAAAATGACACAGTTTTAAAATATTTTGGGGCCTTCTTGGGCCATGTCATATGTAATGTTTTCTGTAGTAGTTATACTAGACAACTGTAAATATTTCTTTTTTAAAAAATCTGGTTTTACACAAGCGAAAACAGAAGTCATGAGACAATTTCTAATATTCTATTTCTGACTGAATGAGAGGGTAAGTAAGACAAAGGGGATGAGGAAACTTTCTAATAGAATCCCAATGTTATTATTAAGGCCCGGATTTGTATGTAAAAACATATTTTTTTTAAACACGTACAAGCCCAAAACAAAATTTATTATCCCAATTTAGAGCCTGTAAGTCTAAATTACAAATTTTATTTCACATAAAAATACATATTTTCTGAAAAAAAGTTATGTAAATAAATATTTTGGACATTTTTGTAATAAATACATATTTTAAATAATTTTCCGTTATTTTATTCAAAATTTCACAACGAATTGTTATTTTCTTTCTCTCGAAAGAAATTAACATCGGGAAAAGAGTTGAGTTGAGTTGATTTGTAGTTTAGCGTCCCTTTCAGCAGCGAGGCTATATGAGACGGGACCTACTGATTAACGTGGAATCCGAGCCACATGAGCTCCCACCGGGAATCGAACCCGGGTCTCCCACGCCACGCCGTACGCTAACCGCTTAGCCACGAAGGAGCTCTAACATCGGGAAAAGAATAGGCTACATAATGACATGCTGACATACCACTGTATATGGTAAACAATCCTAATTTTTGTTCTCTAGAAGAGTCAACGCTTCGGAAAAGCTATCTACATAAGAGAGATGGAGAAATATTAACACACATTAGGTCTGTATGTGAAAACGAAAAAAAAAATTGGGTGACCATTGATGCAACCAGTGATTCCGTTAGTGTCAGAAAAGTGGGAAATGTTATAGTAGGTGTACTGAAAAATGATGAAATGATTTCCAAACAACATTTCTTGCTAGTCTTTAAAGAACTTTCAGTTACGAATAACGTGACAATTGTCAGGCTGTTCAATGAATCTTTGCACATTTTGTAGCTGAACGGTGTGAAATATGATAATGTTTTGTTCTTTCTGACTGATGGTGCTCCTTATATGAGGAAAGCTGGTGAAGCTCTTTCAGTATGCTACCCTAATATGATTCACGTGACATGTGTCGTCGATTGTGTCAACAAATCTGAACCTTTTATCCTAAAGTGGACAAGTTAGTGTCAAATAAGAACAAAATTCGTAAAATCCCAACTAGAATTCAACTTTTCAAAGAAACAAATCCTGATTTTTCACTTCCTCCAACATCCGTAATCACGCAGTGGAGTACCTGGCTTAATGCAGTACTATTTTATGCGGAGAATTTTGAAGCATTTACATCTGCTTCAAAAACCCAGAGGATGCTTCATCCATTGAAATTGTTCAAAATTTAGTGTCAGTGGCTTGAAATGTGACTTGGCTTTTATATCTGCCAATTTCGGTTTCTTGACTCACTCTATAAAGAAATTAAAAACTACGGGATATTTATTGAGTACTTCGGTTAAAAAAGTACAAAACTTTGAAACAAAGCTGAATGTTCTTTCTGCTTCGAAAGCTGAAGTCGTAAGAAAAAATTTAAGTATTTGTTTGAGAAAAACATTGGCTATAAAACCCTATATAGCCAATGATGCGTTGAAAACACAAGTGAAGTTGATGGTGTGAATATTCGTGATATGACCCCCTTTTCAAATACGCGAGGTAACATCGTGTGATGTAGAACGTTCCTTTTCTCAATATAAGGCATTATTCCTAGACAATAGGCATAGTTTTACGATGGACAATTTGGAAAAGGCGTTAGTTCTTCACTACAATGTCCATGGAATTTCGACATGTGATGAATAGGAGCAATTGGTGAATACGAGTATTTCTTTTTCTTATATTGGGCGTTTTCCCATACTTTTCATTGTTAGTTTTTGTTAAATATTTTTTACTTTTTAGTAAATATTTTTCAGTTTTAGCACATAAAAAATAAATATTTTTAAGGTTTTTAGCACATAAAAATCCGGGCCCTAGTTATCATTCAATTCAATGAAAAACAATATTTTTATATTATAATTCAGAAATGTATCTTTCTCCCTGTTGAAACAAAATATTTTGTAATAATTATACTGTAAATCAAGACATCATCAAATGGTTATTAAACGGACTAGGAGGGACATTCTATATGGCAAGGCAACTGTGGACAAATAGTGAACCTGCTCATTAAAAACGTGTGTTTTGGCACTTCCACTCCCCGGCCAAAACAATCTGTTGTTTCGGAAGCGGCGAAACTGTTATTTTCTTTATGTCAGCGGGAGGACGATACCATGTAGCAAGCAAGACGACCCAGAAAGTTGCACATAGTTTGACTCCTTGCAAGATGAAAAAATGTTGTACCGGTATGTCCCTTTCAAGACTGTGTTTACGTGGAAAAATATTGTAGGGTTGCAAGATTTTTTTTATGACAGCTACAAGATTCTTGTAAAGTGACAATCCAGCTTTCTGCAAAGAACGTTTGAAAACATTTCAAAAGGTGCACAATGACTATCAGCAGTTAATTGGCAACAGCAGATACCGGGGGCGGATCCAGGAATTTTCGAGAGGGGCGCAGTTCTCAAAAATAAACTTGAGACATTTCTCGATATTTGGTTCGCTAACTAAAAATGTGGACTGCAGTGCTTCATAATACGTATTTATCTCCGCCCTTCTGAAAGCGACATTGAGGAAAACCATGTTGTTCAACACGAGAGAATCCAGGATTACCATGAAGTGAAAACGCATACATTATCTGCAATGAGTGGAGAACGCACTGAGAATCTTCTTTTTGAGAGATTTTTTTCCACAGCCTTTGAACATGCGCTTCATTAGGGATTAATCTATATATTTTACTCCTCATGGAGAGGCGCGCAAGCCCCGCGCCCCCTTTGTGGATCCCCACTCGGCGATACCCGGACAATCGTCACTGCATTGTTTGTCTAGCTAGCTGCCTAGTGAAAATTTTGCATAATGAGTGATTGCAATCAGCGCGCCGCACCCCCTTCCGGGTTCCACTCCGATCCAGGAATAAAGCGAAAGTTGAGCCTGTTTGAAACCTAATTGACACTTATAAAACTATCCTGTACTCCCTACTTATATTAAGAATTATTAGCAATGATAGCATTCTATCTTTAAAGTATAAATGTAGCAGTAAAAAAAACGCTCTTTCCGTCTCAACCACCCTCATTAAAATAATATGAACATAATTCTTATTAAGTATGTAGTGATAATTTAGGAAAAGATAAGTAAAAATTTAGGTTTCTTAATAAAAATAATTTTGGATACTGTTAATATATATATATATATATATATATATATATATATATATATATATATATATATATATAGAGAGAGAGAGAGAGAGAGAGAGAGAGAGAGAGAGAGAGATGAAATGCGTGGGGCACGGTACGGCTATGAGTAAATCGATGATCGATCGATCCAGGGCGCAGTAAAACTTGTTAC
>NC_137461.1:258465571-258577581 GCF_964235325.1 Thermobia domestica
AATTCCAATGAAAAATTATATCCCTACAAATAATCTCATGGGCGCAATGTGCATCCTAAAACCTGTTGGAGGACATTAAAGAATGATTGAACAACGAATTGGTATTTACGTATCTTTCGATCGGTCCCTGGCGTTAGCAAATGAACACATACCCTATTTGTTAGTAATATTGAAAAGCATCTTCTTGTGGCCTTCAAAAAAATTTCCATTGCCAAAGCATTTTTAATTTTGTTTTACAATTCTTACGAGTGCTGTGCTGCATGGATGGAAATATCTCTCTTGCTTGTAGAAAGTTCTAATGTGAAAACAGTAAGTAGAAAGATCTGCTTATAAGATTTTTTAATGATAGCTACAAAATTCTTGTAAAGTGGCAACCCAGCTTTAGGAACAGTTTTCCCTATTCTTTTTCGCCCTTGTGCCCTTTTACTGTGCGCCCTGGAGCTCAACTCGCTCTATTGTAGTTACGCCACAGGGGCCAGTGTGTTATCCGGCTCTGCGTTTCGTGGACAACATTGCATTGGTTTCTTGTTGATCATTATAAAGTACAAAGAATTGGACATTAATATTAACTACCAGGTTCATTGGGTTATCATAAGAAAAATTAGTAATATGTTACGTCACGTTAGTCAATCACTTTTTATAATTACTGAAGCGCTCTCTGATAGACGATGTTTTTTTGTTTTAAAAATTAAATACTGCTATTGTGGGCAGAATTTGAATTTAAACGGCATCGGAAGTGTCACTGTTCATCTCAGCGACCCCGAAAACTATGGATTCAACATTAATACCGGTCATGTTCAATCATTTTTATATCTTTCCCCTCCCCCAAGCTAGGGGGCTGAATTTGGATTTAAACGGCATCGGAAGTGTCACTGTTCATCTCAGCGACCCCGAAACCCATAGATTCGATACTAATATCGGTCATTTTCGATCATTTTTATAAATACCTCCCCCTCCCCTTCCCGAAGTTGAACCACCAAAGTGGAATGATAAAACCTATCCCAGGCCCGAACGTCAACTATGTTGAAAATTTGACCGGGTGGTTCAAGAGGGATGAAGTCACAAACATAGTCTCTTTCATTTTTTATTTATTTATTTATTTATTTATTTATTTATTTAAATAGATAGATAGATAGATAGATAGATAGATAGATAGATAGATAGATAGATAGATAGATAGATAGATAGATAGATAGATAGATAGATAGATAGATAGATAGATAGATAGATAGATAGATAGATAGATAGATAGATAGACAATTTTAAAATAATTAACATTCCTAACTTTCAGCATCTTTAACCCATATCTTCCCAAATTAGACCTATATTTTTCTTGATTTTTTGTAGTTTTTCGCTTTAATTAGTCTATTTAGAATTCAAGTAATATCAAGAAAGTGACAATTTATTTTTCTGACCGTTTACCTGTGCGCAGTAGACCGCTCCAAAAATGGGGCAGTGGGCACAGGAGGGTAGGTGACTTGAAAAGTACCAGTGTAGGCTAACTGCACTTTTAGTTTATATTTACAAGCAAAAAAAAAAAAAAGAGTGAATTTGAATATTTTGTTTTATTTAGCACTTTATTTCTTATATTTTATAAATAGGAGTAAAAAATATCAATAATTTAGAGAGAAATGTATATACAGTATGTGTATATATACGTAAGATCATTGTAAATACACACCACTAAATAATATAATTAATAGATACATTTCTGTAAGCAGATCTGTGGCGAGTCTAGCCGAGGGCCTATGCCACCAGTTTTTTGAGTAACAGACACAATTGTAGCTATTATTTATGTAGTTTTGAAAGTTTATAGTAACCTCATGATATACCAAACATAGTCTGGTTTTGGTTGCTTTCCCCAGGTTTTACCTTCTAGATCCGACTCTGAAGCAGACACGTGCATCACGACTCGTCACTCCATCAATCTTCGGGAGAGAAAGTTTATGAAACCATCAGCATGAAGACCGACATTACACTTTACACATGCTTTAGTAATATTTATAGGATACTCTCCGCACCCTTTTTGTTACACTTTTTCCTATTGGATCTCCGACCTTGTCTATCCAAACGGAGTCTTCTGGGTTTTCTTCCCAGAGGTAGTCGTTGTGTATAAGTTCTCATATATGGATGACTGTTCTTATAAATGTCACAAAGTCCTTGCTTTTACTTTGCCTTCCACTATGTGTTAACTTGTATAAATAATACGTGTTGCATTGAGAGGATACATTTGACAATGCTGGTGCTATTCCTTCATACGAATGTGGACTCTGTAAGGAACAATATTTCCATCTAACATGTCAACACCCCCATCAACATACTGCAGTGTATGTTGGTTGACCTATCAATTTTCCATTTTAGTGTTTCACTCCTACGCTCTGCTGCTCCTAATGGAGATACACATACCTTATTTATAGCAGCATTAACAATACTATTATCCCTATACCTTACAATTGTTACCCCTGATACTATATCTGCTATCTGATTATATAAGCCACTTAACATTTGTTGTGGTTATTTTTGAGGTGCCTTCTCAACCGTATTGACTCTCACAGTTCAAGTTCCATTGTGTCCTTTCCTCCTAAGCTCTTCCAACAACCGCATAACTTAAAAAAATAATATCCATGTAAAAACTATAGCCTTTACTTGCTGGAAGTCTTCACAGTAGATTAAAAATGACTGAATCTCCTACTCCAGGCTCAGGATTTTTGTTTCGTGTATATGCCCCTTGATAGAGATCTACAGTAATGAGATATCCGAGAAGTGTACACATATCCCAAATTTTGAATCCAAGTTTGCTTGTTAATATTAGCAGTCTCACACTCTTGACATTCACACAAACGCTACGGTACGAGCTCCACAGAATAAATTATATTGCAATACCATATCTAAGTATCGAAATAGTGAATGACAGCCCCAGAGCGAATACTGTTTACAAGAAGTCAAATCAAATTAACTAGCAGTTGAAATAATGAAGGGTTGTAACGAAATAAAACACTATTAAATCTATTGGGTATCATTCCATACCTGTTTGCGTTGACGCAAAACAAAATTTGCGTTTTAGTTTGCCTATTCGTAAACGACATAACTATTATATATTCTTTTTGCATTATTTGCGATTTGTTGCCATACACAAATTTTGCGTTGACTGATACGGAATGTTGTCCATTATTTCATTTGTGTGCGTGTTTGTGTGTGTCTAAACGTAGGCAATGCAGATATAAGAAGCAAATATTGTAAATATCGTTTTTTATTTACAACCAGATTGAAACTATCAGGTAAAGTTATGCAAAACAATAACTTCTGTAGGTTATACTCCTACCATGCCTACAGTTCCCATTGCCCCATTGTCCCTAACGTTAGTTTTATGTTAGTTAACAATATAAAGCTATAATATTTGTAGAAGATATATATTGTTTTTGAATATGAAAGGACCTAATACAATGAGTATATGAAATTGATCAAATTTAAAGTACTAAAAGATAGAAAAAACAATTCACTTTTTCCGAGTCGATATTTTGAAGAGTTTCCGTCAAATTCACTCCTTTCCATAAGCACTAAATAAGCAAATGACAAACGGAAATTCCAGGTACTGTGTTGCCACTTAACCCACCGAACAGCAAAATAATTACTTTTAAATAACATAGTAGGTAAGAGGGAAAAATTAAAAAGTAGACCCCCCATTTTTGGGGCAGTGGCAAGATATGGGTTAAATCTTTATATATACACACACACAAAACCGTAAACAACATCGTTATAAAACAAATAGAAATACAACAGAATAAATGGCTTCTTAGAAGTTATCTAGGCTCTTGTGCGTGCACCAGCATTTCCTATTACTTTGCTTTTAGTATTATTGGTGCAGTATCGCTGTGAAACGTTCACGATTTTTTTTTTATGACTTAGCAACAGTTCTCTTGCATGGTCGTAAAAATAAGACACACATAGATATATGGCAGTGGGTTTTTCAAGGGTATATACAAACACTGAAAGAGGGGGAAATAGAAATTACAGAGTAAGACAGTAGAATATTGGCATAGTTTGGTTGTTCAGTGTGCACACGAGATCTTCTTCCACCTCCCAACATTGGCAACAATACCCTGTGACCTTTAGGAAAAAAAGCAAATCAGAGAAGTTCTCATGTTCGAACGCTATCAACAAAATAAGTGGGAGTGACCAGCTAGTCACGAGGGAACATCAACTATGTTTTTTTATTCTTTCTCCACATTCCGCCTGTTTCAAAATAGGTTTGATTTCCACTATATATCTCAATCAAAAAGATTGATAACAAAACCTGCCCTATTATAGATAAAGTACATCGGCTAGGGAAAAAAAGTCAAGGAAAGAAATGACAAAATAAAGAAAACAAGAAACAAATATGATATTACAACCATCTTGACAGGACATGACCTTTGTTTGAGTCTTCCCTTTTCTCTCAAATCTATTTTTAGCTTCGCAAATGTTTGCTTGTTGTGCGAGATATCCACGCAAGAAGCTCAAAATATATTCAACCGTCTTCAGTGAGCTAGAGACAGGTACACAGGAGGGGGGCTTCTAGGGGTTCGGACAATCTCCCAAATCCCGACTTTTCTGTAAAATTAATCTAATTTTCAGGATGATTTTATAAATTTTATTTTAATTTGATCTCATATTGAATTTAGACTCCCTCGGAAACTTTGAACAAACCAAACTAAGTCCTTAAGTATGTACCTGGGTAGGGAAGGAAAACATCATACTGTTGTTGAACCGAGCTTCTGCCATTTGACGCGTATTTGTGTGTGTCTACTGGTCTGTTTTACAATTACTTCCGTAAACTCTGCCTGATTTTAGTGAAACTTGGCATACGGTTCATTCCACGTTTAGAAAATTGAATAATCATATTCTTTGTAATTGAAATACGTTATGAATAAGTGACTAAAATAATCCCAAAGTTCGAATGTGGTCATTGTGAATCAGCAGCAGAGTGCTTATGTCTAGTATGAGGTATTCGTGGTTCGATCTCCGGTCATGTAAATTTGTGATGTACAATATTGGGTTCGAGGATTTTTGGGTTTTTCAAAGTTCGCTCGTTTCCTCCCACATTCTCATTTCAATAATTCTTTCATAACCAATCACTTTCACATTAGCATTCCATTAGCATTAATTTTGTTATTTTTTAAAAAAAGCATATTTTTAAAATATTTTTATTTTATTTTATAATATAGTAAAAAATCTATAAAATAAAAATATCTTTTAAAATTTTGCGTTTTTAAAAGAAAAAGTAACAAACTGAAACAAAAAAATTTAAAAAATGTTTTTACGAATATTACTTTTTTCAAAAACTCTATTTATGCATAACTGAAATGTAAAGCATGAGGGAGCGCCCTCGTACACAATCAATCGATAAATTCTTTAAATCTCGCGTAATATTATAATATTATCATCATCATAGGTATTCTGCCTTTATATTGGCAGGTCACTTGCAGCAGCTGAGAAGCTTCCATGCTCCACGGTCCTCCGCTAACTTCTTCATCTTCGCGTATGATCTTTCTGTTTTTATATCACCCATTAATTGTAGTCTCCTTCGCCCCTTCCCTCTCTTTTTTTTTTTTTTTATTCCTCCACTACCCCTGCTCTTGCCGTTTTCTTACGGACTTACCAGCAGACGCATCTGCCCCTAACTCTGTGATAATCTCTCTCCATTTTTTTTTTAATCTCATCTCTCTTTTCGTTTTGTATACCCAAGTGCTAGGGGGTGGGGCTTTTATGACCTGAGTCCTAAAATGCTTATCTCAGGTCTTAGTTTTCTTCTTCTTATATGCGTATCCTTTATTCTGGAAATAAAAGAGAAAACATTTTTAATACATACATGATAACATAGATACAACACAATTTACAAACACCTCTAGAACGCCACCATACCCTCTAGAACGTCCCTCATGATACAATCTCTTCTTAGGCAATGTCCCAACCAGTTTCTCTTCCTCTTCCTAATAATATCTAAAAGTGTTCTTTTTTCAGCCACCATTTCTAACACTCTCTCATTCGTTTTCCGCTCGACCCAACTAATTTTTCCATTCTTCTCCACACCCACATTTCGAAGGCTTCCAGTCGATTTTTATCACCTCTCCGTAATGTCCACGTTTCCGCCCCATACAGTACAACACTCCACACGAAGCATTTTATGAGTCTTTTTCTCAACTCTTTGTTCAAGGTCCCACAAAACAGACTTTTCTTCCTCCTAAAGGCTTCTTTCGCCATTCCTATCCTTGCTTTTATTTCACGTTCGCACTTCATGTTATTACTAAGAATACTACCCAGATATCAAAAACTATTCACTTGTTCTATTTTCTCCCCTCCTACTTTTATATTTGACACAGACCGCTTCGTTCCAATCACCATTGCTTTTGTCTTTCTAACATTTATTTTCATCCCATATTCTTCAAAGCCCTTTCTCATTTTTTCTAACATTTTATTGATTTTCTTTTCAGATTCTGCAACAAGCGCCATATCGTCTGCAAATCTTATGCATCTAATCATTCTATCTCCTACCGAAATGCCATCATCATCATGTAAACTCTTTTTCACTATCTCTTCTACTATTATAATATACAGTGTACACTAATATTATATTTTAATTGTTGATATAAATTAAGATATGCTTAGATATGATATTACATGAGAATTGATGAATTTGTAAATTCATTGTGAGAGCTCTTACCATGATTTTCTTTATATTGATGGGTGTAGAATTTTTTTTTTTTTGAAAAAGTAACTTTCTTGAAAACATAATTATTTTATACTTTTTGTAGTATTCTGTTTTTTTTTTAAAAAAAGCTATTTTTTTAATTTTTCCTTGTTAGTCATAATTTAGTATTTTTCTATCATTGTAGAATTTTCTTGGAGGCTAAAAAGAAAAAAATGAACTAAGGCAAAAAAAAAAAGCATTACGCGCTCTAAGTGGTTTACTATAACACATTATTGTGAATAGCGCCCAATGCTTTGATAGTCTTAAGGCAAAAAGAAAGCATTACGCGCTCTAAGTGGTTTATTATAATCCATTATAATGAATCGCGCCCAATGCTTTGATAATCTTAAGGCAAAAAAAAAAAAAAGCATTACGCGCTCTAAGTGGTTACTATAATCCATTATAATGAATTGCGCCCAATGCTTTGATAGTCTTAAACTCATTTCTTCATTTTATTCTCAAAAGATTTTCCTTTCTTGTGCATCTAAAAAAGCATTATGATTATTATATTTTATGCTTATTATTTCTTTTACAATTGATTATATTTTCACATTCTATCAGTTCTTGAAGTTTATCATACTTTCTCAATTTGGAATATACTTCACGAAAATCTCCTGAATGTTATACTGTACGTGGCAACTTCAGAGCATTTGTGGTTGCATAACGAAACAACAAAAATGCTAGACTGCAATATTAGGGGAAGATGGAGTAATAAGAGACACTCGGGGTGATAAGAGTCAAAAGTAGTTTAAAATGTTAACAGTTTTCAAGTTACATTTCTGGTTCTTTGTGTAAGTATACTTTGTTACTGGGAAACACAACAGAAAATTATTTTATTTCTTTTCAATGTACAGGAAAAACTGTGAAAAGATATTTTTCTTAACCCTTATCCGGGCAACCGGGGCCTCCCAGGCCCAGTAGCTTCATTTTTCTAAAATTTCTCAATAACCATACATATTTCGAAGACATAAAATACTGAATTCTTCTATCTTCGTCGAAGTCATGAACATATCGAGTTGGTAAAGCTAATGTTTTTTTTTTTTTTTTTTTAATTTGAAAATCTTTTCCTGACGTAACCGGGCAACCGGGGCCTAGGAGGCCCCGTATAACTTTAGTGAAATTCCTGTCAAATATTAGATCAAATTGTCACATAATTATATATTGAACACGTGACTATTGTAACCTTTAGTCGGAACAGTATGCGGCAACAGACATTGAATTTTGAGTGTTGTGCACTTAAAATATATACTGGTCCTCACAGGCCCCGGTTGCCCGTTTACATTACAAAAATGTCTGGACCGGATTTGCTATTCTGCTTGGCTTACAAAAGCGTGACACGAAGTTTCGCTACTTGACAAAAATATATACCGGTACATTCTAGACTACATTCTAGACTACTCTAAACAGTAAGTGACAATAGACATTGATTTTGTGTATTCTGCACTTAAAATATATACTGGGCCTGACAGGCCCCGGTTGCCCGTTTACATTACAAAAATGTCTTGCCCGGATAAGGGTTAAATTTCAGTTGTCGTTTCTAAGTACCTCTAAGTATGGGATAATAAGAGACACTTCCCAGATTTCTTTCATGCTATGCCTTGTTATTAAACTGGGGTTACGAGGGATATGCCTAAGATGTATTCTATTTCCCTATCTTTTTGCATGTTTTTATTCTGGCTACTTTTCTGTCAATTGCCACGTGAAAACTAAGGTTAGTCAATGTCGTACTTCAAAGTTGAATGCTTTTAATTACAAACTATACAAATTGCAGCCTTTCATGATTTATAAAGTTTTTCACTTATTCTGAACATTTTGGAATGACAAAATTACACATTGTAGTTATATAAACCTTTGTTATTAAAAAGGTAGGGCTTACATCGTTAAAAAAAACTTTATCCCACAGTGACTTCTTAAACAGTTGGCTGTACAAAATTAAATAGGCTATACCAAAATGAAAAATAGCCTGCGTAAATTCTTTTAACCATAATGGAATTACATTTTAAGCCCTAAAACAGAAAATTGGCCTAGACCAAAACTTTTAAAACCAAACACACTCTCTTTTTAACAGAATAAAGCCTCTTAATATTTACAAGTTCTGCTCTTTTAACAATGAACGGATCATTTCCTAATAAAATTACAGGACCATGAAAGATAAAAACTTTATTCACTTCTTGAATATCATCATGAGGAGGCCACTGGAATTTTATTTTATATTTATTTTATATATTTTTTATTATTTAATCTTCGGATATTGAATCTGGAAAGACCAAAGGACTGTCTCTTATTACCCCGACAAAACAAAAAATAAGGTAAAAAGTGGCACGCATTTTCTGGCAAGTTCACGTATTAGAGAAAAACTGGAACAATTCCACTTTGAAGCATCACTAATGCTGTACAAATTTATGCAACCAATTTTTTAGAAACATTTATAACTAAATTGTAAAAAAAAATCTTCACGAAAAAGACTGAATTTAGGTACCTAAAGGTTTTGGTAGTTACTTTTTGAAAGCCAGAAAAGAAGGTAAAGAAGTTGCCTAACAGCAATGAATATTCTTAGGCTTGTACACAGAAAGACACAGTAATCTATGGAATTGTTTTTCGATTTTTCTGATGATAAACCAAACTGCGGGCCATTTTGTCTCTTATTACCCCATCTTCCTCTAGTAATAATAATAGTATCTTAACCTATAAAAGTACATGTAACAATAAAAATAATGTATTGTTATCCGACTTAAGTCGAAATGCAACATTTCATCATTGAATAACATCAGAAAACAAGGTTAAATTAAAGTTGCAAGATTGTAGGACACGGTTGATCGATAGTAAATTAAAGAAAAGGATGTAATTATTCTATTTTTTTCTTAAAACACAGTATTACAGTCTTGTTTCAGGTTTTCTAATTATATCTGTGTCTTAGAGTGAAATCAATGAAGAACAAAGGGAAGAAAAGGGGGCAAATTAAATTTAAGTTGCAAATTTGCACAAATACATAATGTGATGAGAGAAATTTCCGATAATTTGGATGTAATATCACTCATATTTTCTTGGAGGTTCTGTTATCATCTTCATTGTTTGAGATTGGCGATCAGTCCTATCAGAAGCATGAGTGCTAAACATGTTGTTACACGTTGCACTACAACCTTCCCCTATGCTTTAGTGGCTATTCGTGTGCTCCTTTGGTGCATGGGATCCCAGTTTCGATTTCTGGTGGAAGAGACTTAAATTTTGAATGTATTATAATAGTTCAGGTTCCACCGTATTTTATAGGTCCATGTATCATATAATTGGGGTGATAAAAAGGATGTTAAACTCCAACCAATCAAAGTTAAACCTGCCATACGTCCCGTATAAAACGGGATAGTCCCAATTTTGGGCACAAGTGTCCCCGTAAATTTGGTCGGGACAGGCAAATGTCCCGTATTGTAATTCCGTCCCATTTCTGCTATTAATATCAGCTTATTCGAAAAGTGAAAAATAAAAAATTCTGACATTGGCTGGGAATCCTGTAATCAGTGAATGAACAATAAGCTGTAACATGTAACAGTTTCGAGCAAGTTATCACACCACCCTGTCCGACTTGATAGCAAGCGAAATTTGCAATGCTAATTCATTGCACCTGGTGGAAAGTCGGACACTCTTCAACATAAAAAAAATATATATATATATATATATATAAGATGGTTTTGAGTGTTTCTACATCTACAAGCACAGGGAAGATGAGTGACTCTTTCTCCAGTAAGACATTAGGTACGTCAACAAGAATTATAATCTTTTTGAGAGGCTAGGGGCACAGAATTGTGTTTTGGTAGAGGGTTTAGAAATATGTAAATCTGTCCTGGCAATTACACACGACATAAAGAGAAAAATCAGTTATTTATCAGATTAGACAAACGTAAAATTTTGGCAAATACAGCCATGTAAATAAATATTGCTAAACGCACAATGAATATTGAAAGTAGATTGTATCACTGATTTAAATAATTTGCAAATTGTTTTCCTGTAAAGCATTTGAAAAAGACATCTTAACTTTTAAGGCGATTCTTTTGTAGTTGGATTGTAAACATCTTCAGTCCGTACAATTAATTGCAGGGAACGAAGAGAAAAAAGTGGCTACAGCCTATTATATTGTTGAAAAATAAATCTTTTAGTTTTACATCTCACGATTATACCTGCTAGGCTCAAGGAGACGGTGATGATTAGAAATGAATGAAATGGTGGAATGAAGAACGTGGGAGGAAACGGGAGAACCCCGAGAAAACCCACACACACGGGTTTGTCCACCACAAACCTCACTTAGCGCGAGGTGGGATCGAACCAAGGACCCCATCACTGAGCCACCGCGGCCTATTATACTGTTGTTTATGACCAGAGCTAAGTTCATTGGATTGTGTTGGTAAGTTTGGATTAGGGAGATCTAAGGTGTCCCGTGTTCTCATGAAGAAAGTATGGCAGGTTTAATCAAAGTTGATCTACAATACGCAGACTACTGTTGAACATTTGTCACATACGTGAGTGTTTAAAATGACATAATGATAAATTAAACCGTATCCGTTAAACAGTGTGAATAAATCTGTTTTGGAGTGCGAGAAAGCAATTTAGCCAGATAATGACTTTGTTAAAAAAAAAAAAACGAAAAAAAGTACTTTAGACACTACTTTGGGTAGGAAAGCAACTTGAAATCCAATAAATTTGAGTTTCTATCAGCGAGTTTTCTGAGTCTTCCTCTTTTTTCCTTATATCTGTTTTAAAATCTTCAAATGTTTATTGTCACAGACCTCAACGCAGGAAGCTCAAAGTATTTTCAACCGTTTTCATATTAGTGGTATTGGACGTTTTATCTGATACAGACACCATGTTTTGGCGGCCATTTTAAAACGGTGACCCATATGAACAATCTTTTGCCACAACACTGTTTAGTGTATGAAGATCTATCGAACGAGGTATCACTTGACCCATATTTTCGTTTAAAATTTCTAAGTTGGGTCTGGGCCCCCATGAAAGGCGGCCCTGGGACCACCGCGACAACATTATTCGATTTTTTCCATGGCTTTCCTATTTGAGTTTTTGTTTGGTTTATTTACGTTCAACCGTTTTCAAATTAGTGCTACTGGGCGTTTATCTGATGCAGGTAACAAACATATCTTGGCTGCCATTTTGAATACGGCGACCGATATGAAAAATCTTATGCCAGATCGCTTTTTAGTTTTTAAAGATCTATCGAATGAGTTGTCACTCGCCCCATGTTTCCATTTAAAATGTTAAAGTTGGGCCCCGGGCCCCCTTGAAGAGCGGCCCTGGGGGCACCGCGACATCACCATTGGATTTGCCCCATGGTATTTTCTATTTGACTTTTTGTTCAGTTCATTTATGCTCAACCGTTTTCGAGATATTTCCGTGGAAAGATTAAAATGGGCAACTATATATATATATATATATTTAATACAAATATATATATATATATATATATATATATATATATATATATATATATATATATATATATATATATATATATATATATATATATATATATATATATATATGTATATATATATATATATGTAAGTGTGTGTGTGTAGGTCGAATATCTTTCAAATTTTTCTCATTAATATTCTCTTACTGAGAGAACACTTCAGGTAGAGTAACAGGAGAATTTTTGTGTGAGGTAATAAGTGTTTATAATTTTCTTGTACGAATTCAATATGAGTGACTGGCTGGCGGAAAGAGGCAGAAAGTATTGACTGTGATGACTGGAAATAAAATTACATTTTTGTATTTTAATAGTAGCATCTCACACCAAAGCACTTTGAAATGAAATGAAATGAAATCTTTCAGTTTAACGTTTCACTATTATATCCTTGAGACTAAGGCGGACGATAATTAAGGCAAGTAATGATTATGAAAATATTGGTGTAATGATAGTGTTGGAGTAAACGAGAGTATCCCGAGGAAACCCACGGAGACAATGTTGTTCATCACAAACTTACTTGGCCACGGATCGAACCAGGGACCTCATGTACCAGAGGTAAGTGCTTTACCATTGAGCCACCTTGTCCCTCTAAGGCTTTATAACAATAGGTTATTCACAAAAGGTATTCAAACACGGCATAAAATTTTAGGTCTAAATTCAGTAGACAGATAGGTAAGTTTGGTTACCATTTGGTATTTGGCAAACAAGGTAAAAGTGAAATATCTATCGACAAACTACAAAATAAGGTCGCCATTGCTGACTGGAAGTTTCAAGTCCTTTATTAAGACTTTTCCTGAGGAAACCCTCACTTTTTTGCATCTAATCATGTAGACCCCACAGCTTACAAAAATCCATATTACACGATTATATCTGCAACTGTTTGCAAAATACGCTATAAGGAATATGGAAAATGTACTTTATACTAAAAGGTCTTAATTCCAAGAGTATACTGTATTGGCTAAAGTGAATTATGAGAAATAATTACTCAATGTATTTCACTTGAAAATCGAGCCTAGTAACACACATACACACACACGTGATAGATATGTATACTATTAGACAATGAGAAGTGCTTGGAATTTGCAATGTTCAAAATGGGGTTTCGGTATAAAAAAAAAGTTCGAACGTTGAATTGTTCAAGATCTAATTACAATTACAGCAACTTTATTCCTATTAACTCCTTGTGTACTCAGAATTTCGGAACACCCTGTCTAAACAAAATATATAATTTTTAAAACAAAAGAAATGAATGTGAGAAAGGAAACATTCGCTTTTTCAATACTTTTTTTTTCTACAAGAAATGAAACGGAAATCCTCTGAGCTTTCCATAACATAAAAACTAAAATCATAATCGTGTAGTGAAGTCCAGGAAGTTACCAGCAGTTACCACTAACGCCGAAGTTCTTTCAACTTCTCCCCTAATTTTGTCGCTTCCTGCTTCTTACTACCTGAAGCACGTGTTATGGTGTTTCCATGGTGATGTTGGGGCAAACACCTTCTGTCTATTAGAAGGGGTCAGAAGTTTACACAAATGAATGACTGAGTCACGTCGTAACAGTTTGTTCAATACCTGTGACAAATCAAAAACAGAAACAGAGAAATTCACACAAAAACAAACTATGCACGTGATGTTTTGCAGAGAGAGGTTTATACATATAATGTCACCTGTGCGTGTGAAACTTGAGCAAAATAATCTTACAGAAACACGATCCACATTTTAGTGCTTACGTACAAAGGCATTTTATACTTACTCACAGTTATTATTTTATCTTGCAATGGATCTTATTGTGAAATATGACTTATCGATATAATATGCACTTATACAAGTAGGGCCTCAGCCTACTTAGAGGGCCGTATACAATAAAAATAAGTAGCAGTCACGTGTACTCCACATGAAGCAGTTTGGTTAGTATAGCGTTACATCTCAATTAATATTAGCGGAAGTAGTATTAGATTTCTACCGTTTCCAGTTTTAGTAGAGTAAAAAATAGGGATGGGCAAAACCGGTTTTTGTTAAAACCTGGAACCGGTTTCGAGAAAAACATAAATCCGGAAAACCGAAATTTCGGTTTTCTCCTAAACCGGTTCGGTTTCTTTTTACCAAAACCGGTTCGGTTTTCACCGAACACATAAAACTATTTCTGTGGAAACGGAATTAGTTTCCGGAGAACGAAACATTATTCTGGTCAGAAATAGAACCAGTTTTGGAAAAACTGAAACCGGTTTTGATTAAAAACTGAACCGGTTTTTGAGAAAATCGAAACCGGTTTGAGGAAAAAACAAATCGTTTTTTGGAGAAAATCGAAACCGGATTCGGTGAAAACCTGAACCTGCTTTGGAGAAAACTGATAACCGGTTTCGGTGAAAAACTATTTTGTCCGGTTTTTGAAAATTTTCAAAAAACGGTTTTTGTGCCCACCGCTAGTAAACAAGAAAGCAGTGAATCCACACTTGAATATACAGACTTATAGATCTTTTGAATTAGGAGTAAGCAGAAAGTGAAATGGCAATGTATCAACCCCAGATGGGACACGCCTCTAAATCAAGGAAAGCAAAGTGGTGTCGCGTTAATCGACGTATTATGGAACTTATAAGAATGCTTGAATCACAACAAATAGATATAATACAGTACGTTGATGCAGTGTCTCACTGCGTGTCACTTACGTGTGATTAGTGATTCTTGGTGCTTTGTTTATTTTATGATTTAAGCAAGCTATCGTAGAATTTTTGTTACTTCATTTTATGTCTTTCCGTAATACATTTTGTAACTTCATGTAACATTTTCATATCTCGATGTCAAACATATAGTATCTAGTCGTGTACTGTAATTGTGCATATACTGGTACTTTTTAAATTTTAATTTTTTAACATTAGGAACTACAATTTTTGTGTCATTTCTTGTCAGTACTGCCAGCATAATTTCGAATTAGGCGAATCTTGAATTCAACATTCGCTTACACTTTCTCTTGAGTTAACATCTGTAAATTCCATTGCCTGAGGTTACTAGACGAATCTTGAATGGGCGAAGGTTGAAGTCACCCCTTTGGAGACCCGTATAAAATATATATTTAAAAAAAAAAGTTTCCTTCAATCGATTGCGTTCATTGTAAGGTTGAAATTCCAGGCGAACTGACTATGGTGTGCGGTCATTACGTACAGACAACTTTGTCAGTGATACTTTTCCAGATGAGCTGTTTAGGTTTTTAAATTTAAAATAATGGGAAATCATAACAGCAACTTACAAATTTTAACCCGATATTTATTGATATCAATTTCAATAAATTTCGATCATCGATAAGTCACGATATCCAGCGTTTTTGCCAAATATGTCAGTGACAAAATAACCATGTATGAGAAGGAGGGTCCACAAAAAGTTCAGGAGCCCTCACAGAAAATTTGTATGGGATATCGAAAAATTATGGGTGACCCTGGCTCGTTTACAATGCTTATAAAAGAACATTACAGCTAAAAGAGTTGCAAACCGAAACTTTAGGAGGTGCTCGAGTGCCCATTAGATGTATGTTTTTTCTACGAAAGATCGTCTTCTCACGAGGGCCCAAAAGAGGAGTCTGAGCTGAAGAGCTGAAATTGAACTTTTATACAGAAACTTGGTTCAAAGAAAGTTTCTCAAAGCTATTGCAATCAACTAAAACTATATGGCTAAGAGATTTTTTTTTGTTCGATGAACAATTTACCTGTTCTTTATGTTGTTGCGTTTTTCTCGATTTAGACCGACAATTCTATAAGATGATGCAGTTATACTCATAATCGCATATTTCATGTACTTTCACAACTTGCAGCAGACAAACTATTCATTTTGGGGTTTTGTATTCATTACGAATTGTGATTACGACTACGAAAAACATAAGATGTATTCATTTTAGCAAATTTGGTCAAGACCAATCTTTCATAAGAAGAAATAGTTATTTAGTTTTACTGAAAAGTTCTATCCGTTTTGAAGCAGCTCCTATAGAAAAAAAAAACACGTTATTTTCAGGTTAGGAATTACTTTATTACTTCACATAAAATTCCCGGCTATTTACCTCTTCCCACCTGGATGTCAGGTTTTCAATCCATCGTCTGTAGAATGTATCGTCTTTAGACTCTAGAAACTGTGTCACATTTTTCTCATTCAATCAAGCTCTGTTATTTTCTGCTAAATCGTTAAACAGTAGATCTTATACAGGATGAGCATAAAGTCTTGCCCTGATTACAAAAATTTATTACAGAAGAACCGTTTGACATAATAATGTAAATACTGGTCAGTTACATACGTCAGTTACAGTTGTAATAAGTTTTTTTTTTTAAGACCACTTACGTAAGACCACTTCAACGTGTGCCCCCTTGGTAGCTCGGAGAATGTCTAAGCGGTATTCCAGTTCCCGCCAGGTGTTTTGTAACATGTCTCCTGTCACAGTATCCACAACTGCTTGTATCCTAGCCTTCAGTTCCTCGACGTCAGCAACAGGTGTAGCATAGACTCTGTCCTTGATATAGCCCCATAAAAAAAAGTCCAGTGGAGTAATGTCTGTGGCGGGGAGAGCGTGATACCACAGCCTGCTCCGTGCTCCTTTCTCCTGCTTCGTGCCATTTCGCCAACTAACCCGCGCGCGCCAAGTAACGGACTCTGTCACTCTTGGGTAGCACTAGTGCCATCTATTGCTCTTTTAAAAAGTTGTAATACTAACCTAAGTAACGGGCCAGAATTTACATTATTCTGTCCAACGGTTATTCCGTAATAAATTTTTATAATCATTGCAGGACTTTATGCTCATGGTGTATTATCATGCAACAGAATGATACCTTTTTGTTCGCTGAAGTTGGTAGTTTTTCATTGCGTCTTGTACTCAAATAAAGCCAGTATTTGTCAGAATTGATTGTCTCGTTTACTTTCAGTAACTCATAATTAATTGATCGTCTAATATTCCAGCATATTGATAACAATCTTTTCTTTAAAGTCTTGATGTACAGGGAACGGCTTCTCCTAGTTGGTAATAAGCCCCTTCCCTAACTACTTCCTCGTAGGTATTCCATTTTTCATTCTCAGTTACGAGACGGTCTATTTCTATGACTAGCAAGAAGAGAAGAATTAATGCTCACATGGTTATTAATTCTTCTCAAGACAGAGTATATGGAATCCATTTGGAGTATTTTCTCACAAATCTCAACACTTTGATATAATCAGAAACTGTTTTTTGAACAACACCGAGGTTCTGTGCAACTTCTGACGTAGTCAAAATATCCCTCTCAAAACATTACAAAGAGCATTACGATCAATTAGGGAAGGTGGTTTAAGGCGTAGTTCATCTTCAAGCGTTGGGTCTCTGTTCTTGAATTTCTCAAACCATTTGCTTGTTGCTCCCATTTCAAACACAACACACAAAGATTTACAGCCATGCACTATATTCTTTTTCTGCTAAAACTCATACAGCATTCAGTGACGTAAATGAACTTTATCGAGATACATCTCTTACATTGAGAAAAAAATGTATGTGGCGTACATAATATTGTATGTTACATTTGTAAATCCTGTAGTTTTTGGACTTAACGTACAGCAAACGTATAACTGAAAACGCATGTTTTATAACACTTTCTGTATAAGTGTTTCATTTGTACGTACTTTCCGTATGAAACAATATAGGTGGTCAGGACATACAAATGAACGTATATAACATATAGCTGATTAAGGTAACATACATATATGTATGTAATATAAGGAAGACTATTAGATATCAGACATCCTTCAACGGTATGATGTAACATCTAAGGCAGTGCCTATGTAGCATACGCATATATGCTCCGTACTGATTTCTGTAGTAAGCAAGAGGATTCCGTATATTTGTATGTACAATATACCGCTGCCCGGAAAACGGATTTTCTCAGTGTAGAGCATCATATTCTGTACAAATTGCAGAAGAAACATCGATTATTATTCTTAAAATCGTTCAGTGTTCATACAATAAAAATGCATGATGGATCATATTAGTACAGCAGTTATTTATATGTTGAAGAGAATAGGTAAAAACAGATAGAAGTTTCCGGTAGACCTGTTCAGGCGCGCACTCAGAAATTTTTGTTAAGAGGGGTGCAAGATTCGGGGGCTTCCAGTACTACAAGCCACTACATGTATGTAGTATAGAATGAATATTTCCCTGCACTCGAAAAGACATAAGTAATTGTAAAATACTTCCACTTATGTGTTCATTTTTAAATATGATAGAATTAAATTGCTTTTTTATAAGAGAAAAAAGTACAAATAAAGTGCAAGATCAAATTTTCATTCTACATCAGTAATTTCCTTGTTAAAATATATAGTTTTATTGCACTTTGTGCAGTACAGTGTATGTTCAGTTATATTCAGTATAAAAGTCTACAAATATATGTTCAGTTTGGAAGTTTGGGGAGTCCGGACCCGATGGACGACCCGTGGGTGCGCTCCTGGACATGATATTTACAATCGCATAAATTATGCACTTTGACATCCTGCAGCAGAGAAAAAACTATTAGTTTCTGTATTTTTTATGTTTATTGGGAATAATGATCATTTATTCGAAAATTACAAAATTTATTCATTTTCGCGAATTTGATTAAAATTCATGATCCATAAGAAGATTGGTGTTCTTTACGGGTTCTTTACAAGAACTAATCTTGTTAGTAAAATTTTGATTCCAACAGAAAGTTAATCGTGATTCATTTCCATTTATCATTCGTCTTCTTCGACCGAGTTATCATGCCAACGACTTGAATTCTGTAAACAAGCACAATTTAGATAGTAATGTATGTTTCACTAAAATGAGTAATGTTTCACTTGTTACCAGTCTGTTTCACTCCTACTGGGGGGAAAAAATGTTAGGTTTGAACAGATTCGACTTTTAGGTTTTGCTGGGTTTTTTTCTTCATTGTTCCCGTAATCGATTCAGGGATTCATCTGTGCTTGCCTCTCTACAAAGCTGATTTTAAATAAGCTATCTTTTATATTGTTGTCGGGGAACCGCCACATGAAAAAGAATTTTCTTCCTTCTAAGGAAAAAAATAAGAAACAGGAAGTGAGGATACAAAAGTAATAAAAAATTGTATCTTTTGAAGGCAAAGTGATTAATTTTACACGTTCGCCTTCATGTTCAAATATTAGTTCTTTATGTTTCACATAATGTATACTATGCTTGTAAGACGATTGGATCAACGGGAAAAAAACTAGTTACACCATAAACTTTCAATTTCAGTGACATGTCACCTAGAGTAGTGATAGGCAAACTGCGACACGCGGACCTCAGAAAAGTTCTATCTGGCTCGCGATCTGATTCCTAATCCAACGAATGAAAATAAGAATAGGGTTACTTTGAACTATTTGTGGACCTATATTTAAAAAACAACAACAACAACAAAAATCACACTAACAGGTGGGCAGCTAACTTTACTTTTGACTTCTGACAATCTGTGCATCGAAGACCAAGTTATGAATAGGGTTGTCATATGTCCGTATTTTGTACGGACTGTTTGTATTTTTGGTTCCGTGTCCGTGTCCGTATCGTACAAAACATGAAATAGGAAAATGTACGTATTTGACAATTTTGTGGAGCTGTCCAAAAATTTCTAGTCGGAAATCGCTAAAATCTCGGCGAAATTCAGTTTTTTACTATTAAAGTTGTGGCAATACCATTACCATGACAGACCAGAACCGCCGTAGCGCCGTACCAATGCTTGTCATTATTTTGTTGTTTGTGTAGACCTACATAGTTTTACTTTTTACATCAAGTTAGTTGCTTTTATTTTATATAAATCATGACAAGTAAGCAGAAGAGGAAATGTAGTTTCAATGAAGATTTGAAGAAGGGGTTTAACTTTATTAAAAAGGCTCGGCAGGACAGCGAACATGTCGATTAAGTATATTACACGATTTGTAATTCTGAGTTTTCAATTACATTTGGTGGTCGTCGGGATTTAAGTAAACACGTCGGAACCAAAATTTATTCTGCATTTGCGGACCATATATTTGATAGGTCGTCATTTTAATGCTTGTCCATATTTTGGATCAAAAAATTATGGCAACCCTAGTTATGAGGCAATATGTGATCCAGACTATAAGTGGTTGATTACTACCATTTTCAGTTTGAAAACCTCGTCCAGGGCCGGATTTCCCAATAGGCCCGGTAGGCCCGGGCCTATGGGCGCAAGCTCCCAGGGGGCACACGCCCGAGAGGAAAAAATTAAAAAGAATATCTAGAAATAAAAATAATTAGCCATAACTTAACATATTTTTTGAATTGATTTTAAAAAATCAGGCTAATAAAGCATTCTGGTTTTGAAGTTCATTGGAACAAATAATTGTTGGTAAAGTTCACCAATCTTTTGTTAATACATTAACGGTATTTTGTTAAGCCCAGAACCAAGTAAATTTCTCAAAAAACTTGCAATGATAAAATTGCATCGTGGAGTGGTGTTTAAGCAATTAACATATAGGCCTGATATAATTTTTTAATAAAGGTTTTTAGGAAAATAACTTTAACCAGACTAGGGGGCGGAAAAAATTATTGGGCCTAGGGGCGCCAAAATGCTAAATCCGGCCCTGACCATGTCCATTAACGAAGGGTTGAATTCCGATTTGAACAGCATCGGAAGTGTCACTGTTCGTCTTAGTGACACCGAAAATTATGGATTCGAAACCAATATCGGTCATTTTCGATCATTTTTACATATCTCCCCTCCTCTTTTTCCCGGTTGTGGGGCTCAATTTGGATTTAAACGGCATCGGAAGTGTCACTGTTTATTTCAGTGACCCCGAGAACTATGGATTCGACACTAGTGTATCGGTCATTTTCCATCATTTTTTATATATCTCCCCGTCTTCCTCTCCGAAGATACACCAGCAATGTGAAATGATAAAAAAAAAAAAAAAAAAAACATCCCAGGCCCGAACTTCATCTATGTCGAAAATTTGATGGAGATCAGTCGGGTGTTGTTCAAGAGCTATGAAGTCACAAACATAGTCAGTTTCATTTTTATATGTGTAGATTGTACTGTAATCATTTTCAAGGAGGTTATAATATAGAGGATCTGCCTATACAACAAAATCGTGAAGCCATACGTCACAGTCTTGCCACCCGCACTCTGTCCGATCCGCCCAATAAGATCGCAATGTTTTTGAGCCAACATTCATGTTGGAAAGGAGATTAGCCAATCAGACGTGCCGATACTCGGTTCTTTTTTGCCTTCATTGAGTTAATAGGATGATGACACATATGAGCAGATCATCTATTTTATAACATCCTTGATCATTTTATATAATTGTACTACAATCATGTCTACTAACGGATTCTTTCTGAACTAATTCTTGCATGCTATACTTCCAAAGTTGAAAAGAAAAAAATATGTAACGCTTTGCGTTCAAATATTTACTATTTCCGCCAGACAAAAAAATCTAGGACGATGAGCGAATCAAAGGAAAAATGAAAGCTAATATTTCATTATAACATTCTTTATGTAAGTCTAACAGAAGCATTTCCTTTAATTTCATTCTCCTACGAAACCTGATTGATTGTGGTGGAAGCCACCTGCAGACGTGGCGATAAATCATGGACTGTCAGGGTTTTTATCATTCACAAAAGTACAATATGGTTGTTACAACATCAGCTGTCTTTACAAACCACGCCAAGAAACAAAATCAAAATTAACTTTTAACTTATAGATTCGGCAAATTAGTATATTTTCAAAGATCTTCTATTCGCTTCAAGTATTTTCCAAGGCCATTCTCCAACGGAAAACGCTCAATAGAAGACCAATAAGTAATAGCATTGTATCTGGTCTTTTCTATTACTTTGTAGCCACTAGGTAAGCACGCACCCAAATGGTTACGGCTCGTTCCTTTAGCGTGCATCGTCTTTGAATCAATTTCCGGTAGGGAACAAAATTTTTTGTGTGGATCAGTGGCATCGATTCATAAAGTTCACAATAATACCTGAATTTGCAAGTATTTTTTCAAGATATTTATTGCATGAAGTGTGTTTTTCACTGTTAGGTGTTAGGATTATACAGCCTTGGTCAAAAGTGTTTGCTACCCTCGTTAATTCTTAGAAATTGAACTGCTTTTAATGATCACCAACTATTTTGTATATTTGCAGGTGTTGCCACGCTAACTTAACTAAATTGAAACATTGTATGACCCCATAAAAACACGCAAGAATATCATGTCTCAACATGTGTTCAGAACAAAACACATTTTGCTTTCTGAATATTTAGTTTACTGCAGACGTTCGAAGTGTTCACATTGCTCAATAGTATCCAACTGATAGCAGCTTACTATATATATCTATATCTATATATATATATATAACATTTTTTTCTACGGAAATGCCGAAAACCTGCGAATTAGATTTAGCCACACGTGTGAAAATACAATTACTGTTCGAGAATGAATAAAATAAAACACATTCCCTGAAAATTGAGAACTGTAATCATAGCACAGTGTAATACACCATAAATCGATCTAAAAAAAAGACTGCAAATCATGAAAACTTGCAAAGAACTGGAAGAAAAGGCACCACAAGCGCTAGAGAAGACGACCAGTTGATACGCACCTCTAAGAAATCGACAAAAGACGTCTTCTGAGCTAACTGCTGACATATTCGGAAACAATGAAAAAAATCTTCCAGCATAGTAAGAAGGCTTCAACATGCCGGGCTGCAACACGAAGAAGAAATCCTGGTTATCAGGTAAGAAGAAAATGCAGCACTTGCTGTAGTGAAGAGGAAGAAGTTAACTTATTTTTAGTTACCCCTTTGTACTTTAATGGTTTTCATTATAGTTTCAGGTGTTTGGTTCTGCGGGTGACCCCTGCGTCAGACGCAAAATGGGGGAGAGAGGATATAGGCCAGAATGTGCCATACAAACCATATAATGGTGTGAGGAGGTGGCTGTCGGCACATGGAATCGGCGATTTCTTGGTTTCTGAGAGCCGAATAGGTTCCAAAAAACACATCTAAGTGCTGGAAACTGCGCTGGAACCGTCTTTTAATAAAATGTTCTGTGACACCAACATAAATAGAGTCCGTTTTTAGCAAGAAAATGCGCTATGTCACAAGTCGCGAGTGACAATGAAGTTGTTCTCACAAGGTACATTCGTGAAGTGTCCCCTCGGTATTCGTGTGAAATGATTCAAATGCAAAGTTCTCTGCACCCCAATGTGTATTCTACTAATTTTACTGGCCCATACGGGAAATTTGCATATTTATGGGCCTTCATATATATATATCTGGAATTCAATCATACACTGCTTTAACGCTTGGACAAAATTGCTTTTAGTTTATTTAGATGTAACTGGACATGAATGTGGATATATGCAAAACAAATTGGATCAAGTACTGCTTCTCTGACATATGCTACCCCCCCCCGGCCACCATGTTGGATTCATTTTTAATTTTTTCAAATGGGAATGGGTGCAAGTGATACATCAAATTGACGTACTTTTTTTTTTTCGGAAATTCATTGGTGTTGAGAATTTTACCGTAGCTTGTACCGTTTGGAAGGCATTGCATGTTAAATGTCAGGGACTTCACGAATATTGAACCAAATAGAAAGCTATGTAGGGCCCCGTGTGTATATGTAATCTTTTACGTGATTTATCGTTGACGAAACATTCTCCGAACATACATACACACTGACAAACAGACGTCGATACGGAAATGGTAGGTCTTCACCCAAATCTGGACGTACCTGGATTTACATTAGGCATTCTGAACCTAATACAATGCTTCCTTGTTAAAGTAGAACATGGAAATAATAACAATCACTCAAAGAAATGTAATAAAATTATGACACCAACGTTGTAAAGAGTTTGTTTATATCTACAGTATTTTTTCAGTTAGAAATGATTTTGATTTGTCAACATAAAAAATGTAAGCGTAACTGATATTACTCTGCAATGTCTATTCGCAAAGTGCCTGAAAGGATTTAACATGCAATACCTTCCAAATGGTACAAGCTACAGCAAAACTGACTACACCAATGCATTTCCGAGAAAACTGTACTTAAATTTGATGTATTACATGCATCTATTCACATTTGAAAAGCCGAAAGTGGAATCCAATATGGCGAATGCAAGATGGCGACAGGGATGGATAACATGTGTCAGAGAAACAGTACTTGATCCAATTTGTTTTACATATGGCCACATTCATGTTCAGTTACATCTAAAGAAACTAAAAGCAATTTTGTCCGAGCATTATAGTAGTGCATGATTGAACTCCGGATATATGAGGGCCCCATAGGGCCCGGATATATGGGCCACTAAAATTAGTACAATACACAATGGGATGCGGTGAACTTTGCATTTAAATCAATTTTACATGAATCCCGAGGGACACTTCGCGAATGTACATTGTCAGATAACTGGATTTAGCTACTGAATTCCTTTTCAGTCACCGGTCCTTTAACCTTACTGAACATCCTTGGTCGCTATTGAAACGTAAGATTAGGGAACACGATACCACATCAAAGGAATCACTATAAAAATGTTTCGATTCAGAAATGACAGGCTATTATTGCACAAGAATACTTTCCTTTCCTCCCCATAGTGTCGATTTTATTCATAAGAATAACTGCTGCTCTTAAAGGTTTATGTATAAAATATTAATATACTAAAATAAATATTCCAGATTTCATCAACTCGCATTCTGCACTTAACCTGACTGTAAAATAATTTAAAGTTATTAGGTTTTTACGTAAATGATAAAGAATTTTGACCAAGTCGGTTTTGTTATCGTAAGAAATATGTGTATCAGTTTGATTAAAAATGAAACAATAATAGATACATTCTATTATTTAACAGTGTACCTTTCTCATATAGGCCTACACTACATAAGTAAATCAATAATCTATCCCAGCAGAATATAATAAAGGGTGTCCCATTAAGAACTTAACTTTTGAAATGCACGCCATCTCTGTTCTAGTAAGTTGGCAGCACTGAACGTTACACGATTTTCATCTGTTGTCTTTGTGGTTAGTAGTCACGGAACGCCGGGTAGGAGTGGAGTGCTTCACGATGGAACAGTGTAGAGACTGTTCGTAAACTCCGTGGAATATTTGGTCAACGTAATGGACTGAATAAGTCGAATGTGATAACAAACATTCCACAGAGTTCACGAACAGTCTCTGCACAAGATTCACCTCAATTGTAACAAATTTGCAGTTTGACAATACGCTGTTCCTTCGTGAAGCGTTCCATTCTCACCCATACAGAAAACAGATGACGGTCATACACTATTCGCCGTTCCGTGACCACTAACCACAAAGACAACAGATGAAAATAGTGTAACATTCAGTGCTGCCAACATATTGGATCAAAAATGGCGGATATTTCAAAAGTTACGTTCTTTATGAGACACTCCTTATACCAATTATATCAGATTGGCAACTAACGACATTATCTTCTAACGCCCGATTTTTTCCAAGACTACACATGAGAATTCACCATGTCATTTTGTTTAGCCTGATGTGATCTATCTATTGGTATGTTGGACAATAATAACAAAAACAAACATAACCAGAAATTAAATGAAAAATAAAAGTCTCAAAGTTAACCACAATTGTAATCTATATCACATTACCAATACTGTATGTTGTCGCGTTGCCACTTTCATTATATCCATGCTTAATTAGTATTCTTCAGTATAAGTTTCATCTTAATTATGGAGGCGCACGAGACAAGATTTGAGTCTGTCTCGTCTCGGAAAAGTGCTGTAAAAGTGATGTCTCGACTCGAAAAATGTATATTTCTCTATTGAAAGAGTTGTGTCTAGACTCGAATTTTGTCAGGAATATTTTGCCTCGTCTCGTCTCGTGCGCATCCCTAATCCTAATACACGTCGTAATTATGGTACACTATTAATTGTTTTTTTTTTTTTTTAGATTTACATAAAGTTTGTTTTTTTAAGAAAAAAACTAGGCATGAGAATTTATATTCACCAATTTTGTTTTGTTCTGATCTTTCGATTGGTAAATGTTACATATTTGGCAATTGTTTTTCACATCAAACATTAACAAAAGATTTGATTGGATTTTCAGTTTAGCATCCCTTTCAGCAGCGAGGCTTTTATATGAGACGTGGATGTACAGCTTAAAGTGGGATCCGATCCATATGAGCTCCTGCCGGGAATCAAACACTAATAAACTTGAAAAAAATACCTATGTTATCATTTAGATAATTCTATTTATTAGAGATATTTTAATTACTAAACCTATTTCTTTATTTTCTGATGACGTTAGCAGGCCTTAAAAGATTGTACTCTTAGTATATCCGTCTGTCCGTTACTCCACACGATAACTCTTAAACGAGCCCGATTTCTATTTTTTTTTTAAATTTAATTCTATTTACTTTTATTACTATTTATTTATTTATATATTTATTGCAACTAGATTGATTATTTCGGTCGAGTTTATTAACGGAGTCTTCATGGATAACGGGGACGTCCATTTGTCTGTTAGTCCCCACGATAACTCTGGAACGCAAGTGAATTCTTTTTTCTTTTTTTGTTGTTTGTTTGTTTTTTTTAAGCCTGAGCGGATGTCTCTGCTGAATTCGTTAATGGAGTCAACCCGTTAACATCTTCACGGGTTAATGGTGACTTTAACGGAGGTATTCGACTTAGGTCTATAACTGGAGAATGCTAGAAGCAGTGGTGTATTTACGATTTTGTTTCGGTGGGGCTTTGCCTGAAAATGTGAAAATTCTGCAAGATATTTCATATACTTTACTATAGTAAAATTTCGGGGGGCTTAAGCCCGGAAGCCTCCCTAAATACGCCACTGGCTAGAAGTAATATATCGTACCGTTATTTTGCAGCAAATACCCTGCAGCGGCTGACATTTATCGGCCGCAATCGAAACTTCGCGTGATCCTTTTTACTGTTTTTGGTAGAGTTCATTTATTTGCTCTTGCTTTTTACACCATTGCAGCACACTTGACAAGTGTTATGAAGGCTAATGTTCAGGTTGAAAACAGTGGCGGATCTAAAGGGTAAAAACTGGGGCCAGCCAGAACCCTGACTATGATAGGTATCATGAGTGTATTCTAAATTTTCAAAAATGTATAAATTATAGCTTAATTTTTTTCATTCAAAAAACTGGGGGCCTACGCCCCCAGCCCTGGGCTGGATCCGCCACTGGCTGAGAATTGATAATTGTACTAATAAAAGTTCAAAAATACGTTGGTTCAACGCATTTTATGTAGAGTGTAGGTTGGCCAACTAACTATTTTTCACCATTTACCCAACAGTTTAGATCTTGTACTCATCGCTATTTTGCTTCTTTTGTAGGTCCTACATTCGCAATTCATAACTCGGAAAAGTGCTCATTTGCAATATAGGGCCAACGTTGGCAGTTGGCTAATTAAGTGTTTCCCGTTCCGAAATCATGAAGTATTTAATAGTTAATTAAAATCGATTTTGAGAGACACTTTACCAATCAACTCCCTTGACAGAAGCAATAATCCTCAATACTATAAGGTGCCTCATAAAGATCACAATTTTGAAATGTCCGCCATCTCTGTCCAAGTAAGTGGGCAGCAATGAACGTCATATGATTTTCATTGTAGTCATGGAGCGCCGAATAGCACACGTTCATCGTCTGCTTTTTGTATGGGTAGGAATGCCTGTAGTAGCTACAATTACAAGTTCTCGCAATTACACGATTTAAGCAGTGTTGCAAACTTCAACAATGTTTATCATATCTCCGGAATGGTTTGAGATATCGAAGTGCTGTAAACGGAAAAATAATTTACACATTCATCACATTCCATGTAAGTAGCTAGATATGATACCTCTCAGCATTGTTTGGAAATAACGGCTTTCAAAAAAATAAAATTTTCAAGCGCTGGTAACTTCGTATTGGAAACAAGTCATACCATGACCATGGTATCCAACACTAAAGTACTTTAGATGTGCATTGTCCTGTGCACCTCCGTTATGCTGTATTTGCATTAGAGGCTTCCGAACTTTGTATATTTGTGATACTATAACATCCTTAGTTTGCAACACTGAATAATGAAAGTGATATTTTAAGTTTACGTTTGACACGTTGATTTGAAATATGTAATAATCTGGGGTACTGCCATTAAAAAAATAACTTTATATTGGGTTAGCAACACTGTTTCTTGGGTCTTGCTGCTTAATACATACATAGATGCCCCCTCCTTATACTTGGTTTGTGCAAAGTTTCGCTTTTTTCACTTTTGGTTTGTCCGTTATAGCGGATATTCAAGATAAATTGTCCACCCTGTAGATGTGGAGCTAGAAAGATGGAACAAACGCCACTCTCAAGCTTTTGCACAACTGAACACAAACAAAAGCGGGCCTAATTGCTGAATCATGCGTAGTTTTTGAGATCTAGCATGAAACATATCAAACATTTATTTTTTCTGGGCTAGGACCATCGTCACGGGCGTGCCTTCTTCGCGTTTTTACCATAATATTAGTCATGATTCTTTTACAGTAATTTATTCACATACAGAGTTACTTTGTAGCCTAAGCAGCATTTTTTTTTTTTTTTTTTTTTTTTTTTTTAGCACTTTGCCCTCCTGAGATATTACGCCCCAAAAATTGTACCAAAATCACAAACTTTATCTTTCGGATCCCCATAAATCTACGGTGCCTGTAGTATCATAGGTGTAGATACCTCTGCAGCCTCTTTACATGCAATAGTATTCAAAAAAGACTAATGACCTCCCCCACTTTATGCCATTCCAAATTACAGCCCCTTAAAAAGTGTAATTTTCTGTACTTTTAATAGTGATTTCATGTATTGGTTTGCAACCCTGCATATTTATTTAGAAGCAAGAGTTTATGTTCTCCGTTTTCCGCAGTCTCTCTTCTACCCATTCGTTTTTGTTTGGAGTTTGTCCGATACATACGTCCTGAGCAACTGCAGTTTTCGTAAACGCTTGCAAATGCAAAAAAAGGCACTCCACCGACAACAAAGGTGGCTGCCATTCAGGAACACCTGTATACACATACAATGTGACCTTCTCATACACAAGGTTCGTCACACTCAATTTTTTGTAATTTTCGGAGATGAGCGAACAAGAATCTGTGGACCACTTCGTATGGATTGACCCTTATAGGAAGAAAGAAACATGGACAATTTAAGTAAATTCGGAAAACATTTGAAGGTTGAGTTTCCCAAATCAAGTTGGTGTCTGCAAACACAGGACAAAAATTCAAATACGCTAGCAGTTTACGATCTCCTGTGATATTTCTGATCAAGTTTAGTTAATGATTTTCGTTGAATATGCTTCAATTGAAATAGCTCGTGTTGGAAGAGCTCGTAAGTTTGTTTAATTAGACTAACACTGAAAACTTATACTGCTTTATTAGGTTGACTGCCAAGGTGATTTGATGGTACTGGTCCCAGGAGGCCCTAAATTTCTTCTCACCTATGGCTCAATTATGGATTGTTATATCACATTTTTGTCGCGACATTTTCTTTTTCCCGAAAATGTACCAATGGGAGCCGAGTGCCATATGTGGTGCTCATGGTCTCACAGTAATTTGTGATAATGAGCATCATATATGATGCTTAAGATCTTGGATAGTTTAGTAATTTGTGATATCAAACATGAGCATCATATATGGTGCTCATGGCCCCACAGAGAAATAAGGTGAGCACCACATATGATGCTCATGGCAGTCAACCAAATTTGTGCTCATTGTTGAAATACTGTACTATGTTTTACTGATGGAATATTATTCACTTGAACAAGAACTTTATTTTACTTTTATACCAGGGTTTAATGTCTTGTAAACAAAGGACAAACTTTGGCAACAAGTTGGCCAATATGACAACTACTTTGTAGAGTGTTAATATGTAGTTGTATATGAAAAGCAAGATTGGCCTGACGATTGGCGATTGTGCTTGTTAGGAAGAAAGCTAAGTCTAAATAATGTTTTTTTTTTTTTTTTTTTTTTTTGTTAGCTTGCGGTTGAACATAGATTTAACATTAGTCGCAGTTGAAATAGAAACTTAGTTTTGGGTTATGATCATATATGTTGAGTAAAAAATGTCAATTGCAATTGTAGTCCTTAGAAGTGAAAAATATCGTGCTTTTGAGGTCTTAACTATAACCTAGTTCTCTAGAGCAGTGGTTCTCAACCTTTTCTGACTGACGACACACTTTACTGAACATCTATGACATCGCGACACATGTGTTTGATAATTGTATTATAAATAATAATAATAATAATAATAATAATAATAATAATAATAATAATATATTATAATAGTGATACCAATTAGTTTTTATAATGACTCTATATAACACTGAGCATTATTGCTGCCACTGGAGGTGTTAACTGGTGCAGTCTGTCTCGATTTTAACTATTTTTTATAATTCTCCATGATTTTTAAATTCTAAAATTTCGGGACACACCTTAGGGGACTGCGTGAAACACCAGTGTGTCGCGACACATAGGTTGAGAACCACTGATCTAGAGTGTTGTGAATATTACGTATTGAAGAAATAATGAGAAATAAGTATTAACAAGTGATTTCTTACTATAGACTGTAAGATAAAATATTTTGTAAGCTGAGAACATTGGGATCTTAGTTAAGGAGGATGTTTTGGATTTCAGAATTTAGGAATTCCTTTTTTTTAATAATTTAGTGACACCGAATTAATTTATTTATGTACAAGCAAGCAATGCATAATTGATATTTAGAAATGAAAATAAACAAGGGTGGACAAGGTATTGTAATATCAGTGTTCACGTGACAAGACACTACTTTCACTGTTTTATTCCACCATGGCCACACCCGTATTTATATATTATGCGCCCTTGTGCTCTAAATAATTTTCGCCTCCCGAAAATGGCCAATATTAGAGTTGAATTCATGGTTTATGGGGTCGTGAGATGATTAGTAACAGTTTTAATCCAATTCAACTTCAAGGTCATACTCCACTCCCCAGGCAAGGAGCGAGATTTTAAAAGTAATCGAAAACTACAGATATTAGTGTTGAATTCACGGTTTTTGAGATTTGCTGAGTTTAGCGGTATCAGTTTTCATGATGCTCAAGTTCATCCTCACCTCTTGAGCTGAGAGGTGGGAGAGGATGACTTTTTAAAGATAATCAGATAAGCTAGCTAATTAATAACTACTGTAATTAGAGCGAATTAAACACATTAACATACTGTCTCGCGCTTGCGCAGGACTGTGCAGTTTGCTAGTTTTAAATATTACTTTATTGTGAATCTTTAAAAAAATCCAAACTTTTGCCGTCTTGAGCTCGAGCACAGAGTAGCACTTACCTAAATACGGGCCTGACAATGGAAATCCAATATTAAAACCTCTTCCGAGTTCAATAGAGAGGTAAGAACAATGATAGAACACTGAATCCATATCAATAACCATATCTCGCTCTTCTTTAAATATAAATCAATATTGAAACCGGAAATGCAAAATCTTCTTTTGATTTCAATAGAAAGACAAAGGTGGAAACAGAAGCTATTCTTAGGACACTGAATTCATTATTATTCTTATTTCGATATTTCTGGACATTTCTGTTGTATCGCCGAACCACACGAAAATCAAAGAAGTACCAAAATGTACTAAATTAGGTTAGATTAGTTTAGGAGATATTTTAGGTTGAGTTAGAAGTCACTTTCAAAACAGATGCGAATAAACTTTTTCAATTTCCAGTAGAAAATCGTGTACAACAGTTTCGTAGGTTTTCTTTTCTTTAAACAAATACTCCGCTAAATAACCCACGAAAACTTAAACACGATATGTCACAACCTTGACATATCTGCGCCATTATCACACTGCCTTTTCCGCCACTAAATCATAACAAATGTAACTCTCCGCCAAATAGTCCCTTCCGCCTCCACATGCAGTGTCGCGTGCATAAAAAACAACCAAGCACCTTCTTAACTTGAACTATTTCCCTCAGTTGACTTTCACTCTTACTTACAAACGAAAATACAGTCTCCAATTCACCCTGTAGATTTCCTAAATCATTTGCTAAAAACACTGCAGACTTACAGGACTTCCGGTTTTAATTAAGTGATACGGGAGGAGATGAAACCTGTTCTTGAGAGACAGAATGCATGTCAAAAAACCGTTATTCGTTATATCTTACCAATTTGTACTCAAGAACTTGCCGATGCTTCTGTAACACTTATAAAAGTAAGTGTTGAGCATTTCATACCACAAGCGATATTGATCACAGTCCCAACTTCTTGAAATAATTATCTAAATTTCCAAGAAGATGGTCGTTAAAAAACTGTATCCTTTAAAAGAATACTTTGGGAAGTATAATATTTAAGAAGTCAATAAGTCATTCAACTAAAGCTATGATTAAACTTAGGAAATGAAATGAAGTTTACAGTAACATCTACATTTTCACTTCCTGATGTAGTAGAAATAATATTACACAGACACTTCCTGAAAGCGCAGCAAGTTAAAAGAACTTCAAGAGATAATTTTCCGCCCAAACCATGTGATTTAACGATTTTACAAGAATAATATAAGAAGAAAATAATCTCAAAAGGGAATATTCACCTTTCAAGGATAATGAGCCAAGTTTTAATTGAAGTGTCAATCAACTTTGACTTTGATTCTCTCTCATGAAACAACAGTGGGAGGGAGCAGACACTCTCCATTTAGCACTTTGCGCTTTACGAATATTTTCACACTGCTGTTTCAATATTGATCGCACTGAGGATAACTTTGAAATTCCTCATCCCGGAAGATAATGTAGAAGTTACAAAAACTTTTTTAATAGATAGTTACTACCAATCTGACAAATCATTGTGTTTGTTTTGCGAAGTCGCTGGAAGGCAGTGTTTCTTCCAGACATCTTTTTGGGGGGGCACTCTGAGAGTGCGCCTTCCCGGACGAGACCAAAATAATACATCTATAATATAATAATAAATAAAATTACCACAAATGCCCCCCCGGAACACTTTTTCTGAAAGAATGACTGCTTGAAGGAGTTGTCGGGAGGAGATAAACCAGTGGTTTTCGACATTATTTTACAGGGTGGCCAGAACACAAGAGGTCTCAAAGCACAGTTATTTCTTTGTTTCTTATTAAGTATCTTGTTATAATATTGTTAAGGTGATTGTTGCAATTTTAAGTGGAAAGTAAGAGAAAAATCCGTCGCACAAAGTAATGCATTCTAATATTAGAACAACTACATACTGTTAAAACTTAGTAGAAAAGGAATCAAAAATTTGACTCATGCTGTATTCAATAAAAGAACAGAAAGAGCTGTTTGTGGGGTAAAGAGAAGCGTGAGAACTGTTATTAAAATTTGTATTCAACCATACTATTCAAAGTATATGTATAAACCAACACTGTAGACCAGTGGCATAGGCGAAAGGCTGACGATCTCAAGACTACCCCTTCCCCTGTTACTATAATGATATCAAAATTTATTCTGCTAATATGCAATATATTTCATTTGTGAGTGATCCCGATAATTTGACATTTGTTATAATTTATCACAAGTATTGCACAGTCATATTAAAAACTGTCATTCCGAGAAGCTCTAACCCTACATAAGATTTCATCAAATTGGTTATGCACTGTTCTTCTTGTTTTGGGAACAGAGGCACTTTCTTCTCAGCATATGCATCAAAATTTACCTTTCGTGGGTGCGAGTAAAATATAAACAGAATGCTCAAGTTTTTAACGAACTTAAAAAGCACGTTACTGAATTCTCTATCTGTGTGTGTGTGTCTGTTTGTTATATGCGAATTTTTCAATTTTGAGCCCTCCATTCGATAGACTATCCAAAGCTATCTGCGAAAATGATTGAATTTTTCGCGTCGCTCTTACCGTTCCCCAGATATTAGCCAAAAACGTTCGGATTTCGGGAGATTTAAGGAGCCATATCTCGGGAACCGTAAGTCATAGAGAGATGATATTTTTCGAATATTTCAATTTTGAGCCCTCCATTTTGAGCATTATAATGATTAATTTCATATCCTTTAAACAACCATTTTACATGTTGATTATAAAATTTACCACATAAATCTGTTTGTACGTTAAACACGGACAACTTAATTTTTTTAAAAAAAAATGTTTGTTATTGCTTTTACAATTCCAGGACATTTCTTTGTTTTTAACGGAACACAATATACATATCAATGCAACATAATATATAATTATAATTATTATTATACCTTGCATATCTGCTAAATCAATTTGTAATGTTTGTTGTCTTCGTAAAACAACATATCGTACAACGTTTTAACAGAACTCTATAACAATAAAGTTCATAGAACAATTGGTATAAAGCCTAGAAGTTAATAAGAAAAATTAATTCTTTTTAAGTTCGTTCTGGCAATGCTCTTGGAGCATCTCAACTGGTTTCTTTTTATTTTGTTTTATTGAGCTCCGGCTGAGACAAAATGTTAGCGCACCCGACTTATTAGTGCGTGATCTTTGGTTCTATTCCCAATTCGATCACTAACATATTCCGTTACTGATCTGTCCTCTTGAAGAACCGCGGTGGCTCAGTGGTTGAGCGCTCACCTCTGGTGCGTCAGGTCCCTCGTTAGATCTCAGCTCGCCTAAATTGAAAATTGTGGTGGGCAACCATCATTCACTGGTATTCCCGGGTTCTCCGTTTCCTCCCCTTTTTCCATTCTTTATTTCGTTCATTATCATCACCATAGGCGCCGACTTGAAGAAAATATTGGGGGGGGGCCAAAACAATGAATAAATACGGTATATAATCATATTCAGCCGTTTTCTACCAACTGCTGGATAAAGGCCCCCTTCCCTCCAGATCTCGTCTGCTGCATCCGCTCCGCTGCTAAGTTCATGACCTAAGTCAAATTTGTGTGAGCGCATTAAAACAAATTCAAGTTCAAATTCTGGGAACTTCACTGCACCACATTGATCTCACTTCTCATATAAGTGTTACCATAGTGTTGGTCGAAGCTTCAGTGCTCTATTAACCCTTTTAGGATTTTTGGTAACTTTTGTTACCATGGTGTACTATGGTCTTTGACCTCTTATTTAGGTTCTATAACAGGTACTTAAGTCGTTTTTTTTTTATTAGTCAAGTCAAGGATGGACCAAACAACACCCCAGATGTGTTTGGAACCAGATGGTCAACTTGGCTGCGTCAAGTGGGTGCGGAAGGGCGTGACTTTTTACTTTTTCTTAAGGCAAATTTCAAAAATTTTTCACGCCTGTAGTTTTCACAATATCAGATTGGAATTGTATGTATCTTTGGATATTTCTCAAATTTTTCTGAGATCTCCACATGTTCTGAGGGGCTGATTTTTTTTTTAGAAAAAATTCAGTTTTCCCGCCGTTGGAAAGGGCTTGTTATACTAAAAAAATAACGTTTAAGCCTGAATAGTAATGACGCAGTAAATTTTTATAAGTATATACATATGTGTGTGTATAAAGAGAGAGCCTAAATTCAGACTTTCAACAATTTTTCTGCCCTTTGTTTTTAAGATACAAGATTGGAATTTTGCACACGTATTATGTACATAACAATGTATTTTAAGAAAAAAATTTAGATCACTACGTCAACCCAGGCCTAGGCCAGAGGGGCAAAATATTTTGGTTGGATTTGCAAAAATACTTCCGAGTTTTTCCCTAATTATCTGGTTTAGGTGTACGATACGGACATGTGAGTGATAGATACCGTTGGAAAGGGCTTATTATACTGAAGAAAATGGCGTTTGGACCATGACTCTAGGCTAAATAGGAATGACGCAGTACAATTTTTTAAATATTTTATACCTACGTATATATAGAGGAGTTCGGGTATTATGGAATACCACTTTTGTTTCGCTTGTAACTCAGTTAATAATTGCACATTGAAACAAAAAGGAAAACAAGTATACGCCTTACATATTTGGCTTTATTTATGTATATCTTGATAAAGAAGTTTCGTTACAGGGGTGGGTAAAATGATAATTTGTAAAGAAACAACTTTGGAGGGTAATATGAAATAGTCGGGTAATATGGAATACAAACGCTATATAGAAAAGAAAAAAGTTTTCTTTTCTAGACAGCTCATGCACTTGACAGCTCATGCACTGACCACGCATCATCACGTTAAGCATGTTACATCTGACTAGCCATAGCCTCTCATGGATTGTAGCGGTAGTGAGTTTAGTGCTGCCATTTACAGATCGACAGTAATGAGTGAAAGGAAGGTCAGGCAATGGTGCAGAGAGTTTCGGAAAGGGCGTTCAAATGATCATGACGATGAACGTAGCGGAAGGTCTAGTGTTCTGATGGAACGTGTTAAGGAGAAAGTGCAATCCAATCGCCGGTTCATAGTAACTGAAGTCGCGAAAGTGTTTCCAGAAGAGTCTACGAAAACAATGCATCGACTTGTGACTGAAAATCTGGGTTATCACAGTGTGCGAAGTGGATGCCAAAAATGCTGACAGACACTTACAAAGGGCAAAGAACGACAGCTGCAGCTAGAGAGAGGATGGGGATGACTTTTTTTCTTACACAGTGACAGGGTTTGAAACCTGGATAGTCGAAGCAGCAGCCAATCCAATGGCAGCACTCTGGTTCTAAAGTGAATAAATTCAAACAAACACCATCAGGTCACAAAATCGTGGCAACCGTGTTTTAGGACCAAAAGATTGTGATTCTTGTAGAATTCTTGGAACCAGGACGAACAATTACAGCAGATGTATATTGTCAAACATGGAATACTCTGCGACGTGCCATCCAAAATCGGCGGACAAGAATACTACGCTCTGGAATTCTTCTGATCCATGACAACGCCCGCCCACACACAGCTGCTCATACTGTTGAGACAGTTCAAATACTTCGATGAGAACTATTTACTCATCCCTCTTACAGCCCCGACTTTGCCACATGCGATTTCTTTCTTTTTCTTCACCTGAAAAAGTAACTTGCATTGAAGCGTTTGAACGACAGTGAAGTGCTCATGACAACAGTACTGGACTAGTTGCACTCTCATGCAGTAGATTTTTTTTTATCAAGGGTATACAGAAGCTTGTGCCACGCTACGAGAAATGTCTGGAGATTCATGGTGACTACATGAAAAAATAGGCAAGGTATGTACTTGTATTGCAATTACAATAAATTTCTTCTTCTATCACTTTGTTGTTGAATGACCTCCTTTTTTGACATGCACCTCGTACATACGTAATTCTAAATACAATAGAGTCCCTAAAACTCGGCGGTCGATAATACGGCAGTCTAAATAATTCGGCCACAACCTGGTAGGTCGAAGAAAAACATGTGCAGACCCGTTCAAATATTTTTCTGATGTCTGTCTTATCAGGTAAATTATTGTACTGTGTGTATTCATTAATTTCCATGTTCATGTATAGTAAAGGCTCTCTGCTTTCATAAAGTACGTTCTTTTCCTTTGTTTAAGAGTAATTGGACAGTTTATTCTCTGTCGTATTCTCTACCAACCAATACATACAAGTACAGTACTGGATTTTCTGAGAAAACACTCGTACTTATTCTTTTTCAAGCCCATTCCCGATAAACCGGCATTTTCACAAACTCGGTCACCCTTCAGTCTACATTAGGCTGAATTTTCCTGACTCTACTGTATCTCTATTCTATTAGAAAATCTATTACAGTAGATTGTAATACAATTGCTTTCATCAGAGTGTCGTATCATTTTGTATCCTTAGCCTATGGTCACAGTGGATCCGACTTTCACCGATTTTTTAGTCTGACATACTCTGACGACGACAAGGGTGAAATAAACAAATGCATTGAGAGAAGTGTACGTGGTCCAAGGATGTTATAAAATAGAGGATCTGCCCATACAAGAAAATCGTCAAGCCATACGTCACAGCTTCGCCACACCTACTTTGCCCACTCCGCGCCACTAAGATTGCAATGTTTCGAGCCAACAATCATGGCGGAAACGAGAATAGCCAATCAGACTTGCCGGCTCAGACGATGCTCGGTTGTTTTTTGGCTTCACTGAGTTCATATGATAAAGATACGTATGGGCAGATCCTCTATTTTATAACATCCTTGACGTGGTCAGACTGGCGCCGACATGGACTGGCGACTACGGCTGACTTCTACCGACCACCGATCGGAAACATTTTTTCTGTTTTATCGTCAGACTACGCCAGACTAGTGGGTCGTTTACAACTCATCGCAAGTATTGAGACTCTCATTTACATGTTATAGCAAGCAGTTCTTCTGCTGATATACATTTTCGAAAATTACTTTGCTTCTCTATGCGTCCTCGGATCTTCTGTAGAATGTGCCAAAATGTATCCTGTTCCATTCTGAAGTACTAAAAATCTTCTGTGGCTGCTCACCAACTTTGGAAACAGCGTGTCAAACTCGCCATATTTCTGTCTTTCTTGTAAAATATCTTATATTTACATATTTGGTCCTATCTTCCTCTAAAAGTAATATTTTTAATACAGGATTTTCTAATAGCAGCAATTCCACGTCCATACTGTATCTCACTTGAAGACAGAACTGACCACAGATCGGCTACAGTGTGATCAAGCAGTCGGCAGACGTGGTCGGCCCGCCAGAGTGAAAAATCGGATGCACTGTGACCGTAGGCTTATGCAAAGCTTTGGAGCTATTTTGAAAAGAAACAAAGAATAAAAGTAAAATGTCTTGTGATTTATAAAGCAAGCTCTGTAGTGTAAGTGCATTTTTATAAATGCACTTTTCTAAGTGCTCTCCAGTTCCAATAAGACAATTTCTTGTCAAACAGTGTCCTAACCAGTTTGTTTTCATCTTTCTATTTCCACTAATGTTATTCTCTCCTTCTACTCTTATTTCTATTACATTCCTAATAGTGTAACGCACACACGTATTTTCTTTTGTAATTCAGAGCCTTTCTATTTCAACTGTGCCCTCGGAAAATATGTGAAACATACTTCGGCCCTACCTCCATTGGTCTCTTACTTAGCAAACCATCCCTTTGCTTCGGAGAAAGTAGTGAATGACCTCAGCTGTGTTGCCAATTTGCCATTCAATTGTTTGGTCTTGGCGAGTGAAGATTGTAGATTACTTAGAATGACTAACAAGGTATTACAGAGCGAAGCGCGTGAAGATATTTAATGTGGCAACCCTGTCCGCATCAAACTATTGAAAAAAACTCTGCCACAACAACTTGTCCCTCCTCTTTTGAGTGAGAAGTGGGAGTGAGAATGTGGGAAGAAACGACAGTACCCCCCAGAAAACCTACGAACATGATGTTGTCCACTACAAACCAGGGGCGGATCCAGGACCGACTTCTGGGGGGGGCGGTGGGTTGTCATACTGCTACTTTTAAGGGCTCCAAACTTTGGATTGGGTTTTATTTATATATATAAAATAAGAAAGTTTTTTCTTCTGGGGGGCGATCGCCCCGCTGGATCCGCCCCTGATACAAACTTACTTGGCCGGGGATTGAACCAGGGACCTCACGCGCCAGAAGTAAGCGCTCTACCACTGAGACACATGCCTCCCATGATCAGTATTTAATATTACTTGAATTTGATTTGTACACAATACGAGCTCTATCACAAACATTATTTCGAGGGACATTAAAAAATTTCAAGAAGAAGCAGATCAAATCAAACCATTAAAATTGCACTTAATGTAGACACTCTTAAGCAATATTCAAGTGCAATAATAATGATTACGACCAGTTCATGGAACACATTGATTTAAGTGACAGGAAATTGAACATGTTCTTCTCTGTTTGATCTAAAATCAATCCAACTCCTTTTAATATTTTCCTACGCTGTGAGAGCACAATAGAGTTTAATTTATGTGATGAGTCACGGAATCACATACATGTATCAAATGCACACACGAACTCTACCCACTCAAAGACATCACAAACAACGATATCGAAAGCAAGTTTTTATTTTATTTACTCTACATATATACAGGAAGACTTAAAGTGCACACACGTTAGGTACTACATGCAATCACCCAACAATTATTATGTTCATATACGTTCAGTTGTGTTGTATATTCAGTTCGTTCTTTTAGCTTTTTTTTTTTTTTTTTTTTTTTTTGGTCTATCAATAGCAAGTTACTTCGACTAGCCGACGTGTAACGATACACGTACAATAAAATATACGAACACAAACAAATGCACCCTATATTCCCTCACTTACTCAAACGAAACAAATTACAACACGCAGTACAAAATCTCTCCCTGCGTAGTTCCTTTGTTTTGGTCTTTAATATCCATTTTCAACATGGCATGTCCATTTTTTCCTGTACATGACCTACTTCCTAAATATTCTTCTACCGGATACCCCTCCCCGAAAAAGGAAATAGTTGTGACATCCAATACTTTTCCTCTTGGTTAAGGCCTTCGTTGAAACGCATTTTCCTTGTATAAATTATTGAATTGGTGATCTATTTGCGAAATGTCCGGTTTCAGGTCTGGCGGGAAACTACCCTCTGCTATGCAACCAATGGGCCGACTGAAGTCACGCAAACGTCACAAAGTCCTTACACGCTCAGAAAACAGGTTGGGGTGCACAGTCAGTATAAGGAGATAGTGTGTAGTTGAATAGGGTCATGTAAGAGTACACCATGAAGAACACATAATAGCTGTTCATTTTCTTTTACAATTTCAAACAATGACATTCTGTACATCTAGCCGTCAAAGACATCAATAATGCTATCGCTATGGGAGAAATGATGAACATACTGTATGCCGTTGGTCTGTGAAATCTTCTTCCCATGATACAACATTGAAAAATGAGGCCCGCAGATATTGACTAACGGCAGCATGTGTTGATTAGGTCCACAGGAACAACGTGGAAACCATCACCATCATAGGTATTCTGCCATCACTGGCAGATCCCTTGTCGCGACTGAGAAACGTCCATACACCACGGTCTTCAGCCAGCCTCTTCGTATTCACGAACGATTTTTCTGTTCTAATACCGTTCATCAGTTGCAGCCGCCTTGACTCCCTCTCTTTGTTTCCTGTAACGAACCACTAGCACATCCCTCATGATACAGTTCCTTCTCAACCAATGTTGGCCATCAGAAAAGTGTACGAGCAATTATAGTCTATTTACGGACATACATTACACCAGTATCATTAGGCAGTTCCACATAATCGGCAACGTGAAATAGCTGGACTAATGAATTGACACTGGAGAACAACGAAGGGTGTCTGGAGGTTTGTACTTCTTTGAATGTACGGAATTCATGCATTGAATGGTTACTTCTAATAAGAAAATTGATTTGTACGAAGTCATAAACGTTCAGAACAAGCATCATGATCAAGTCCAGGATTGTTTCCAAAATCACTCAATACTCGGAGGTGATGTCTCTGTATGATGGTCCATGGTAAGGATGATCGAAGGAAAACATTATTTAGAGTCATCGTCACTCTAAATGAGTCACTGCTGAACTCAATTAAATGAGCCCAAATTTCTTTGCAAATGCAGTTGCAGAAAAACGATCTTGAAACTTTAAGTAGTTTTTTTTTCTTACATAAAATAATGTAATATACAGCATATTATTCTGATATTGAATTGAACCAGGAGGCTAAACAAGCATGGCAAAAACACAAATGAGTTTGATGCAACAAGGGCGTAAACTCGCTTACGCCCTTATTACATCAAACTCCTCAATTGTAGTCTCCTTCGCCCTCTCCCTCTCTTACCTGCCACCAAACCCTCTCATGATACAGTTCCTTCTTAACCAATGTCCCAACCAGTTTCTCTTCCTCTTCTTAATAATATCTAAAATTGTTCTTTTTTCCCTCACCATTTATAACACCCTCTCATTTGTTTTCCGCTCGACCCAACTGATTCTTTCTATTCTCCTCCACACCCACATTTCGAAAGTTTCCAGTCGTTTTTCATCCTTTAAGCCTAATGTCCATGTTTAAGACCCATACAGTACAATTCTCCACACTAAGCAATTTATTAGTCTATTTCTCAACTTTTTATTCAAGGTCCCACAAAATAATATTTTCTTCCTGCTAAAGTCTTCTTTTGCCATTCCTATGCTTTCTTTTATTTCACCTTCACATTTCATATCGTCACTAACAATACTACCCAGGTATCGAAATCTAGTGACCTGTTCTATTGTCTCCCCTCCTACTTCTATATTTGATACCGTTCACTTCGTTCCAATGAGCATGACTTTCGTCTTTCTAACATTTATTTTCATCTGATATTCTTCACAGCGCTGCCTCAAGTTTTCCAACATCCTACTGATTTTCTTTTCAGATTCCGCAACAAGCACCATGTTAACTGCGAACCGTATACACCTAATCACTCTACTTCCTACTGAAATACCGTATTCATTATGTATGCTCTTTTTTACTATCTCTTCTAGATAAACATTAAATAATGTTCTCGACAGACAGCATCCTTGTCAAACTCTCTTTCTAATTGCACTCTCCTGTCATTTCCTCCCTTATTCTAACACTTACTTGTTGGTTCATATCTTAGTTACTTATAAGTCTTAGCGAAAAATTCGAAAATCCGGGATTGGGCAATTATCCCTCCTTGTGTTACCCTGCGGGCGATCATATGTATGGCAGCACCCGGAAACTACTTTGACTACCTAGGTATTGTAGTTTTTTTGGGGGGGAGGGAGAAAATGAGAGTGATTTTGAAAATGACAGATGTCAGTCGGACATTCTTTAATCGCTCCAACATAATACACAAACGCTTTAAGTTGGTTCAATTCAATTAAAAAAAAGAATATTAAAGCTAGGTATTAATAAAAATAAATCAAATTGTTCCATAATTTATAAAGGAAAAATAAATAAATAAATAAGTTGAGTAGTAAATAATTTAAATATTTTTAGAGAAGTAATTCTTAAGCACAATCTATTTTTTTAAATATCATTGATTTACTTAATCTTCTTCTATATAACATTTCGAAAAGTACACGCGTAAAAAGTACGTGTCTATAACAACAAAAAATAGTTGTTGTACACGTTAATCCACGCTCTGGTGACTGGTACATGTTTTATTTTATTTTATTTTATTTTAGTTGCTTTTAGGCATAACCATTTGACTAGCTTTTTCGTCCCTTTCTTGTCCAACGTTCTCCGAGCCTTACAGAATACGTAAGAGTGTTTTGTATTATTTTTTAAAATATTTTCCGCCAATTATTGAGTTATTTATCAGTTCTAAACTATGACCTCGATCATAATTGATATTGGACATTCACTGACCTTAACCAAATTTGATAGACCATATCGTTGATCCAATGACAAGACCGCGAATATGCTAAATTTGACTTTGAGTTATAAGCATTTTAATATTCAACTTATCCCGAAAAATCAGTATATAGACTTAGGTACATGTTTTAGGAATTCACTATATCTTCTAATATACTCGTATTTCACAAATGGGACTTTGGTAATGGAATCTGTGTGCCTAAATTACATGAAACTGGTGAAAATAGCAAAATTTGCACATTCGTGGTTTTGGCATTGGAGCGACGGTATGAGCTCAGCGGTATACGCAAGGGGAGGTTGAAGGTTTAGCAAGATATTATGCAAAAATGAACTGTATCATATTAAGACATGTAAACAAATACCTGAAATGCCATGATTTTGGAAGTTTAAGAGACCTAATCACTGCGAAATTAAAATACCCCTAATTTTACAGTAATAATGTGATATCTTCAAATAGACAAAAGAGAATCGAAATGTGGAACAAGAGCGGGTTAGACAATATTGTTTTGTATGAGGTACTGTTATCACGAGTCACCTAGTAGCTTTCAGTTTGCAGACATTTAGAAACGTGAAAATAGCTGCCGATTTTCTAAATAGCTGAAAGTCGAAAGTAGATCCTCTCTTAAATCCCTTCCCTGGACAAAATTCTGCTTAAGCTACTACCTGAGTTGTCGACCAATTAACAATGTTTCTTTCAGGCTCATCGAAGCTAAAACAAATTGTGATTGCATGTCACTCTCACACGTAAAAAAAAAAAAAAAAAAAGTAGCCCTGCATAGCGTAGTTGCTAACACCCTCGCCTTTGGTACAAGCAGTTCCGGGTTCGATTCTCGGTGGGGACACTTGGTCGAAAAGCATAAAAGATATTTCAGGCTAGCTATCCTGAATGAGGTTTTCTTGAATTTTCTTCATTCATACTAGCCGAATGCCGGGATGGTGCTTCTCATAATGGTCCCAGGCTGCTTCTGTCCTTTGTCCAGTCCTTTCTTCCTCCTCGGGCAGTGTAATCGCTGAGGGAAGTTATCCCTCGTGCGTACAGGTTAATATAACGATAGATGCCGAAAGTCCAGAAATCTAATTCCTAATTCCTAATCTTACGCAGATAACGCCCCTGAGCAAACAATGCCCAGTGCAGCTCACTCACATTTTAGTTATATTACCCGTATATATATAAAAAAAACATTCCTAGAAGATAACCTGTGAATGATCTTTGTGGTAATTTTATTTCAAGTCGGTGTAATGAAAGGGAACTGACAAGAAATTCACAGACGTGGCATGGTAAAAGATTATACTGGTTCACCGCAAAGGGTACACCAATACAGAAAAAAATATAACTGGCATAAATATAAAAATAGCAAGTCATAAAGTCATCAAAACAACTATAAACAACGTTAAGAACTTGTTAAAAAAAAGTAAAACACAAAATTTATTCCCTTGCTGTTCTTCCATAAAAGAAATGCATTCTTCCATCAAATAGAGGTTCAATTTTTACAAAAAAAATCGCAATACAACTCTGATTATTAGTACCAGTCGAACAAGATTTTATCAGAAAATGTTTATTACGGAAGCAATAAAATGACTCGTGAAATTAAAAAAAAAAAAAAGTTTGACCTGAAAAGAAAGTAAAAACATCGTAAATTATTGGTTCTTATGTAAGTTACAATTTTATAATTCATTTCTAACTTCATCTCTTTGCGTGTGTGTGTTCTCGTTCAATGTATAAATGAAAAATACAAAAGAAGAATGCTCGTTATGGAAGTCTTTATAACTCACCTAATGATAGCCTATTAACTACTCAAACAAGATCGTTATCGTTACATGATATCTGAGGAAAAATTGATTCTCAATAACTGAGCTGGACATTGAGATACAATAAAGACACGTGTGAACTCAAATTAGTATGGAGGGAATAAAACAGAGGAAAGTTTTGGTGTCAATACGTTTGGCATACATCACTTATTTTCATTTGCTAGCAAACTATAATATTGACAAGTTTTTGTATTGGTAAGTTTTGTCACAAAATACTGTGTTTATTATTTGCAGATTGAGATCAATCGAATTGTCTAAATAAATACACAGTAGTTTTGCAGTATGTAGGCAAAGTCTTCCTGATACCCCATAGCCTGTCAAGAGCTATGGCTAGCCAGATGGCGCACGTTCAGCTGGGAAAGGTGCAGTTAGTACATCAATTCTCAATATCCTTATTTGTAGTTTCCTAAACCAGAACTGGGGACCTTTGGGGCTCAGTGGTCTCTCCTCTGCTGCATGAAGTCCTTGGTACGATCCCAGCTCGCGTCAAGTGAGACAAACACCGTGTTCGTAGGTTTCCTCTGGGTTCTCCCGTTTCCTCTCACTATATTCATTCGACCATTTCATACATTTCTCATCATTACCGTCTCCTTTACCCTAGCCGGCATAACCGTGGGAAGTAAAAATTAAAGATTTCATTTCATTTTCTAAACCAGAAGTCTGTTAATTCGAATAGCCTCGTGATGCTGCAACAACACGGACAAAATACTCTTGCTGGGTATTGAACGCGTGATCATACGTACCAAAGACGCTGGAGTTTAACTACACGAGAAAACGCCGATGGAAAAATTAGTTAAAGCCACATATTTTTTAAAAAAAAGCTTTACATATAAGTATCAGTGTACAGCTTGTTGATGCAAGACCATAACCAACGTTAAGGAAATAGAGTCCCTACTCTTATGGACAGGATAAAACTCAACGTTTGTTTGTTTGTCTGTTTGAATGTTTGTCCTTTACAGGAACCCACACCATTCGCTTGGCACACTTCTAGGTAACTCTAGGGAGGAGACTGTAGACTATTTAGAACTTGTACAGTGTATGATTTAGTTTAATGTGTATTAAAGAAGCATATGAAGTAGAGAAATCAAATTTTCAAATGAAGTCGCTTACTTTTTTTTTTTTTTTTTTTTTTGCCGACTTTGTTAGTGGCTTGTGCTGGCAGTAGAAGACTCTTTCTCAATATTTATATTTCAAATATTAAGGGACAACATTCTATTGTCAGTATTTTAGTCAATAACAAAACGACTAAAAAATTTAAAAGTCTCTATTTCAAAATTCAGATTTTGGACTGAATTCTTCTTCCAAACACTACAAATTTATGCAGAAAGATAGGCAACCCAAACAGTCTTCCTGAGTTTTGGATTGCCTAACGTTCAGATCTTTAAATTATATTGCTTAGAGCTTAATCCTGTCTCTACTTTTACAGTTCTTTCAGTTCCTAACTTTTCTGTTAAAGAAGCCACATAAATGTTTAGAACAGCGTTGGACTGCTCTTTCTCTACTCAAATAACCGTTAATTCACTGACGTTGCCTACGCATATAAACAATCAATACATTTGTGATAGCGTAAATAGCTTTCCGGTAAAACCATAAGCTTCAGCAAAAATTATATAAAAAATATTGTATTATTATTGGATCTACGTACCATTAACAAAAAAACAGAGTTCTAGCTATTATGGAAGCGTAAGAAATTTAAGTTGCAAAATTTGTCTCTAACAAAAACAAACAGAACAATATCGATTCCTAGAAAGCAAAATTGATTATACGTAACGAGAAACGGTTCAGCGTTCTAAAAATAGGCTCCAAGTTCATTATGCATAGGCGAGAAATGGTTCGGCGCTCCACGAATGAGCTAGAATGGATCATACATAGCAGGAAATGGTTCAGTGGTCCAAGAATAGGCTCCAAATGGATCATACATAGCGAGAAACGGTTAAGCGTTCCAATAATAGACTCTAAATGGATCATACATAGCAAGAAACGGTTCAGCGTTCTAAGAATAGGCTGCAATTGGATCATACATAGCGAGAAACGGAACAGTATTCCCAGAATAGACACCAAATGGATCATACATAGCAAGAAACGGTTCAGCGTTCTAAAAATAGGCTCCAAATGGATCATACATACCGAGAAAGGTATCAGCGTTTCAAGAATAGGCACCAAATGAATCATACATAGCGAGAAACGGATCTGCGTTCTAAGAATAGGCTCCAAATGGATCATACATAGCGAGAAACGGATCAGTGTTCAAATAATAGGCTCCAAATGGATCACACATAGCGAGAAACGGATCAGCGTTCCAAGAAGAGGCTCTAAATGGATCATACATAGCAAGAAACGGTTCAGCGTTCCAAGAATACGCTCCATCACGGTCTTCTATTGAAATCGCAAGTAGTACATCTATCACTTCCCGTTGTAATATTGGAATTGTATTCTCTGGATGTCTACAGTAGCTTCACAATCAAAAAGAACCTCACTTGTTCTAAATGTGTTTTGGTATGCAAACTATGATCCTTAAATATACGAAGAACTATGTAGAGTACATAGTAAAAAGTCCATATTTTCTCTATAATGAGTGAACTAGTTTGAATATCTGAGTTGTTTTGCACATTCAGATGAAGAAATCCCTCCTGACTTGGAAGAATTGGGAAAACACTATTAAGAAGACCTAGGTACAGATGGGAGGACAATATTAAGATAGACCTTGTAGAAATAGAAATACAAAGCAGCAACTGGATCGGGTCCAGTTGGCTAAGAATGTATATAAATCAACAGTACACAATACTATTATACTAATCAAAAACGGGAACTCTATTAATATCGATGGATAAACTTATCCTGCACCCTCCGTCAAGCAAAACCTGAAATGATGCACCCGTATATAATCCCAATGTAAATTTCAAAAGAAAAATGTACAGTACAACCCCTCAAATCCGAACCCCAGAAATCCGAAAACCCGGCAAATCCGAACACGTTCTCAGGAGAAAAAAAAACTACAGCTGGAAAATGAAAAAAAATAGATTTAATCACACAAATTTAGTTTTATTAAAGGTTTTAACATTTTTAGACTTAATGCTTATTCAAAATCATTATCTGATTATATCCTTACAAGAAGACAGTTATAGATATGCGACAATCATTTTGGACATGAGTGTACACCCGCCAGTCAAGGTCACTGCCCTTTCGACCACTGGGCCACCCTGTCTAACCTCAGTCGTTGTTTTACCGCCAATTCAGTGTCGAAATAAGTACGTAATATTATTTCCCGGGTAATCCGAACCCCCCGAAATCCAAACAGGCTTCAGCCCCAATTAGTTCGGATTTGAGGGGTTGTACTGTACTTAAATTTGTCTGCTGGCAAAGAGCGATATTATAATATTATACGAATATGTAAAGAAAACTACGCAGCTTCTGTGAATCTAGCAAATGGTAATACAAGCCTAATTTTTTATCACAGTAACTAGACAACCAAACGAAGCATTCTGGGACGAAAGGATTGTCAATATATTAAAAGATAAGATTTGCTTTATATAATCGAATTTTCCTCGTAACTAATTGGTTATCAATGGTTTTGATTGGTTATCAATGGAAGATGCAATGGAATTTCTATATCTACAAGTTCCTTTCATCCATTTTCATCAGTCATTCATCTCCTTTACCCAGGTTATATTCTTTAGGGTAAAGGAGATGAATGACTGATGAAAATGGATGATTATAATAAAATTGGTGGAATGAGAATGTGGGAGGAAACACATGGACACGATGTTGTGTTATATAATCTCCTTTGGTCTAGGATCGAACCAGAGACTACTAGCATCACAGATGAGCGCTCTACCATTAAGTCACTGTGTCCCTAGCTTTGATTACGGTTGGTTGAAGCACTTTTCAGTCTCGCACAATAACTTTGGGTAAAATTGAGAAAATTACCCTCAAACATTAAATGAAAATATGGGATGAATTCAGTCATTTTATCCTTATGTCAGTGATTTCAACCTCTAGTAACAGCAAATCATTTTAAGTGTCAAACACAATATATGGTATGTTTTATTAAAATCGAAAAATTGCGTTGGCTCAGTGGTAGACTGCTCACCTTTGGTGCGTGGGGTTTAGTTTGATCCAAGTTAGCACCAAGTAGACTCCCTGGTAGAAAAATGCCATGTGTGTGAGTTTTCTCGGGGTTCTCCCATTCCCCTTCAATTTTCTTTATTCAATCATTTCATTCACCATGACCATAACCGCATCCGCTACTACCGCTGCGTAAACTTGAAATGTAAAACTAGAATTTTCTTTCTTAACATTACATCTCATGATATATGGCTTTTTTTCATTTTGTAGACTTCCAAAACTGATGTCTACTGTTTGAAGTAGATCAAGGATAAATGATAAAATGCAACCCTAACTTTAAGAAAATGTTTCGGTGTAAATTACATTTTTAAAAAATCAATTTTCATAAAACACAGTGCATACTTTATTTAAAGATTGATTATTTATACCTGTTGTTTGTTATTGAAATTGGTCAAGTGAAAGAGGTGAAGTCCCCAGCTTTAAACAAACAAACAAAAAAATCTTCTCTCGATTCTTACATGAACGACCCCACTAGAATTAATATTTTCTACAAATCTGCGCAAAGAAGAAAAAAAATGTATTTCACAATACAAATACGCTAGTTTCAAAAATTCAATAATAATTTTATATTAGAATACTGCTTATATGGGATTCAGGATTAAGTGTAACTTAAAGAAAAATAAAATTCAACCAAAACCAAAATTTATTATGTCTATCTAATTGAAACCTAATAAGCTCAAAGTGAAAATCTAATTAAAAATTTAGAATTGTACAAATGAAAGAAAAAAGTTTTACCAATTGATAGAAGTGACCTCTCTCACTTTTTGAAATTTGTATAAACTTCAGGTTGAATTTTCATAATATATGAGATTAAGGCAATTATATATTGCCGAATGCAGGCATGCACCCAGAAATTTTTGTTCAGAGGGTTCCAAGATTTGGTGGGGTCCAATAGGCTACCACAAGCCACCACGTCTATGTAGTATTGGACGAGTATTATCATTCTGCATCGGAAAAGGGGGGCGCGGTGGCTCAGTGGTAGAGAGTTCACCTCCGGTGCTTGGGGTCCCTGGTTCGATCCCAGCTCGCGCCGTGTGGGCTTTATGGTGGACAAACACCGTGCTCGTGGGTTCTCTCGTTTCCTCCCACTTTCTTTATACCACCATTTCATTCAATTCTCATAATCACCGTCTTCTTTAGACTAACCGGCATAACTGTGGGACGTAAAACTTAAAGATTTCCTTCTGCATCGGAAAAGACTATAAAAATGATAGATAGATTGTTTTTATAAGAGAAAGAGTGTAGATAAAATGTAAGATCAAATTTTCATTCTGATTAATCATTTTCCTGTAATACAAGTACAATTTTATAGAGAAAGTGTACAAATGTTAGGAAGTTTTGGGGGGGGGTGTAGACCCAGTGCACCCACGTGCATGCGCCTCTAGTCGAAAGTGTAACACAGATTAGTAATAAATGTTTGCTTCGCTCAGGTCTTATTTTTATTTAATTTTCAATTACTTAATTCAATTCAGTTAAATAAATTGATTTTTTTAAAGAAAAAAAGCTTTTATAAATACATAAATATTAAAAAAAAAAAAAAAAGAAATACTTACCGATGAGTCAGAACCGCACGCAGCAGTCGTGGCATGACGCCGTAAACGTCGCACTATCTTCTCCAGTTTGATTTAGTTTATGCGAATTTATATTAAAAATGGAAAACTAAAGCAAAATTTTTGTTTCGCTTTCTTTTGAAAAACCGCACGCACTTTCCGCGACAACAAAACCCGCCAAGAACAACTACGCGGGGTAAAAATCTGTCAGTGCACAGCCTGATGGGAGAACTCTTTCTTACACGATGTTGGCGGTTCAGTAGATATTGAACAAATGACTAATCGTGTGCGCAACAGTTCAAACAAATGTGTGCTGCAGACGACACAACACCACATAACAGAAAATATTGATACAACGTTCACAATAGAATTATAAAGTTTTCCGTTGAATAAGACACAATGCGCGCTTCTCAAGTCTGTCCTGGTTCCTTTACATTTCCTTTCTTCCTCAGAAAGTGATGGAAACAAGAGAATCGATAGCTATTGTGAAGAAAACACAATGTGGATATTAATTAACAGTGAACTCTGCTTAAATGCCAATTTCAATTCTTAATTGGAAACTGTGGGCTCTCGAGTTCAGGTTCCGTTTCATAATTTGTTATAAGGTCATATACAGTATTTTGTATGGAAATATAATGGCTCAATGGTAAAGGTATTAGATCTGGTAGAGGGGTCTCAATTGCAATCTTTTTTTTCTTTTCTTTTCTTTTTTTCTTTCTTTTTTTTGTGTGAAAAACACCATGCTGTGATGCTCTCCTCCCACTTTCTCACTTTACACATCTTTTCATAACTATTCACTTTCAGTGCCATACGCAAAGGGAAGTTACTCGTTTTAATTCCTCCTCTCAAGATATTATGAAATTATATATATTAGGGTGCCCTTATTTTGGGTAATTTCGTGTTGCGATACGCACACCCCGCAAACGAATTCTATGTGACCGTAAATATGCATTAGTGAAATGGCAGCACCCTACGAGAACGTTAACCCGTGCCGACTTGACGACAAATTAATGAAATGACGTTTCCACATTATAATATAATTTAGAATTTCCAACCGTGATAACGGAGAAACCAATAGAGACAGAGAAACGAAACTTTGCACGAAATAACTAGAGAAAGGACGACATCTGTTCGTGTGTTGGCGAACGTCATCGGACGAACAGTGTTGCCAATCCAAAAGGAAATTATGTTTTTATAAAACGAACGACCTAAATTGGATATAATTATTCGAAGCAACAATGAAATCAAGATAAAGGAGATGGTAAACGAATATCAGTGTCGCAAACTTTTCGAGATATGACGTGAAACGTATGTTAAATGCAAACACCATTTGGGCACACAGGGAGTGTACACCTTAAATTAAATATTGACAAGAACTGTATATGGTAACTCCAAGTCTAGAAGGGTCTGCTGAACAGTGTTACCATCAACAGAAGAGAAGAGTTGAGTTTGGAAATGGTACTCGGAAAAGGTCACTAATGCTGTATGGTTTAAAACCTGTAATGAAAGACTATACAGCATGAGGAGTAGTACCGTGGTTATGTGAGATCGATAAATCACGTACTGACCGAGATATTCGTTATCTTGTTAAAGCTGAGAAGTAAGGTTTGTAAAAGATGGCAACGCTGCGCAGTGGCGGTTTTTTTGCTCCTGAAGTTATCATCGTTATCAGCGACCTCAAAAACCCACGAGTACATAAAACCATGCAAATTGCACTCTGTTTTCATATTTTAACCAGGTTGTTAGGATTCCAATCCGTTGTGCACCGTTTCCACCTTCTAAAAGCCTTACTTCTCAGCTTTAACAAGATAACGAATATCTCGGTCAGTACGTGACTTATGGATCTCACATAACCACGGTACTACTTCTCATGCCCTATAGCCTTGCATTATAGGTTTTAAACCATACAGCACTTGTGACCTGTTCCGAGTACCATTTCCAAACTCAACTCTTCTCTTCTGTTGATGGCAACACTGTTCAGTGGACCCTTCTAGACTTAGAGTCAGCGTAAACAGTTCTTGTGAATATTTAATTTAAAGTGTACACTCCCTGTGTGCGCCAATGGTGTTTGCATTTAACATACGTTTAACGTTATTTCTCGAAAAGTTTACAACACCGATATGCGTTTACCATATCTTTTATCTTCATTTTCATTGTTGCTTCGAATAATTATATCCAACTCGATTTACAAAAACCTAATTTTCTTTTGGATTAGCAACACTGTTCATCCGGTGACGTTCGCGAACACACGAGTAGATGACGTCCTTTCTCTAGTTACTTCGGCCAAAGTTTCGTTTCTCTGTCTCTTTTGGTTTCTCCGTTATCACGGTTGGAAATTCTAAATTATATTATAATGTGGATAACGTTATTTCATTAATTTGTCGTTAAGTCGACACGGGTTAACGTACTCGTAGAGAGCTGCTATTTCACTAATGCGTGTTTACGGTCACATAAAATACATTTGGGGGTGCGTATTGCAACACGAAATTACCTAACATAAGGGACACAAATATATATATATATATATATATATATATATATATATATATATATATATATATATATATATATATATATATATATATATATACAGGGCCGGATTTACGGGATACAAAGGTGCATGTGCACCCCCTTCGTTGTAAATATATACTACCTAAAGTGGAAAGCTAGCAGTGAGTTTTGTAAAATCAATAGTTTAAGTCAATTTTATGAAAGGTTGAAGGAAAAGAATTTATTGAGAGTAGACGCTTAGCATTTCCAAAGGAATTCTTCATTCACATCACAGATGCCTAAAGACATCTAAAAAATAACTCAAATTTAATTCAAATGTAGTGGTAGTTATTGGTGCACCGCCTCAGAGAATCCTAGATCCGGCCTGTATATATATATATATATATATATATATATATATATATATATATATATATATATAGAGAGAGAGAGAGAGAGAGAGAGAGAGAGAGAACTATATGTACCCTCATACGCAAAAAAATGCTCGTATACTGTAACCTATGATTTTTCGCAATTATTCCATTTTCCTTACGTTTATGGGTAAAATTCACTTATTAGTAAGTGGAGATAATAGAAAGCAATCCATCTAAGAAGATATTTCCAAAAAAGATAACAAAATAATAAAAATATAAGCAAAAAACAAAATTATGCTCGGTTTTATGTATACTGGCAATACTGTTTTCGAGGGATTTTGCAGTAGCAGAGCACGATTGCAGAGGGAAGAACACGATTGGTAGGGGGAGAGATGAATCAAGGAACTTGAAAGCGGAGTAAAATATTGCATTTATTGGCTTAAATATAAGGTTTAAATTGTCTGTCAATATAAATTAGCTTCAAGATGTACGGATATATGGAAACAAAGAGGAAAACTGTTTTCTTAAGTTTGGAAGTGACAAATAAATAAATTGCCGGACATTAGCCATGAGCATTTATTTGTTAAGAAAAAGACAGACAAAAAACGTAGTCTCTGTGGTCAAGTGGGTAAACTGCCGGACTATTAGTTCTTCTACAGTTTTGACACCAGATCGAATCCCATCCCATCCATTTTTTACAAAACATTATAAAAAGTGTATAATTTTTATGTTAATAACAACTGAAACAATATAATAAGGAAATAACTTTTTGTTTCCTCTGATGACGTATTTATTCAGAATTAGTGTACTATTAGTAAAAGCGATTGTTTTCAGCTTATGCTATTGTATAGCATCTTCTCTCATCCTCTTCTCTTGGAAAAAGAACAATTTGTCTCCAATAAAGTGTGAAAAATATATATAGACAGAAACAGACATCTTAGTAGCAAACGTCATTTATTGTGATGAAATGAACAAGTTTCCCGTTATTAAGAAAGAAAGCTATAGAAAATTATTGAAGTTGGTCTTCTTTAGGTTTTCAGCATGCTGTATATATATATATATATATATATATATATATATATATATATATATATATATATATATATATATATATATATATATATATATATATATATATATATATATAAGGCAAGATGTGCGATCATACCCACAAATTTAGCTAGTGAGTGAAAGATGTTTTCTGCACAAATATTTTACAGGTTTAGGTGCACGACACACCAATACGCTATGTTCTCGTTTATCTGACCTTCGTTTATTCCACATACCGTATTATACAACATATCATTACAGGTAAAAAGTAGGATCAATCAGCAAGAAGAACTACAAGGGTTGGTCTTAGTCTGTCTTTGATGCTCTGGACTCTATCGCCTGGCACGCTCGTTATACCATAACGTTATAAACTGACAGGAATCAAAATTGTAAACCCATTTAAAAGTGTTCTTTAATTCCACCTGGTATCAATGGCATTACGGTATGTTCTTAGAATTATAACAACAACGTATTGCCCACAGCTTAGATACTGCCTCAAAGTAATCTGATATAAAAGAACCTCAAAAGGGAAAAAGGTTTATTAAAAAGTGCTTGAGTTTTGGAATGGAACAGCTTCCAGGACCTCACGCTCGATACGTCCCTGATTCAATGCATTATATTTATTTCTTACAAAGCATGATTATTAGATGCGTAATATGTAAAATTATATCGTAGTTTGACTTTTAGTAGGTCTTTTCTTAACACGTCCATAAATTCTGGCGTTCTGCCTGCCTGTTTTATGTCGGATAAGCGGAACTCTACTGTATTTCCAAAGATAACATATACACAGGGACTAGAGGTCTGCGCGGGCCGGAATTTTTAGCCCGGATCCGGCCCAGACCCTTGAATTTATAATCTATAAGCATTAGCGGATTAAGGGCGGAGCCAATGGAGCCCAGGCTCCGGGACCCCAAGCTCAAGGGACACCTTAAAATCCCTTGTTTAATACTAAAATATAGCAATCAACTTATTATATTATAAGCTTCAGACCTATGCTAAATCATTTCGGGTCGTTACGCTCGCAGTATCGCTAGATTTAAGTCTTTCCATCAGCAGTATTTAACTGCTAATAATGAATGTAATTATTTAACTGTTAATAATGAATATAACTAAACTAATTATTTTAAAGTTGGAGCACATAAAAAAATTACAGCATAGTTCCCGGTGGTTCGATAAGCCTATGAGGCAGTGGAAGGCAACAAAGAAAATTTATGCACTCGAACTGTTCGTAACATAGGGCCCCCTTAAAATAGTCGACTCCAAGTCCCCAAGAGCCTTAATCTGCCCCTGTCTATAAGTAATATTTCACGAAAAGCTGGTATTTTTTAACAAATGTGTTCGTCATCAAGTTTTCATAAAGTAGTTCCTTTCTCCTTTAGATAATTTTAGAGGCCGCGGTGTTTTAGTGGTAGAGCGTTCACCTCTGGTACATGAAATCCTTGGTTCGATCCCTGCTCGCTCCAAGTGAACCTTGTACTGGACAAACACCGTGTGTGTGGGTTTTCTCAGGGTTCTCCCGTTTTCTCCCACTTTCTTCATTCGATCATTTCATACATTTCTCATCATCACTGTGTCCTTTAGCCTAGCCGGCATAAACGTGGGAGGTAAAACTTAAAGATTTCATTTCAAATAATTTCAATCAAAAAACAGTTGCAGGAAGTATGTAATTTCAGAAAAAACTACTATAGAAAATTCTGAGTATATTATTTTTAAAATGAAATTCTTGCGAACCTTATTTCTAAATCGAAGGGTAAGAAGAGTAAATTCACTCTCTTATTATTATAGATCCATTTCAATTGAAGCAATTGAAATAGTTGGGAAAAATCAAAAAACCATACCCTATATTCCAGTGTGCCTCAATCGGTATAACGCGATACACTGGTGTGTCCAACAAAGTGAAGAGTGTGACGCAAACTTGTTCCTATTATTTGCAAGAATATTTGTCGAGTTTCTGTTATTGTTATTATTATTATCATTATTATTATTATTATTATTATTATTATTATTATTATTATTATTATTATCAACGATTCTTCCATGGATCAGCTGCCTGTATACAGTTAAGCAACCACAAATATCACATTGAGGGAATGAGTATAATTATTCATTTTAATAGTAATACAAAAGTCTATTGTATATTCTACCGGGAATAACTCCATCCGTCTAGAAAGTTAGGATTAACAACAAAGGGATCCGATGTTCTGACCACACACCGCCCTAAAGTCGTGAGTGCCACAAGTTCTCTTCTACGCCTTGGCACAATAAGAGCTGTTGCCTTCAGGGAGAGAATGAAACAACTTAAGTTATATGCTTTAATAAATGTTAACTTATGTTTATAAATTATGTAAGTGATCGTATAGTTCTCTGTTTATTATTATTATTATTATTATTATTATTATTATTAATTATTATTATTATATATTTCTTAACACGTTGATTGCCATGCGTATGGAATTGCATACACACGGCTCTCCCATGCAGCGCCGCGTGATGTTTTTCCATACACAAACAATATAGAGATTCCAAGCTTGTTGTGTTCGTTCTATAGGTGTGTATGTAATTAGATACATATGACGTAGAAATCAAAATTTAATGTACAAGCCACGTACATGCAAAACCACACACAAAGAAATTTATGAAAAAAGACATTGAGTTCGAGTTTAACATCTCGTTCAACAACTAAGCTATATGAGACTGATTAAGGTGGACTCCGAAGCACGCGAGCTCCCGCCAAGTCTCCCACGCCAAAGGCGCGTACGCTAACCGCATAGAAACGGAGGAGCTCATGAACAAAGACATGTATGGGCTAAAACAAAGGCGAAAACAAAGATATGTGATGTGATTTTGAGTTTATCGTCCCTTTCAGCAGCGAGGCTATATGAGACGTGGACCTACTGATTAAAGTGGAATCCGAACAACATGAGCTCCCGCCAGACGGAAACAACGAATTACTGGCGGATTGCTGTCCATGATGCACAGATGATAACGGTCAACAATTTTAAATTTAAACAAATATAGTTTTAATTAAGCACGAATTTAACTTACAGTGTACAGTGGGGAAGGTTCAGTAGTTCGCAAGAACCGTTACAATATCAAACTCCGTCAAATACACGCAAACCTGTCAGCAAGCCCCTATCAATATTAAACAGGTATTGTGCTGCAATGTTCGTTTCAATGTTAAGCTATGTAGGCCTGAGGACTTCAATACTCGCCCTCAAACGAAGGTGCAGACTATCCATGATTTGCAGTATTAAACTCTCTCTCACCCTCTGTATTCTCCTAACATGTCTCCCAGCGATTACAACAGTTTTTGGTATCTCAATCACTTAGTAGGATAGTTTTATCTAGAGGCCACTGATTAACCTGGCATTGTATTTTTCACTTTTTTACCTTTGGAATTGACAATCATCATTTGAAGATTTCAGTCGCACCTAGCTAATATTAACAACGTTTCTTCAATAATCTCGTAACGTTGTATTATTTCTTTGTATTATTGATTAGCATGGTTAGGCTTATTTAAACACTTTTTTCTTTGCACCGACGTGTCACATCTCTTGGACGAAAATACATTAGCTCTCACTGGAAATCAAATCCAGAACCAACGCACTTGAACCATTTGACCACAACAAGGCACATTTAAAAAGAAGTTTCGATTTTGTTTGGAAAATTATTAGGTGTAACATTTAAAAATATATTTAAGAAATGGTACGGAGCAAACGCACTATACTATCTCGCTCGAATTTCTTACACTGACTCATGTGAGGCTGCAGCTATTATTGAAACATTTATTTGGGAAACTGCGAATAAAAAATAATGTGTTTTGGAAAATTTTGCTAAAAGAAACTTTAGGCACAAAAGCAAAATACCCATTGGTCATATTTCCGTTAGAAATAATTTAACCCATATATTAGAATGATTAAGGATATAATTGTATGGGAACTATAAGCAAAAGCTTCTGTGTAATTTCTGAGAAAATCATGAACAAAGTCACCCCAAGAATAAATTATCCTTTGTGGATCTTTCCAGGACAAATAAGCTATGCTATATTGTTAGTGTTTTCATAAAACAGTTATTTATGAAATACGAACACAATCGCTTGAGTCGTTCTTGAGAAAATCGCAGGGTAAAATTTACTGTCAAAAATAATATTCCACTTCTAGATTTTCAGGATGAGGGAATTATACCATATAGCTAGGTTATTTATGAAATATGAACAAACATCTCCTGAGTTGTTTTTGGGAAGATCGTCAGGAAAAACTTGCCCAAAAGGTAAACTATTCTATCTGTAATTTTGAGGATAAACGATTTATGCTATATTGTAAATTATTTATAAACTAGACCAAGTATATCGAGCAATTTTTAAGCAAATCGTCGGCGAAAATTTCAATGTCAAAGTGAGCTATCTCTTTTCGATTTTTCTTTTCGGAACAAGCGAGTTATACCATATTGTAAGATTACTACAGAAAATATTTTTACTGAAATTACAACAAATTTGTCTCTGTTATTACTGAGAAAATTGTAAAAAAAATCAACCCTTGAGAAAACGTCTCCTTCTGTATGTTATCGGGATAAACGATTTATGCTATATGTTAGTTTATTAATGAAACATTTCATTACGAAATATGAACAAATTTGCCTGAGGCGTTAATGGTAAAATCATCGGGGGAAAGCTACTCCTTCTGAATGTTTACATGAGAAACGAGTTGTCATATTGTTAAGTTATTAATGATACGTTTATTTATGAAATGTGGTTGAGAAAATTGTGCAAAAAGAACGCATACCATACAGTAAATTACACCATATGTATTTTTCAGAAAAATGATACTACGGTGGACTTGTTAATTAAATATATATTTATAAAAAAAATAAATAAAACCGACACAGCTGTTTTTTTAGAAAATTGAATTATTTTAAATTTTCATCCTTCAGTAAACTACCCTTGCTTTTAGGTGTCGAAGGATGTAAAATTCCAAACGATAGTATGTTATTTAAACGTTATGTCTAGAATTCGGTCCAGATACATTGAACAGTATAGCCTCTATTTGAGTGCATGTAAAAGCGTGACGAACCGACAGACGAATAGATGGGCAGACATTGAAAAATCATTTTTTCGATATGTAGGGGCCATGTAACTTGAATTCATTGAAATCTGGTATTCGATTTTTATAACTATCACCACACTTTCTTCTTTCGTCGCTCGAATGTGAAAATGAATAGGCTTACACCGACACGTAAAGTGATAATTTGTAATCCCAAAAAATTAATTTATGTTTAATGTGTTGTCACGCAAGAAAAAAAAAACTTATGCCTGTTACATTTTATTATCAGTTTTTCACAGTACTGTATAATTCGGAAGAACGGCATGATCCATGCTAATATCCATGGTATATTTTGGAAGCATTCGTGTTCCTCACAAATATAGTTGTATAATTTAGTTTTGTTTAAAGAAAGCCTTCTTTATTCCTTACACAGACTCATGATTGCATTTCTTGCACTTGTGGATATGAAAAAAAGTAGAGACAGAGAGAGTCAATACTCTACAAAGAAACACACACAAACACTAACGCAAAAACGGAGAGAGGAGGAATAGTCATACCATACCATAAACTAAAACCAATCGCTATTACTAATAGTACACTAATTCTTAATAAGTACGTCATTAGAGAAAACAAAAAGTTATTTCCTTATTGTTTCGGTTCTTATTAACATAAAAATTATACACTTTCTATAATGTTTTGTAAAAGAAAAAAGTAAATTGGATGGAATAGGATTCGATCTGATGCTAAAACAGTAGAAGAACTAATAGTCCGGCAGTTTACCCACTTGACCACAGAGACTACGTTTTGTTGTCTGTCTTTTTTAACAAATAATGCTCATGGCTATAGAGCATGTCACTTCCAAACTTAAGAAAACTGTTTTCCTCTTTGTTTCTATATTTCCGTACAACATCTTGGTTACAGAAGCTAATTTATATTTGGCAGACAATTTACACTCTAGGTTTAAACCAATAAATGCAATATTATACTCCACTTTCAAGTTCCTCGATTCAACTTCTGGATACTATGATACTGCCAATCGTGAAATTCCCTCTGCAGTCGTGTTCTGCTACTACAAAATTCCCTCGAAAGCGTTATTCTCACAAGTAAACCTTACGTTTGGGTGAATCGAGTTGCTGACTGAGACACATATGAGAAAGTAGTACTAAATGTGGTCAGTATTTCAGTGAAGTTGTAGGTGCGAAGCTCCAGGGGTTTAGGAGATACAGCTACCAGAACATTACATGGAAGTACAGAATAGTCTTCATACAGTTGGAGGTAAAAGCTCTGTAAGACCTCTTGGAACGACAAAAGGTGAATAACAAATATATGGGTACATATTAGGACTAGAGGGAAGTCATATAGTAAGGGTATACCTGACGGTGGCCATCTTGAAATCCGCCATTTTGATTTAAGGTTAAGTTTTTAAAATAGGAATAGGGTCATGTGATACATGATTTAAGGCGCAAATTTAATCAGAAGAACAATGGTGACGTTAATTTTGATACGTTGGTAAACATTTACAGGGAAATTAAATATTGTTGCAGCATATGTATTATTCCTTTGCGCCAGTAAGTACGCCAGAAATTTTTACTTGGGGGGGTGTTCAAAATAAAAGGAGGGGTGTGCTCTCAGAATAGTGATATAAATTTTAAACAAACTCAAACAAGAAAACAGTATATTTTGTTACGCAACTATTGCAACACTACTACTATTATTACTACTACTACTACTACTACTACTACTACTACTACTACTACTAATAATAATAATAATAATAATAATAATAATAATAATAATAATAATAATAATAATAATAATAATATAATATCAGCTCTTCGCAGTGGTAGGTTCAATAAAGTAAGTTCACACATTAGGGCATTTATTATTATTATTATTATTATTATTATTATTATTATTATTATTATTATTATTATTATTAATATTATTATTATTATTATTATTATTATTATTATTATTAAACTAAGTAATACAGTAAAACCTCCCAAACGGACATCGGTGGAACCGATTATTTGTTCGTAAATGAGAGTTGTCCCTAAAAGGAAGGGTTCTTTCTCATAACACCACGCCACACATATTTATGGCATGAAAGAATAAGAAAGTTTGTCCTCTTATGAAGATGTCCACTATTGAGAGATGCCCGTTAAGAGATGTTTCACTGTAAGAATTATCCTCCACTATTTTACCCAGTAATTACATGTGAATTGATTACATACGAATTATTGTAATTATTTTACAAAATTCTGCTATTATTTCAATTTATTCACCCCCAGCAAGTTTTAGTAGGTTATTTTTTTTTCCAAAATATTAATCGGGAAAAAAATCCCTCGTCCCATTCTGAAATCACATTCGTTTAGTAATTCATACTGTACATAGTTCCGATTTCATTATTTTAATATTCTAACCCTGTTGTTAACGTTAATTGTTGTAATATTATTTGATCTCTTAATATCCGTTCCTGCCCCTTCCTGGCTACGTTATTCGCTCTGAATATCTTTCATAAGAAAATTATTCATTGATTTAGTTGTTTTCCAGAAATCCAGTTTTTCAGTTTACAAATATTTGTTTCTTTCTGTTTTGTCTTCTTTAATATACCCTAATTTTAATAACCCCAGGGCTCATAGTGGTCTGGTCTCTTGTAAATAGTTGAAAAGTGACCAAAAATGGCCAAAAGGACACGAAAAAGTTACCAAAATCTCACCATGACCCTTTTTTCCTTTGTCAATTTCTCCATCACCTCTCTGTTTGTTGTTTTGTTTCTTCTTTACTTCTTCTTTTTGAGCTTCCTCCTTTCTTAGGCTAGTTTTAGACGGAAGCATTTATCGTAGCATTTCTCGTAGCAGATGTGCTGCCAAAAATTTGATATAATATTCTATGGCATCAAAAGCATATGGTGCTTTTAAACGGTAGCATTTTGATAAGCATCTGTCGTGACGTAGCAAACAAATCACTGGAGAAGAGCGCAATTATGGCTCCGAAATTAAGCGTGAGGTAGCTAAAGCTATAGTAATTGTAACAACAGTTCTCGCCGGTCATATTAAAAAACGAAAATCACAAAGAAGTATGTGGACAAAGAGCATCCCTACTCCAACTCATTTTTCTTTACTGCAATTCAATTTCCCACATAAAACAAAGAGCATGGATATTTGACACAAAATCTTTCGCTTCTTTTTAACACCACGACGCTGCAATCGGACCAGAAATGCTAGGGAAAATGCTACGAAATAGAGCAGGTTCTATCGACAAGAAATGCCATAGGATATGCCATGGCATGGGAAATGCTATAGCATTTGCTACTTTACACGGTAGGATATCGATGATACGATTTTTGCTATGAGAAACGCTACGATAAATGCTTCTGTCTAAAACTAGCCTTAGGTTTTCAAAGTATGCTTTGTAGTTACGGTACGCAGACTTAGCAAATGTAAAAAGCTTCTGAGTAAGTAAAACCAGTTCTGGCCTATTTCCGAATTTCTTCATCCCAGACATTATATTTAACTTCGCATTAAGAGTTCTCAAAAACGTGAAATATTCAAGTTCATCACCTACTCTTAAGAAGAACATCCAAGAAGCATAACACAAGACGAACATGATGAACCACACAGGCACACATACACAACATTCAACGGATCGTTAACTATTACGCGAGAAAACTAAAAGATTATTATGATGGAGGAAAGAATAGACACAGAAGGGTTCTCAACCCCACCTTGAGAGCTTAAGCATCCACCAACTGTCCACTGTGCTTTAGAAAGAATAAAAGCTGAAGTGAGAATAAAGCTGACTGTTTCACATGTGGCAGCAAGTACTGAAGCTTTCAGAAGAGTAATGAGTAATAAGTTTCTGCCTTTTTCCATTTGTTTTTATATTTTTCTTAGAAACTGCCAATGCAAAACATAAATCACACGAAAAAGTCACTTTACCTCCCAAAAAAGTAACTTTTAGTGACAATTTAAAAAAAAAAAAGTAACTTTTAGTGACCAACTTGAAAAAAAGGAAATTTTAGTTTTAAAAAGTGACTCGCTATGAGCCCTGTTCCACTCAATGAATTTACGTGAATAAAAATATACTTTACAAAAAATTAAGCTAGCGCCAAATGCGTTCCTGCATAACACTAGACAGTCTAAAATATATATAATTCTTAATTCGACCGATCTCTTCATTTCTAAACAAGTTTTGACTACACCCTTCTAACGCCCGTCCGTTGATACACCACTTGCAGAGCAGGCTCGAAACCAGCCACACAGCTTTGGGGGGCCATGAATGTGTTAGAAGGGGCCAAGTCATTAAAAACTCTCTTACAAATATCTAAATTGTGCACTTTGTATTGTCTGGAGGGGACATGAAAAATTTAGGGAGGGCCAGGTCCTCCCTAGCCCCCCTCTGGTTGCGAGCTGTTGCAGAGTAGCACTTACCAACCGAATCTGGTATAGGCTTATTACTATATTGTCACATTTTTCATTATTGAGGAGGCGGTAGGTGAATGACCCCTTAAGACGTTGCAAATTTCAGTCATCTGCATCAATCTTTTTTCTCGGAAACGACCGCGGAGCCCAGAAGGGTAGGAATCAGCGGTCTGTTTTGTCAATTGTTTCGATCGAAACACCGCCCGAAACAATGAGATAATGTGGTTCTCGAAGCCGTACATGAGAACGAGGTCGCTTCGTATTTTGAAGTCAAATAATGTAAATAAGAATATTACTTTCTTTCCTAAACGCTAAACCTTTTTTAACTTGATGTAATAAATAAGATATGTGATACTGATTGATACAATTGGATTAGGAGGAGCATTCCTTTTCCATCCAGGGGTGTGGGTAAAGAAATTTGGAGGGGTGTTAGGGAGGTGTTGGGGGTGTGTAGATTACTCCCTGCTTTGCGCCACCTTATAAATTTTGTGTTAATGATAATAATTAAATAAAAAGCAGGTGGATAAATATTAGGTCTATGGTAAGAGTTGCTTTGATGGCGGCCATGTTCAAATCAGCCATTTTGTATCAGACAAAAGCTTTAAACAAAACGCATAACAGTGACACCTTATTAATAGCAAATTTTACCATAACTCCAACGGTATAACCATTTTTGCTTTATCATTAACCAGCACAAAATTAAATGGATCGCTCCTTACGACTAGTGCTTTGACGGAATTGTTAACGACAAATTTGTCAAGTGTAACTCGATTGGCTTTGTCAGGTGTGCTCACTGTGAGCAGAGCATTTGTGCAAGTCATGCACTCTTTTCTGAACTACATATTGATTGTACTAATTGAGGACTTTTCTGGAAGTCCCAAGTTAATTATGACTCAATTCCACTTTGGTCATTTTTCCTTAAATTAGCAACTTGCTTATGCGATAACAAATGCTGGTTAATGATAAAGCAACAATGGTTATGCCGTTGGATTTATGGTAAAATTTGCTATTAATAAGGTGTCAATGTTATGCGTTTTGTTTAAAACTTTTGTCTAATTCAAAATGGCTGATTTGAACATGGCCGCCATCAAGGCAACTCTTACCATAGACCTAATACTTATCCACCTGCTTTTTATTTAATTATTATCATAACACAAAATTTACAAGATGGGGCAAAGGACTAATACATATGCTGCAACAATATTTAATTTCCCTGTAACTTTTTACCAATTGCGCGTAAATCAAAATTAACGTCACCATTGTTCTTCTGATTAAATTTGCGCCTTAAATCATGTATCACATGACCCTATTCCTATTTTAAAAACTTAACCTTAAATCAAAATGGCGGATTTCAAGATGGCAGCCGTCAGGTATACCCTTACTATATGACTTCCCCCTAATCCTAATATGTACCCATATATTTGTTATTCACCTTTTGTCGTTCCAAGAGGTCTTACAGAGCTTTTACCTCCAACTGTATGAAGACTATTCTTGTCTTCTATGTGATGTTCTGGTAGCTGTATCTCCTAAACCCCTGGAGCTTCGCACCTATAACTTCACTGAAATACTGAGCACATTTAGTACTACTTTCTCATATGTGTCCCAGTCAGCAACTCGATTCACCCAAACGTAAGGTTTACTTGTCAGTATACACAAAACCGAGCATAATTTTGTTTTTTGCTTATATTTTTATTATTTTATCTTTTTTGGAAATATCTTCTTAGATGGATTGCTTTCTATTATCTCCACCTACTAATAAGTGAATTTGCCCATAAACGTAAGGAAAATGAAAAAAATTGCGATAAATCGTGGGTTACAGTATACGCGCAATTTTTTTTTGCACATGAGGGTACTTAGGAGCTTGAACCTACTTGGTGAAATTTTGTAGGACTCCTAGCGCCTGGAGGGACACCCAAAAATTTTAAATACTAAGGTACACAAGTTTTTACATCATTGGAAAAATAATGGAGAAACAACTTTTGTAGAAACATTAATTTTTCATATATGGCGCCGCTTGAGAAGGGGCTACCATTTAACTGTGAATTCTTATAGTCAGATAAAACTAACCAGATGAATTAATGGTTGCCATTTCGTAAAAAGTGTTTGCTTGTCCGTGATCTTTTGATTGATGTACCAAATCACATACATTGCCAATGACAATTTTTGGGAGCCCCTCCTGAGCTCCATAATGAGGGACCCTGTGGACTAAGCAGAGCACTCTGATCGATGCAACTTCGGGCATTTCAATTTCTATTTTATCCTTTTATAATAACCGCTTGTGATTTATAATCAATGGAGGTTCTTACAATAGAAAGAACTAACAAGTAAATGGTGATCATTTTGTAAATAATCCGACAAATGAAAAAAGATGTTCCTGCATAAGTTGTTTGTTTTCCACGATCTTTTCAATGATGTAAAAAAAAAAAAAATACATTGGTATTTAAAATTTACTTTGGGACGGGCAAAGGGCTCCGGTATACTAATATCACATTTGTTGTTTCATCCTTGTATCTCCAACTACTTGTGACTTAAAGGAAATGACGTTGTATCTGAAGCCCCAACTGGAAAGAATGTTTTTGCGTTGAACCGAATTGATTAACTACGTACCGTAGTTCATGAAAGATTCGAATTTTCTGACGAGTAAAAACATAATCCTTATGCTGATGGTAGTGATGAGGTTTTTTTTACAAAGATATATATGGTCGTAAATTTATAAGAGCAAATAATAGTTACAGACAGGCATGTCGGGACTTTCAGTAAAAGAGAGGGAAGACAAGATTATTGTTATTATTATAATCGACTACTAAATATTCTTGCTTTCTCTCTCATTCGCAGAAAGTTCCGACGTCTCTGCTGTAACTAATTTTTGTTGGTGTCGTAAATTTACGACTGTGTTCGGAATTTGCAATCCATACTAGTATATTTTAATATAAGCGCTGAGAGTTGAAATTCGACACTTATGTTCTATTTTGAGGTAATTTGAAACACTATTTTAAAATATCTTGGAAACTAGCATCACTTGGTGAAGAGAGATAATCTAAATGAGCTTTTCAACGGAGACTCCAAAAACGTTCATCAAAGAAATGTTTAGTAGAAGTTGTCGTACAATAGAATATATTAAAATCTCTGATTATGTAAGCATCTAAATGAATTTTCTACTAAGGGTAGTCCAGTCGATGGGCGAGAACTGGGGCGTAAATTACGGATGTAATGGTATAGTTGTGACTTGATATCAAACATAAGAAATTTTTTTGACAATTTTAACTTTTTTTATCTCCCACTATTAAAGCATTACTCGAAATTAATAATATCAATTAATTAATATGAATTAATAGTATACAGTCATAGAAATATTTTACAAAACGATGATTCATCATCACATAATTATTTTGAATTCAAATAATTAGAAATAGTATTTTTTACTTCTCCTGAAGAGTCTACTTCTTTCTTTCTATGGGACAGTGACTTTGCCGAATGCCGTACTTTCCGCACCCACTGGATGATCCTGCCTTCACTTGATCATAAACGAGTTATTCCGAATTCGATGTCAAATTATGTGGTATTCGATGCCAACACGAAAGGTTCCCATATTTCTTCACGTTAATAATTTCACTTGTCGGCAATTTTGCATACACTGTGTGCTTCTTACTGTAACCTGTGTTTATGCTCCTTAATATGCCTTTTCTAGTGATTGGAAAGTATGAGAGAGCGAGGAAGTATGAGCTTTTGAAACAAAAAATCAGTAGTTTGAATTTGTTCGAAGCCATTTATTTATCTTTAATTTAGCACTATGTAGAATAATGAAATAGTGTTATTTCTGTTTATAATGGAACATTTGGGAATATACAGCTTAACCTTTAAAAGGACTGTTTGATTATCCTGAGGAGTTTAATATGACGTTCAACACTCTTCTTCATCAATTACAGCTTGAAGACGTCATGGTATGTTTTCAACAAGCCTTCGTAGTTCAGGCTATCTACCAACTCTTCTCACGCCTTTTAAATTAACTCACACAAACCATCTTGTGTGATTGGAGGTGGTGATGGCCACATATCTCATCCTCTTGATTTCCGACCTCATGTCCTTAATTGGATTCATATAAGCACCTCTGGAAGGTCAATCTATGGCATCTAGATGTGTTTCACCAGAACCATTCTAGACATGTGGATGAGAGATCTATTATGTTGGAGGTGAATTACATCATCTGGATAGAGGATTCGAATAACTGGTCGTATTACTTCCTGGAGGATGTATAAATATTACATAGATGTAAATTTCCCCTCTATACGATGGAGTAACCCAAGTCCATGCGATGACATGAAACCCTAAGAGGACACAGATACTCTATCAGGGAATCTTCTATGGTAAACGTATCCTGAGTCGTGTTTCGTTCTTTTCGGCTGGTACACAATGACGGGACCACCATTTGCATTGCTGTCACTTTAACCCAAGAAACATCACGTGAGCTAAACACTAGGTTTAAACAAATAGGGCTTTATGCAGAGTCGTTTTGACGCGTGAGTAGTGCCATATTAAAGAGTTCGACTAACATATGTTTCCTGCAGTAGTCGGGCCTTTAGTATGAAGCTAATCAGACGTCAAATGACTCTGAATATGACTCAAATGACTCAAATGACGGCGGATTGAGTCAACATTTTACTCCCTTTCTTCCCTCTCTACCATCCCTTACCAATCTTCTTTGAAGGAAATTCTGAATGTCCACCGCTACTACAAAAATCCCTCTCGAGAGCACGATTGCCAGGATTCACTCAATTGAGCTAAATTTTGTTTTCTTTCGTGGCAAATTCGTGATTCGTGGCAAAAATGTGAACTATAGCTCACACCACGCATTCACGTATTGAGCTAGTAAGGGTTCATCTTTTGCTAAGTGAAAGAGCGGATGACGAAAGAGAGTGGAACTCCTTCAGTCGACAGCAGCACTTGGAACGGAAGACTAGGTGTCAAGTTAATGTGGTATATCTATAGTGATTTCTATAAAATGTTATATTTCTTCGGTAAAAATAGAGGTTCCACACAAGAGTGAAAGAACTTGGATAGCAACAAATCCTTAACATGGATAAAGTAATCAATGATTATATATATATATATATATATATATATATATATATATATATATATATATATATATATATATATATAACAAGTATAAATGAAGAGGACTCGAAATAGATATTGAATACGTTATTTTATTGGTTTATCGGATTTCATTTACATAAATTCCGTAAATATTTTGAATTTCAGAAATAGTATAAAATAGTTTGAATTATTCATGATAGGTTAGGTGAATGCCTATTGCCGCTAGTAACCTAAACGATTTCCCAATCATTATTATTGTTATTATTATTAATTATTAGTATTAGTACATCATTTTTCATTATTTTTTGTATTTCTTTTTACAAAGTTGGCGTACATGCGCCATTCTCGTCTACGGCAATAATACGTGTGAGAAAGATTCGACGTTGGCGACAGGATTTATGATCGTGAGTTGTCAAAGAACCACATATGGCAACACTGGCTCTTGTTGTCTGCCTGAGTGAATGAGACACCCACGAATCTAGTTTTTGAATCTTTCACATGCACTCTTTAAAAAATAATAATAATAAATATCTTAATTTTCTCGGTGAAAAATCGGCCAATCGGATAAATGGAGTGATTTTTTTAACTTGTACGCGATTAAAAATTACATGCGCATAAGCTGCAATAACGAAAAGGAATTATATTTGTTCTGTCTAAGAACATTTTTAGGATATATACGAAACCATGAGTTATTAAATACTAAAAGTATATATTAACTCATCAAATTGTTTTACGATTAATTCAGAATAAATAATAAACAATATTTGTAAAAGTTACCGGTATTTTCTTTGTTATAACTTAATACTCACTCAGCTTCTAGAAATATGTTAACAATTTCAAACATCTCAAAATAGCATTTGTCAAATGGACAATTGTTCCAAAGTGCTCAAGTTTCACCTAAAATACCCATTCTAGTAGAAAATCTAAAATTTACCGTGATCTCTCTGCGATATTGCCTGACTTTTTTAAGAGTTACGTTGAAGGTATTGCACAACAGTTGCCTGTTCACTGCCCATCTCCGTGTCAGTCAATACATTATCAACTACCATGAAAGCTAATCAATAATTACCATTGCACTTGTGTTAGGAAAGAGAATTAATAGCTGAATATTTGGCACGGTTGCTTCCAATTCATAGTTCCGGGCGCATACTGGGTGGAAACATGTACTTAAAATCCGTCATTATGTTAAGGTGACATTTCATACAGCCTCAATGCTACCTAGGTAATAATAATAATCTTTGTTTCAGTGTCGTGAACAGCTATAATAAGAAAAATAGTGCATTTTGTATATAGATATTATCAGGATATAGAAAATGTGCATTATTAAAAGAAAGGAGAGAAATATCACACGTAATTTAAAAAATATATGACAATAAATTAAGTAGAATACATTCCTTGTCACGTTCTTAAAACATTCAACTTGATTAAAAGCGAATAAGACAAAAAGCAAATAATAAAACCAGCCTAGGTGAACCGAACTCAGGATTTCCCGGCTTGCAAAACTGTGGAACAAAACAGGCCTCTATTGCCGATCCCATCCTGTTCCTAGTCGAAGTCGGGCACCAGACACAGACATCTTTAGACCTATCTCTTAGACAATGAGCTACTTGCTTATCAAATTTCATTCAGATCTGGATAGTACTTACTGGAAAATAACGTACCACTTAAAGCCGAGCCGATCCGAGTCTCGGCCGGATCCGAATCGATTTTTGGCCGAGCTCGACTGCCAAATATAGTGGGCTTTATTCCTTAGACGATCGGCTGCTTGCCCATCAAATTTCGTTCAGATTCGACCAGTAGTTTCGGGAAAATAAAGTACCACATACAATCCCAGCAGAGCCTACCTCAGGCCGCCAAATAGAGATCTTTATTCCTTAAACGATGGGTTACTTGACAACGAAATTTGGTTCAAATTCATCCAATAGTAACCAAGAAATAAAGTACTACATGCACACAAAACACACAGACACACACACACACACACACATAGATACACACATACACATACAGTTGGAGTGAATATATATGTGTATAAGTTCCGGTATGCTTACCGTGGGAACTAATATAAATAGTCATCTTAAAATCGTATTTGGTAGATTATTAAAGCAATCGTACTAAAAGGCTTCAAATCTCTTAAAATTATACGTACTTGTTAATATGCTTGGCTTACTTATCTACAACGATAAGCCATAAGTCTTGGAATAATCTAATAGGCACCATACCTATATTACAATACAAAGAAAGCAGATTAACATTCAAAGCATAAGGTATTGGACAGTTCGCAGCAACGTTTCTGCCAGTTCATCTATTCCACGTCGATATAATGCCCTGTGCTAAGTGGCACCCTGCTAGTTGATGAAGCGTCGTAATTTTATCGTGAATGGGCCGAAACAGGTAATAATACGAAGGGGCAACGTAAGGGCCATATGCCAGGTGTGGTATCAGCTCGATGCAAACAAGTGCCTCTAAGTTGGTTGTTGTTTCCAAGTGTGATTTTGAGTTATCCTGTTGGAGCGGGGCACGTTTTCGATTCACTAATGCAGGATATTTTTGTCGTAGTGCAGCAGACATCCTCTCCAACTGTTCGGATACGACCGACAGGGAAAAAAAAAACTCAAAATGAATTACCCACTCACAGCTTAACACATACAGCATAACTTTATACTTGAAACTGTCCTATTTGACGACTGGTTCTAGAAGTTGGTCCTTGCTCAACCATTATTTTTGCACATTTAGATTTCGGAAAAACACTAACGTTTCGCCACATGTGAGAAATCGTTTCAGGAATCTCACGTTATATGAATTTTGCAGTAATTGTCGATATACTTCTGCTCTTCTCTGATCCTGAACTGTGGTCAACTCATGTGGCACAATGCGGTTGCTTCTGATGGTTTTCTCGAGATTGTGATGATAATGCACTAGAGTGGATTGAGACGTGCAGAACTAGTTTGACAATCAATAGTCGTGTGATGGTGGATGGAATTTCCTCAATGGAGTGTCGTATGACATCATAATCTGTTATCTTGAACCGGTCGGACCTTAGCTTCCCAGCTCGAGCCAAGTGAACTTTGTGGTGGACAAACACCATGTGCGTGAGTTTTCTCGGGGTTCTCCCGTTTCCTCCCAAATCCTTCACTCCACCTTTTCATTCATTTCTCATCATCACCGTGTCCTTTAAACTAGTTGGCATAGCGGGACATAAAACTTAAAGGTTTCAAGATTTTCGGCCCTTGCCTCATAATCGACATGTTTAAAACCTGAACGAAATTTCTGGGACCAACGAATCGCTGTACTGTCATTCACTGCACCTTCTCCTTTCGTATGAGTTTCTACCAAAGCGTTATACCTGAGTTCGAACTCATACAGGACAATTCGTGTATCAGACGTTGTTGAGCACTCATCGTCCATGCCATTAAAAACTGGATAAACATACTGACCGAGTATTATAGTCCGCTTGCCACACTACCGCTTTGGCCAATTCTCCGTTGTACTTACACTCTATCACGGTGTATACACGCGCCTACTATTTGGGTTGTGGAAATATTGCAAGATATAATTAAACCTTGTATTAGAAGAACGAGTCAACCTTCTTAAAATTTCACATTTCCATTTTGCACACGAAATTAAGTTGTGACACTTCTTATCTTATGATCTGGGACTTTGAAGCCAATGTTATGTAAACAAATTCTCGCAATATAAGGTACATATCCAGTACATATCTAGTACTTTTTGTGTAAACTCTTCATCAAAAAAATTCCTCTACTAGTAATGCTCTCTAATTCCCGCTAATTGCAAAGGGTCATAAAGCGTAGTTATTTGTTCCTATTCTCAGAAATATTACAATAATAATAATAATAATAATAATAATAATAATAATAATAATAATAATAATAATAATAATAATAATAATAATAATAATAATAATAATAATAATAATAAACATCAAACTTCAAAGAAAGAAAGAAAGGCAAAAGTTGTTAAAAATATCATTCGCCATGATAAAGTGTCGGCGTACAGACCATAGAGGAAATAAACCATTTACATTACTGTGTGTGCATATGACATAAACTACAATTTTCTTTAAATTTTATTGAACAACAACTCTTTTCATGTCTTCAATATCGACCTAATTTAGTCAACTCAGTAGCTTTGTTGAATCTTCCTTTATGACAAGCTTAATAAGTCAAGAACAGGAGTAGTGATATTCCAGCAGTCGATACATTGTAGGCATGTGAAGGATGGATTTGTCGAAAGAACAAAAGATTCTTGGGAGTGCTGTTTGATTGTGTAGCTATTAATCTTGCTTGTAATGGAATTTGTAATGATTTAAGCACCTTCAAAGTGGGTCTTTTCAGGAAACTATTCGCTTGTATGTTTTATCTAATGCTAAAACGATGGTTCTTCATAAAGAATTTGAGATACCTTTGAGTAAAGGATAGGCCAAATTGTGGCGTGCTTTACAGTACTGGAATATATTGTTTACGTAATTGGTACTGTAATTTCGTTATTCCTTTATTATTATTATTATTATTATTATTATTATTATTATTATTATTATTATTATTAGTAGTAGTAGTAGTAGTAGTAGTAGTAGTAGTAGTAGTAGTAGTAGTAGTAGTAGTAGTAGTAGTAGTAGTATTGCAATGTCGACTCTTGGCTATGTATTTTACATGAAGATTTCACGGGATTTCAAGTCTTATTATTTAAGAATCAACACACTCCACTGTGAGGGCTTAAGGAAGATAAATATCGTATCGAGAGAGCTACAGTATCTCGCGTGCAACTTCATTCAATAAGCATAATGTTGCTAAGTTCTTTGAAAATTTAGAAAATGCGTACGTACGGTCTGAGAAATTTTCGGATGGAACTCGCATCTATAATTTGGATGAAACCTGAACAACAACAGTGCAGAAACCTAGAAAGATTTTCACACCGAAAGGCGTGAAACAAGTGAGCAAGTGTACGAGTGGAGAACGAGATGTCTTGGTTACAACATACTGTTATAAGTGCATCGGGAAGTACGTTGCCACCAGCAATGATCTTCCCTCGAAAAAGCTTCAAGCCACACATGATTCGCGGTGCCCCTCCTGGAACACTGGGGTTAGTTACTAGCTCTGGATGAATGACAGGTGAAGTGTTTCCTGAAGTGATGAGACATTTCATTAAACACAGTGGCTCTTCAAAAGACAATCCAACCGTTCTTATATATGATAATCATGACAGTCATTTGAGTATTGAGGCGTTGAATGTTGCTAAAGAAAATGGCGTGATTGTAGTAGAGATGCAAAAAAGCCGGCTTTTTTGAATCGATGGTTTTTTTCACATAAAAAGCCGGCTTTTTTGGGAAAAAAACGAGAATTTTGGAAATTTTGGCTTTTTTCAACTTCATGATTTTTCTATCTAAATAGCTTTCTTATAGTATATTCTATAGTTAGATAAAAATTCCATGACCTGAATGTGATATTTCGCTCTGAAATTCACCATCAAGATGGATGGAGCACATGTTTTACGAATTAAAGCTAACATGAAGAATCTAGTTTGAGGGTAATTTTAGAGGCTATTTAACTTTATTTTAACTTTTGAGTTATCGACATCTTTTTTCTTCTCTAGTTTGTCATCCGCGTTTCATTTCTAAGAGCTTTTCGTACTCTAGCTTCTAGCGCAAAAGTTAAACTTGCCCGTTTTTCTATTTATCCGTCAAAACGTACGTTTTTCAATATATCCGTCAAACCGTACTTCCACATTTCTGTTATACTGTAGCTGTGAAGTGATTTAGCAATAATTTTCCTTACACAACCTTGAATACCAATTTATACAAATAATCAGTAGCGGATTTAGAAAAGTACTTTAGGAGGGGTTTTTCTGATTGTTTCGTTTCCTAAAAAGTCCTAATTTTATTTGGGAAGTGCTTGAAGTTTATGAGTACAGGCATAACTAATATTTCGTTTCGTTTATATGTTTAGCAATAATCTTCCGGATACAACTTTAAAAATCATTTTATACTGAGAATCAGTGGCGGATTTAGAAAAGTATTTTGGGAAGGGTTTCTTACTAATGTTTAGTTTTTTTAAACATTCGTAATTTTTATTTGACGGGAGCTTAAAGTTTATGAGTAAAGGCATAAATAATAGATATTTCGTTTGTTGCAGACATTCCGTAACTTTGGGGAACGGGCTTCAGTCCGAAAGACCGCCCCCCTAACCCAGTCTTGGGAAGTAACGTAACGCAAGTAACGCGTTACTTGTAACGCGTTACTTTTTAAGTAACGTTTCCTAGTAACGCGTTACATTTTTTCCAAAGTAACTGTAACGGTAACGCGTTACAAATTTTTAAGTAACGTACCTAGTTTGCGTTACTTTTTTCGCGTTACATTTCGGATAAGTAACTGCAATATATGTATTTTTTTTTCGGAAACAAATATTTCTTTCCTGTAAGTGAATTTCTCAGAATGAAACAATCGAGCATGAACTACGTATGTCAGTGACCGACAGTCATTGACACACAGAGAAACAGATAAGTTCGTAGTGCCACTTGCTGTTTTTGGAAGATGAGGACAGCCTCAGGGAAATCACGTGTACTGATTGCAAGCACCTGGAAGATTTTGTCGTAGATTTTGACAGCTCCAAATCAATACATTCAGTGAGTGAACTAGGAGTGCAATGATACCGGTAGTCTATTTTACTTTGATTGGTGTTGTTTTTATGAAGATGGAGAACGAAAATATTTTACCGTTCGAACATTTGAAAGAATACTTTTTTCTTAAGAGCTGAGGATGATGGTGGACAGAATTTAAAAGTAAAATTTCTGAAGTCCCCTGGTGGAAAATATCAACAAGTAGAGTGCCATAATTAACGATATACAGTAAGGGGTTAATATGAATAAACTGTTCTGATGAGCAGGCCTACTTAATTACTAGAAAATAGTTTGCTGATCGTATGTAATATTGGAGTTCTTTCAGACCAGTTTGCTTATCCTAGAGTCCCGTTGATTATAGAGTTTGAAACCAGCTTTAAAAAGCATGTATCGACTTTAAAATTACTGGCAAGTTTTGATTCACCCCCAGTTCATGTGTTCTCATTTTATTGGTTGTAGTGTTATGTTTCTCTATATTCTGTATTTTTAATTTTACATAACAACATTGTTATTATTATATAAATAGTTTAGCAGTATAATAATACGCAACAATTTTTTTCTAACGCATAAGGATGAGCACAAGTCAAGATAAAACTCGATTCGACTCGAATTCAAGTCGAGTTTCGAGTCAAGTCAAAGGTAATATTCTCGAGTCGAGTTCCAAGCCGATTCAGTTTATCGCGTCGAGTTTCGAGTCCAGTCGAGTTTGTTAAATGGCTCGTTCGTTTTAACTCGTCTTGAAATCATGGCCTGATTACACTGGAAAGCGAAAACCATAAGAAATGTAAGCTAAGCAGTAATATGGAATGCTTTTAGTGTTGCTCACGAGAGGGGACACTGTTCACATCTCCTCTCGTCTCGATAGCGAGACCACAGATTTTTTATAACAAGCTCAGCTCCGCTCGGCTCAACTGAGAAGATAGCTCGAGCCGGCTTGCTTGGGGTGAACCATCGACTCGAACTGGCTTGGTTGGGATGAGCCATCTGCTCGGTTCGGCTCAACTGAGCCGAGGGCTCTAGCCGAGTGGTTGGGTGAGCTGTTGGCTCGGCTCACTTCTCGGTTCAGGTCGATAGTGATTGAGCTGTGAGCCGAGCTGCTCGAGGCGTTGACAATTCTAAGCCCGGGCCGAGCAGATTTGAAGATATTTGGCCAGTGCCTTATAATTTTTAACAGTGTTTGGCTCAAGCTCGAATACTCAACCTAGACCCAAATTCAGAATGTCGTGAACAATGTCCTTGAATCCTAGACTTCACGACTAGCGAGGTTGGCAATCAACTAGTTTTTAGTATTCAAATACAAACCGCCTATCTTTCATGTTTATATGCGGTGTTCTTATAATAATAATAATAATAATAATAATAATAATAATAATAATAATAATAATAATAAGAAGAAGAAGAAGAAGAAGAAGAAGAAGAAGAAGAAGTTGTAGTAGTAGTAGTGTCATAGATAATAATTATATTGTCTATGTAATATATACTTGAAGAGAGTACTCGAAAGTCGACTCCAATTCGAGTCGAGTTGGAGAAAATTTTTCGAGCCGAGTTCTCGGGTCAAGCTCAAAGATGTATGTTTCTAGTCGAATCGAGTTTCAAAGAAAACTCGCTCGTACTCATTCCTACGAGTAACGCAGTATGGCATTTTATCAATGTTACACTATATGAAAATGTTCATATAACAAGTAAAAATTTGTTCTTGTGTATTAATAAAGCGATTCAGAAGTGCAATAATAATAATAATAATAATAATAATAATAATAATAATAATAATAATAATAATAATAGCGGTGGTAATAGTAGTACGGAAAATTGAAGTAATAATTTTTTTCACATATTTAAAGTTTCGGACCTAAAAGTAACGCGTTACTTTCGAAGTAAAGTAACAGTTACTTTTTTGGAGCAAGTAACGCGTTGATGCTGGTTGCTGGTTGAATCCTGGACTTCCTGATAGAAGCGCAAAAGCTAATCACTCAGTCATGTTTGTTGTGCAGTTGTATTTAGCTTAACTTAAATATATTCCGTAGTCTTTTTTTTGGGGGGGGGGGGAGTTCCATAATGATATGTTGAATCCCTCTTGTTAAAAATTCAGAAAACTTGAGGATTGGGTAAACTGTGATGGTGGTTCTATAAAACTTAACTGTAGAATTTCAAGAATATACAGAACCAAAAGCTCTAGATGTGCAGCCTTTAAGTGCATCATATAAATCTAAGTATTTCTCTTATGTTTTATTTTAATTTTATTTTGTTTCAAAAAGAGGGTATGGAATATTTTGAAGTAAAAATACTACATACTATTTTGCTAGTTATTTGTGTATTCTTTAAAAAGAAGTGTTTACTTTTAGGGTTGGCTGATTTACACCAACTTTTTTTTTTTAATAACTGGTTTAAACCACAAAAATAAAAAGAATGAAAAATGCGAATCGTGTGAACTTCATGGTAACGTTTCCAGATATCAAACTACCTGCAATAGTTTTATTTCCCTTTCACCTTTTAATCAAGGTGTCCCATGTTCAATTCTCGGTCGAACCACAATCCTTCTTTCATGCGTAACCCAAGTAGCGGTTCGGATGTCAGTTTAAGCGAAAGTCTTCTCCTTGATAACCTCGGTATTTCGTAAGGATGTTAAGCCTAAATATACGAAACAAACCAAATTGTATATTTCTACATGCCTAAATGCGTGTTGTTTTATAAAGAAGCCAATATTGCTTAAATATATTGATAGAAATTGGCAAAATTTATCGATTGCCTACGTAGCTTCGAACATTAGCTTGGATTGGACTTTCAATGATATCTACGTACCGGTACTAAATTTGTAATTTAATACCTCAGTTTTAGCGTACTGATTATGGTACGTTGACCTTTAAATTTTACATGCAAAGCAATAACAGGATTTTCCCGTTATTGTCTTACATTTCAAGTAATGACGGGATTTTCCCAATGGCTAGGGCGGGAGATTCCCAACTTAAGAAATTTACTGACCGCACTTCTTTAAGCTTATGGGAGTTCTTCCGGCATAACCCCGCTGTTGCATAATAACATCAAGGCGAAACAAACTTAGGCTATTTCTGTAAATATGTAATATAAATACATAAAGCAAAAAATCTAAGTCAAAAAAGCCTGGTTTAAACCAAAAAAGCCTGGTTTAAACATCCCCCCCCCAAAACGGGTTTTTGGCATTTTCAAAAACAACCACGGTTCATGCCAACTCTGCTTACTTTTGTATATAGGAGGTTAAAAAATTCTTATTATATACATTGGTTAATCCTGTGGAATTCATAATGTAAATATATTGAAGAAAAATTGTTTGAAATATTTTTTTGAAATTCATAGTTTATTTTCGATGTTTTATATTATTATCAGCATCAACCACTAATTAAATGATTTTTTGTGTTATAGAGAAGCGATACAAAGTCTGCTTTATCAATTTAAAGCAGTATTTTGAAAAAAGCCCAAAATTTCCGAAGCAAAAAAGCAAAGCAGAAAAAACCGAGTTTTTTTCCAAAAAAGCCGGTTTTTTTCCGAGCCCTTGCATCTCTAGATTGTAGTCACTTTACCACCACACTATAGCAATAAACTATAGCCGTTGGATGTGTGTTTTATTCATTTCAAGCTCATTATAATGCAGCTGTCGATTCGTGGTTGCTGCATCACCCTGGAACGCCAATGACAATTTACGACATTGCTGTCTCTGTTGGGGTAGCTCACAAACGCACTATGACACCATCAAACATCAAATCTGGCTTTAACAAAACGGGGAGTTTTCCATTCGATAGTGAAATATTCACTGCTGATGACTTTCTAACCAGTTCTGTGACTGATCGTGATCCTTGTGACAACTCGAATGATAAAACAGCTCCAGCAATCAGTGAAAGTCCACCAATGGTAGTTTGTGCGGATAGTGTTGAAGACTCTTCAGGTCCTAGTGTATTAGGAGCAAGTGTAGAAATAGGCCTACAAACCAATAGCCCTATTGAAAGTAACACTTTTAAATTTTTCAGTCCAGTCATTTTCAAAGGATTCCCTAAAGCCGGTAAAAGGAAACGAGCTGCGACTGGTCGCACGAAAGCGTCAAGCATAATTCCAACTGATACGCCTGAGAAACAAAACAAAACAAAACAAAACAAAAAAAATGAAAAGAAGCTAGAAGAAAGACAATTTCGCAAACGGAAATCATCTTGTGTGTGTAAAGGCTTATTTCCTTGCACAAGAAAAGAAACGAATATGATTTCATTTCCTCTGATGGCGACGATGAATGTGACCTTAACATTTCATCAAGCAGTAGTGACATAGAACTTCCAGATGCAAGCCCTACGTTTCCGCATGTTGATCCTAGTGGTTTTCAAGAGCTTGAACGTGATCCAGAAGTTGATGATTTTGTGTTGGTTGAATTCATGGGACCTAGAAAAAATTTTTACATTGCAAAGGTTATCAAGTCAAAAGACAATAACAATGATTTACAAGTTTTTTTTTTTTTTTTTTTTTTTTTTTTTTTTTTTTTTTTTTTTTTTTAGAAAGTGCGTAAAATATGAAGATTACTTTTCGTTTCCTCATGTAGCATTAATTCATCTGTCCGATGTGAAAATGGTATTCCCAAACCCGAAACGTTTAATATCCACAAAGAGATTGTAATCTTTTGTGACATTCGAGTACAACTTCGATTTGCTTAACATCTGTTACTATATAAGAGCATATCAAGCCGTAACAGTTTAAAATTGTGTTGTTTCGCCAAGAAAAAATCATAAGTTGCTTTGTTTTTACCTTAGTAAGACCATGTTATTCTTTGTTTTTGTTCTTAATCCTTACTATGTCTCACTGTGGTCCATGGCATATCTCATTGTGGCCCTATGATGGGCCACAATGAGACAAACGGAGACTGTTTTTCGATTTATCGTCACTTCCTTACTCTAAGCGATATTTGTTTGAAAATACATGCTTTATGTGCACAATGAACCAAATTTTCATTATAACTTAGGCTCTTAATTTTATAGACACTATTAAACAAAATATTACTGATTTACTACTTTCTGTCTCATTCTAACCCACCCTCCCCTACTTGTGACGAATAAAATATTTCCCACTTGGAAATTTTGTAATACCAGTAGCCAACAAGATGTTCTTATTACACTTATTTGTACACTCCTGACTAGTTTGAGATTTCTTACATGTCTGTTCTTCCACTTAAGTATTACGTAAATATATTCCAATATTTCCAATAATAACTACAATCTGTTAATGCACATTTAAGTACAGTAGGACCTGTCAACTTGGCCACCTGCTCCCTGCATTTTTCCATAAAACATTCGTTACTCATTACTCTGTAAGTTGGCCACCTATCTATCTTGGAAGATGGCCGCATTGAAGCAATGTTTACCCTATAATGATAATGATAAATTTACCTGCATATCTTGGCCACGCAAAATACCGTTTTGTTATTTTTCTTAACTCTTTCGTATTCCCATATGAGAGGTAGATGTTCTGTATTTGTGACTAGAGACAAAGAAGCATGGATTCCCACGATTTGTTCTTGGAAGTCAATGGCCAGAACACTCCCTGATAAAGGGGTGGTAAAGGAAGATGTGAATTAAAAAGACGTACAGAAATTCAGGAAATGGTTTGGTAAAACCATTAGCTATATCGGCTCCTTTCATCAGTGAAGAGCTTTAGTAATTCCGGAAAATTCTCAAGGTTAAAGCTAACCATCTCAATTGTCACCTATTGGCACCTGACTGTTTATCGAAAGGTAGCGGAGGTTTTGAGATATGAATTTCCTTAAGATTTTCTCAAAATATCTTTTGCTCCGAGGGAAACACTTTTAGATTAGCAACAAGAGATAGTTAACTACGTATATTATTATATATATATACATTATTTAAATGTAGCTGTCGTCCCATTGCTAATTAAAATTTTACAATCAAGTACCGTATTTCTTCGAATATAAGGCGCCATCGAATCTAAGGCGCACCTGAAATTTCACCTCATTTTAAAATCTTCGAATGTAAGGCGCAGAAATAAGTTGAAGACTAGCCAAGTTGCTTCCAACAGTACTAATACCTATTTTATTTTATTTTTAATTTTCGTCTTGTATTACGAAATAATAATAATACGTGCTTCCTCATACGGCATTTATTCCGAAGTTGGGCGTCCGCTTTCACCACGTTTTTTCGCTGTTATCTCCTTTGCACACTTTCTGCAATGTGTTACTGGGTTAATTAATCCGTGTTCTTCACAAACTTTTAAAAGATTTTGTTCGTTATCAACGTATTGCTTCACAAATGTTAAAACTGTTAGTTCATTGCCCTTGTACATTCGCCATGTTGATAACATAAATGCTCGTTTCCTTCCCACAATGCAACTGTTTGGTTACCTTGCGCCAAGTAGTTCCCTCCGCTCGCCGTATAGTCCCATGTTTATAACTTCTTATATATAACAAATAAACAGATTATTCAAGACTCTTATGTATTGTCACGCACACAAACGATCAAATTATCCATATGTTTCCTGTATATTATAAAAATTTTGCTGGAAGCCGTCACCCAACTTTGGAATTTAACCCCCTCATACCAAGCATGTGAATAATTTTGTATCTATGTCCATAGTAAGTAAGACTTTCATCACCTATGATCGCGTATGTGTGCATCTTATTCCGTCTTTTACTCTTAAATGTATAGGAAATCTTTACTTTTGTGAGTGCAGATGTTGTGAAATTTAGTTTACCCCGTAACCTTTTTACTTACTTGTGAGTAGTATGATCTTTTCGCTTTTATAAATTAATACGTGCAATGGCAGACGTGAGCATCATTTAGATCCCAATCTACAGTTTTAAAGTGTATCTCCCATTTGAATTTTGTGTTGGACATGAGATAATTCAAATGATCTTGATTTAATTTGTCCTTCAATCTTCATAGTTTGCGTATTGCTCATTTTATCTTAGGATGTACGTATAGCTTAAAAGAAGTTCTAACCAAAGAAAACACTCATTATTAATAATAAATAAAAGAAAGTTTTGCTAGGTGTTAGAATTGAATTATGTTATTTGCGAAATATGTATATTGTGGCTTTCCAAAGTACATTCATAATATGATTTACGAAGTACGTTCATAAAGCCCTCCCCATAAAACTCACATAAATGAGGTTATTCCGTTACATGTGTAGGTTATACATGTTCAGCTAAATCAGATTTTCAACTACACCTCTTCCCACTTTCTTCAAATGTATGAGGTCCCTAAGCTGAATACCTCAAAATAAGACCCTTAGATATAATTTTGGCAGAATCTTATGTGCCAACTCGGACGTGATGATAATTTATCACCTGAGTGTTCCATCTTACGTTTTCAAATTCTTATTTAGATTTAATATCTAGATGCGTTGTTGAATAATATAGGCATCCTATTCGAATATGTTAACATGTGATTTCTTAAATCTCAATTTCGATTTTGAGTTACATTCCTCTGCTGTGTTGCACGCTTTTAAAATTATAATATAATTTGTATATGTTGTTATATGTCTTACCAAATACCGTATTTGTTTCGAATATATTTTCTCTTACAGTGTTCATATGTGGGATAATATTCATTATTATCATTACATATTTTAGCACGCAACCTCTCAAATAGATTTTCGACTGAATCTATTTCGACTCCAGACACGTGACATTTCTCCACTCACACTGAGTTGTAGTCCCAGTTCCTCACATGTCTGGCCACTGTCCGCCTCAACTCCTACCTGAAGATCATTTCGTACATGTGTTGGTCTTCTGGCACGTGGCGTGTCTTCGAGTGTTCCGTCACCGCCCTTAAACTTGTTAAACTACCGCTGCCTTGTTCGCATAATCATGACACCCTCACCAAAGGCCTGCATATCTTCCGCCCCACTACAGCGGCTTTTGACCCGTTTTAACTTGTACAGCATACACGCTTTCAGGGCGCTCTGTGGATTTTTCATGTTCATTCTGTCCTTACGCACGTTGACGGTGTAACTGAACTGCCACAGCCAGGTAGTATGTTGGATATTCCCGCACCAACAACTGGCCTTCTCCTTATCTCCATTCGAATTCAATTGACGGTGTGAGGGCCAATTGAACAGACCTCCACAAAAGGCGACAGAACTTTCTTGGTTACCTTTATACATTCTGACACGGTTAACATTTCTCACTTGTGCCTAACACGTGTATTCTCACACCCAATTTTCGGTAAAATATCTTCCCAAACCCGTCTGATCTATAAGGTTTCTGGCCTGTGTATGCCAACATGTGGACTCGAACTACGATTTTCGGTGACTATCTCGATTTCAACACTCCGGACACACGTTAAATTTTTCTCCTTTTGCATTTCTGAAATGTATAACGTTTCAGAATTGTATATGTATTCAAATTTTGATTTTTCACCAAATCTCTTTCAACACTTCTGATACATACTATGACGATTCTAAATTGTGAACTAGAGCATGCCTGTTGCAATTTTCAGTTTGAATCTAATTGGTTTTCAACACTCTTAACAAGTATGTTTTTTGATATGTGTATTTTAGTACGTTTTGCCAGATATTCTTCCCCAATAAACCCTTTCCCACACTTCTGACACGTACGAGCTTCTCTCCTGTCTTCTTTAGATGTCGATTTTGCCTGTGTTTGTTAACATGTGAATTGCCAAATTCAATTATTGACCAAATTCCTTTCCACTCCTGGTATGTATGCGATCCCTCGCATGTGTGTGTTAACCTGTACACTGACAGATTCGGTTTGTGATTAAATCTTTTACTGGACTTCTCACATGTCTGTTTTCAGACCTTTGTATGAACACTCACATGTGTCTCATATGTATCTTTTCGCAAAGTTGATTTCTCACTAAGTTCCTTACAACCGTACTGACACGTATGACGTTTCTGACATGTGTTAATATGTTTTCATAACGTCGGTTATCTACTTAATTCTTTCCCAGAGTCAAACACAAAGTTTCTGGCGTAAGACAATTAAATAAAAGAAAAACTCGCTAAGTTTTCTTTAGAAATTTTAACGCCTCCACCATGCGGTTATGCTATGAGTTATCTATGATCTACATAGAACGGGACGTATGCAAGAGGTGTCTAGATTATTAAGAAACCCAAATTTTCTTAATAATCTAGACATCGATAAGTTTGTACACCAATACATTCGTGATTAATCATTTCGGTTGAAATAAAAAATAGGTTTTGTGGGTTATGATTTTAATGTATGTATTTTGATCAGTAGTGTCTATTTGAAACTTAACAAGCACTGACTCATGACTAGGCATTGACAAATATGAAACAGGTATACCTTTTCTTATTGATGTCGTCTAGATGAACAATATGATCCACACTAGTAACAAGGTGTTCCTCCTGATAGGTCTTCGAAGCTACTACTGCCCTGACTTTGGTAAAGCCCAATAGTTTTGTTACTCGACTCGCGACGGGGTTATGGAACTTCCTGTACTCGTGGTGAAATACGTAAAGACGTGAACTTCTGAAATTCACTTCTGTCAACATATTTGTCAATGCATGGATCTTACATGTTGAATTCTGAAAGCTAGCTGACTTTGAAAGCTTGGCAACGATTTCAAAGACGGAATTACATAGCAGTTTTACAGATAAAGAATTCATTAATTAATCACAATTTAATTTTGAAATATCCCTTTCCTTTCGCTGTTCGTTGAATGTCCTTTGAAGAATATTGAACTAAAAGTACAATCACGGACAAAGTTTAACGATGATATCGATGAGCGTCCGTGACAATACATACATATATATTTGGTTAGAACAGAAATTTGATTTTTTTTGGGGGGGGCAGGGTAATTTTTCTAATTCAAGTATCACCTTTTTGTTTTCCTGTGGTGGATTGTACCATTAAGAAAGTTCAAATTTACAACATTCTATACTTGTATAGTATAAGTTCTCCCTCTTGACTGATTTTCAAATTGGCGTTCTATTTATTGCAGCAAATGTATATTATACTCCATATACAAAGGATACTAGGAAAGTTATGCAATGCGATGCAGCCATGTGACGCAGGAGTCTGCTTCTTGGTGCCTGCTGAGATATATTCATTCTTGCACAGAAACCGTTGCACAAAGTCGATAGGTTGAGTTATTCATTAGCAATGATGGTCAAGTGCTTGCTATGCCATCTTGGTCACGAAATGAGATACGAGTAGTTTTGCGGTATAATTTCATGCGTGGTTTAAACGTAGACCAGTGCTTAGAAGAAATGATTATTGCACTGGGTAATGTCTGTCTACATCGTACGACTATATTCAGACGGTACGGAGAATTCTAAAAGAGAAATTTCACTCTGGAAGATGCTGAGAGGGTGGGAAGGCCACGAACGTGTTATGGGGGAACTGCTGTTAGGAAAATGCTTGACCAAGTTAGGCGAGTGACCAACCAGCAGATTGAAGATACCTTAAGCCTAAATGCACCAGCAATTCGTTCGATTCTGCATGATCATTTGCACGTGAACAAACTTTGTTGTCTGGCTACAGCATAGTCTGATTGAAGAGCAGATGACACGACGTATGACATGAGTCCAGATGCTGCTGCAAATGTTTTGGGGCTTTGAAGATGAGGATACACCTGTAGCTGTCAGAAAATTCCGATCAGTTAAGTAGAAAATGATAGCTGTATTTTTCAAAACGAGTGGAATTATGGGGCGTGTCGTTTTGGACACACAAAAGACAGTCACAGATAAGTGCTACACTGAACAGTACCTGCTTAAAGTATCGAATCTATGAAGAACCAACGACCAAATACAAGAATAGGTACCTGGTTCCTCCATCATGACAATGCTCCCGCTCACTACGCGGGAGCCTGCACTAATTTTTTCACCATTACAGAACTGACTTCTTGAGCATCCTCCTTACAATCCAGGCCTTGCTCCCTGCGCATTTGCACTGTAAATGAACCTGAAAGGAATGTGTTTTTCCAGTGATGAGGATCTTCTGAGGGCTTGGTTCAACGAGTGTCCCTCTCTCCCTAGTGAAATTTGGCAGATCTAGTTTAGCGATTGGTTTCGGAGGATGGAGAGATGTATTGAATGTGATGTAAATTATTTGAACTAAATAAATAAATAAAACTGCATTACAAATTTTCCTAGTGCCCTTTGTATCAAAGGTGTTGTTTTCATTGGCTAATCACCTTGTCATATGTATATTATAGGCAGATTAATTCAAACTAGCAGGAAAGAAAAACGGGCATAATAAGCCAAGAAACAGAAACAAAAACAGTTTCGAATAGTATAAAATTTTGCTTACATCTTGTTTTCTGCTTGAAGAAAGCTTTACTAGGGGAAGTCAGATAATCCATTAGAACTTAATATGAGCTCAGCTTACAAAATTAATTCCACAGTCATTTTGGATATGATGTTGGTTTAACAAAGTACTGTAAGTCCACAAAATTTCTTCTTTCTTTACTCTTATAACATGTCAACATGTTTAAAATAGGAGACTTGGGTATAGTGTTTATAACCTTCTCCTCGAATTTCAACACCTCGAAAAATGTTTTTTTTCTTCTTTTTTTTTTACAGGGTGTATCAAAAGTCCGGAGCTATAGGCCAACTCCGTTATAAAATACGAAAAAGCAGAAAGAGAGAAAAGTTGTTGGAAATAAGTGTTTTGCATTTAAAATTGAGGATTTTTTTTTCAATTGCATCAGACATTTGGGCTTCACACTGCTACGGCGCCCTGTGTTAAATGGAATAACAACGTTAACAGTTCAGCAGATGGATCGAACAGAACGCAAGGTCACGTAAAAACGACACGGGGAACGTGCACATTTTTATGTAAGGTATGCTAGAACACCTCGAATCCTTTCCCAACAATGCTGAATTATTGTTATGTTGAGGGCCCAAGGGATCAAGTCCGCTGAACTGGCAACGTTACTTTATCATTTCATATTGGGCCCCTGATTTACCAGTGTGAAGCCCAAACGGCTTGTGCGATTGGTTTTTAAAAAAATAGATTTAAAACTACCTATTTCCAACAACTATCCTTTCTTTCTACTTTTCCATGTCTTTATAACCGAGCTAGCCTATGGTCCCGAAACTTTGAAAATGAAATAAAATCTTTTAAGTTTTACGTCCTACGGTTATGCCGGTTAGGCTAAAGGAGACGGCGATGATGAGAGATGAGTGAAATGAAGAAAGTGGGAGGAAACGGGAGAAAACTCACAAGCAGGGTGTACCCCGAAACTTTGATACACCCTGGGTACTTGTTTCGCCTATGCTCTCATATAAAATCTGGCTTACTCCTAAAATATCTTACTAGTGAATTTTAGTTTATCCATAAATCGTAAAGAATATCTTACTAATGAAGTTTTAGTTTATGCATAAATCACAAAGGATATTTTACTAGTGAAGTTTTAGGCTATGCATATCTTGTAAAGAATATTTTACTAGTGAGGTTTTAGTTTATACATAAATCACAAAGAATGTTTTACTACGAAGTTTTAGTTTATGCATAAATCACAAAGAATATCTCTTACTAGTAGTTTTAGTTTATGCATAAATCACAAAGAATATTTTATTAGTGGAGTTTTAGTTTATACATAAATCGCAGAATATCTTAGTAGTGAAGTTTTAGCTTATGCACAAATCGCAAAGAATATCTTAGTAGTGAAGTTTTAGGCTATGCATAAATCGCAAAGTATATCTTACTAGTGAAGTTTCTAGTTTATGCATAAATCGCAAACAGTATATTAGTAGTGAAGTTTTAGGTTGTGCATAAATCGCAAAAAGAATATCTTACTCGTGAAGTTTAGTTTAGGCATAAATCGTAGTGGTTTTAGTTTATGCATAAATCGCAAAGAACATCATACTAGTGAAGCTTTAGTTTATGCATAAATCGCAAATCTAGTGGAACAAAATCTAGCTATTACATTTTGACAACAGTTATTGCTAATACGATTAGTCTTTCACTAAAGCATTTTTGTCGAACATTGCTCTAATAACTCTACAAGCAATTCGTTGGATCCAGAAAACTCACAGTGTCCATAATACACTCCAATCCTTTCCTAACGAACGATCGATTTTCTTTTCTCCGAATAAAGTTTATTACTCATGTTATAATCGGGAAAGACATCTAAGATGTTCTGTCATTTCTTCATTAAAACTGAAATGTTTAAAGAAGCCCAACACTTTCCTGGCTAAAAAGTTGAGAGGAAACAAACACACACAAAAAAATCGTTATTTTAAAAAATCGAGTCTTTGCATCTTCATTAAATAAGACAAGCTTACACTGGTAATCATATAACTACAACAATAATAGTAGTAATACATCTTTTATTTTTTATTATTTTTTGCTTACACAAAGAAAAATCCATCACGTGATAAGAACACATGTACACACATCCACTCATTCTCTTCCTCAATTCACATACAAATGTTTTCGTTTGCTTTATTTCTCTTTAAAACTAAGTACATTTTTAAACCTTAGAAACGAAAGTAACGATCAACCAGAAAATCATTATCTAGCATTCAATTCAATTTTTCAGCAAAAAGTTCACTTTGTCTACCTTGCAATAATGCAACTTTCTTAAACTGACTGGCTTTCAGATCAGTAATCAGGGAGATGTAGTTGGTCCAAGTCCTGTTCTGTGGTAGGAAGTTCTTAGCTCATTTCAGAAAGTAAATCATACTAACTGCACTGCAAATTTAATTATCATCAGCTGCCAAAATATCCATATGATACACTGAAAATTGTTACAGCTGATCGATCATCTTTTCTAGCTCGGACACTGGTTTTAAAATGGACGAATTTTCATTAAAACCAAACTTAGTATGCTATTTGCTATGTAAAATTGACCACTTACGAAAGGTTGATAGTTAACTTTAAAGTTAACAATGGGCAACTGACTTATTTTTATTTAATAGCACGTTTCTAAAACTATGATGATTTATTTATATATATACTAATTTATTCTGTTAAGTTGGCTATTTATGAAGCTGATTCAACATGGCCAGCCTGGACCAATTTAATTTCATTTCCACTTAACAAATTTTGTTTACTTCCTATATGATACACAAAAACATATAAATACTATTTCTTTCAAAAACAGAAAATCGACAAATTCATGAGGCCATAAATCTTCTGTCATTGACTGTACAGATACTTTTTTCTTACGTAAAGATTAGGTTTGTTACATATATCTTTTAAAAAATATATACAGAAGTAAGATACAAACAAGAGAATAACTTTTGCTTTTGTGCTATATAAACCTTGCTTGCATTTAAATTTTGAAAGTGTATCATACAAATACTATATAATAACTGTATTTAGAGTCTACAGACTAGAATACAAGATGTCTTTATTTGGATCTTGTACAGAATTGCCAACTGACAACATGCAACTTCCAATACTACTTTCCCTACATGCACATATAAAATGAATGCGCGAATTCATAACTTTTCAATGTTCGTGACGCAATGAAATATATCTCGTTCCGTCCTTTTGAGACGGTATCTGATGCAGCTGCGGCAAATGATTTCAAAAGGATAACTTTTCTTTTCCCCCTGAAAAGTAAGAAATGTTGCAACTTAAAGAGAAAATTTCTTAGAAAGATAATGGATTAGTTAAGTAGTTATGTCACTTCCGCTCTCAACCTCAGTACAAGAATCTGTAACTCCAAACACATTTTCGATTCCAAACAATACGCTGGTATGTTTCACTTTTATTTTCATAAAAGTTTCCCTCCCTTACTTATCTTTGATCAATTTGCTCTTTTAAAGTTCTCTCTTTCAAAAAATTAATTAAAAAATGGCAATTCTCTCTTTCATTATAATATTTATTAGCAGGTACGAATCCAGGACAGACTGTTGGGGAGGGAGAACCATCCTTCGCCCCACTCTGGACCCGCCTATAAGTCAATGCAAAATATAACAAGTGTAAGATATGTATGTAGTTCACGACTTTGGACTCAGGAGACAAATTAACAACAAATATTGGTGGAAATACGCAATGTTTAACCTGTCCATTATTGATAGATAAAAAGCAACGTATGACTTTTTTTTTTTTTTTTTTTTTTTACGATGGTGGTAGATTCGCAAACTCCTCTCTCCTCCAGGAAAGTCGTTTAATAACTTTCAAAAACTTCCCAGAAACTCCCGAATTAAAACACTGCATAAAGATATCTGCCCTTGAGTACGGAGTAGTCTCGCTAGTACATTATATCAATTTACCAGCAGTGGTTACAAATTAGACTAGTGGGGCCCCACAGATCTAAAGGGTACAACTCCGGGATAATACTAAAATATAGATAAATACATACATATACAAAAGTGCTTATCCCTTGTTAAGATTAAATACTTTTTTAAAAATGTACTTTGCTCATTCAATGGTAAGTAACAATATTTTGTGTTATTTTCTGTTTGCATCTTACTGTAATATATACATAATCATACTCTCGACGACAAATGTAAATGATGTGACAGAAAAGGAGATAATACTTACAATAAACTAAAAACGCATATTTTTATTAATAAATGCATAATATAAAATATTAAGTATTATACACAGAAAAGAAAGATATAAAATTTTTAACTAATTTTTCGAAGTCAGTTCATCGTTGTAAATGCATTACCGTATATATATATTTAATTATTCTGCCCTGTTCGTGAAAAATATTTTTCAAAATAACTATTTTTAAAGAAAGGTGGTAACTAGTACATAAAAGAAGAATCTGTAATTAAGAAATAAATTCTGTAAAAAAAAATAAATAAATAAACGGCAAATAAAGTAAAAATCATAATGGATGAGACAGAACTTTTGATACATACAGGGTGTTCCAAAAGTCCGGTCTCATACAAAATAGAATTTACTCTTGTTTCAGATAAGTAGCAAGAGGATTTTTTTTTTTTTTTTACAGGTAAACAACTGTAGATGATATGAAGGCCACAAATGGAAGTATATAATACAACAACGCAGAGTACCTGTGGAATGACCCTAATGGACTTCAGATCTCAGATCTCTCGATTTCTATCCAGGAGACACCCTTAAGTCTGCTGTGTACAACATACGTCTATATTCTATTGCAGATCTTCAAGATAACATTTGTGCTGCATGCCATGCTATTACAACAATGTACAACGTGTTTTCCTTGTTCGTATCATAACTGCAAGGCTCAAACAGGAGCATCAATTTGAATATTTGTTGCCACCTAAAACAATGTCTATATTCTACTTATTAAATAAACTACGAGCATTCGAAATCTACATTTCAATATTCCTAATGAAACCAGATTTTTAGGACACCCTGTATATCCACATCTTACTTTGAACCTCATTCCGTACTGGTATGCTCCAACGCAACGCAAACTTTGTGTTTTAGTTTGCGATAGTCAGCATAGAAATTACAATTAGTTGTGGCATTATTGCGTTGCGTTGCGATTCGCATTTAGCGAAAACGAACGGAATGTGGTCTTCGATCTTATCCAGCAAATTCGACTGCTAGGTAACTAGGCTGTGTGATGATGTTTATGACCTAGCTTGTTTACATATTTATTTAGTATCTCTTTAGATTGAGTTTCCACCGGAAATCGAACCAAAACTACGCACATCCTTTTGTCTTGACCGTATATCCTGTGTAACAGAGGTCAATTTGGTTCGAATCCTCCTCAAGCAAACAAAACCAACGAAGCCATCAGTTATAAATGCAGAATTCTGAAACTGAGTTTCAGCGGGTCTCTTAAGGTTCTTCGGTAAGTTCAGCCGTACTTGCTGAATCCTTATTATAAAAAAGGGAAATATCTGTGAATAACGGTAATTCCTAATAGTTAACAGAGCCTGCTTCCCTTTATTTGAAGATGCATAGTGATGATGGTGAACATAAACGTGCTTTGCTGTTTGTTATTAAGATAAGAGCCGAAATAAACGTAAATAAGGTTGTAATTACCTAAACAGAATTCACAAATATTTATTTCATGTTAAGCACAATATAACTTAGTAACCAAGCCTCTAGGGGCGAAAAACAAAAAAGTGTTCTCAAATTGAAGACGGCCACTATAATGACAAATGAAGGATATTAAATCCGTTAGTCATTATGAAACTGAAAGATTAAAATTATTGAATTTTCAATATATAAGCATGTTATATAATTTGACTTGCGTGAAAACTTTAATAATAATAACCTTGTAGGTTATGTTTGATGACACCAATAGGACCATAGTAGCTCAGGGGTAGAGCGTTCATCTCTTCTGCGTGGAGCTTTTGGTCCGACCGCAGCTCGTGCTAAGTGAACTTTGTGGTGAACGAACACCATCTCGGAGTTCTCCCGTTTCTTCCCAATTTCTCTATTCTATCATTTCATTCATTTCTCATCATCACCGTCTCCTTTAGCCCACACGGCATCCTACGGTTGTAAAACTGAAAATATCTTTTTTTTTTTTTTTTTTTACCACTACAAATAATTCTTCAATAATTTGCACTGATTCACTGATCTGATCACTAATTCTCTCATTTTTAGTATTGCTCACAAGACTCGTGAAATTTCTCGTCCTGTCTCGAAAATGAAACGAGCAATACATTTTTAAAGTTCGAAACGAGATTAGAAATTTTACTAATTTCGCGGTAACACTAATTTTAGTGACTAACTTAAAAGACAATGAAGAATAACAAAAATGTAGAAATGAGCCATGTATTGTGTACAAAATGCTACCAAATATGTTAAAAACTGTTTCGAAACGTTCTTTTATAGGGGAAAGGGTGTGGAGTTTATGACGTCATCATTGTTGGGCACCTAAACACGAAGGGCGGTATTCAGAGAGAATTCGTTAATCGAAGTTTAGTCATAGACTAGTTAGTTGGCATACTAACTCTTTACTAAGGAAGGTGCACTTTTTGGTATTCAGAGTCTACTTTTAGTACAACTAAAATGATGATTTGGGTATGATTAACTTATAGAACCCCAATGCATCGGTGAGTAAAATAAATGTGGCAACTACGGAAAAGTAGATGAGCACATGCGTAGTCTGTAAAAATGAAAATACATGAATTACGAAATACAAAATGTTGTGCCGCACGCTAAATCGTGGGTAAAAGATTAGGCTCTGCTCTAGATTAATTAGTCACATGTAATTAACTTCGTCCAATACTACGTCCTAATCAGAGACTCTGAATACAATTTTGATAACCATCCGTTAGTCAACCCCGTATTAAGGTGTTAATCAGACGTCAAAACGACTCTGCATAAGGCCCGAAGAGTTTTGACAACAATCATTTAGCTTATGCAACAGCATTTCGTGCATGCTATCTGGCCCGCTTCTTACATTATTCATATTCTTTATCGTCTTTCTGTGGTGGACAACACCGTGTCCGTGAATTTTGTCGGGGTATTCCCGTTTCCTCCCACTTTCTCATTTCACCAATTCGTCCATCATCATTCACTTGCTTTAATCATCGTCTCCCTTTGTCTTCATTTCATTAGCGAAAATCCTTAATAGTTCCTTCCGTATGTCTCTTCAGAAAGGTGCTTGAACTAGGTAGTTCGAGAAGAAATGGGGGCTGCGGTGGCTCAGTAATAAAGCTGAGTTGAGTTGATTTTGAGTTGGTGCGTGGGGTCCCTGAAACAATTCAGGCCAAGTGAACTTTGTGGTAGACAAACACCGTGTGCGTGGATTCTCTCGGGGTTCTCTTGTTTCCTCCCACTTCCTTCATTTCACCATTTCATTCATTTCTCATCATCATCGTCTCCTTTAGCCTAGCCGGCATAGTGATCATGGGATGTAAACCTGAAACATTTTATTTCATTTCGAGAAGAAACCTGAGATAAATACTAGCAAAATTTCTCACAATGGTCAACTTCAGGAATCAAACCAAAAACTTATCTCCTATTGCGATCCGAAACAGGCCATAGTAGCACAGCTGTAGGATATGCATTCACGAAGAGTACGTTTATGTGTTATAGAGCCATGGTCGTAAACCGTACGCGAAATTTCACAGAGTACTACACTAATCACTCCACCACATTTTTTAATCATTCTTCCCCTTTCATCTATCATCCGTCTCATTTAGCTCAAAGTGCCCAACCGCAGATATTCATTTCATTTTCTATTCTGAATAATTTAGTAAGTATCCAACACAACGAATCTCCCTTTCATCAAAGTTTCAATAAGACTAGAAAATAAAAAGTCATTTATTAGTACCTTTGATTACTGAAAATTAGCTCATTATAATGCAGTTCATACGCCACACAGAGAAATATTATATACTTTTCTTTAACCGACGATTTGTAAATAATACAAATATCTTCATATTAAATACAGAAAAATATCTTCATTGTACAAAAATAAATAAATAAAATAAATAAAAATTTGACTAAATATTTTAGCAGCACAGAAAGTTTGTTCAATGAAAGAGATTACTCTGTAATTTTTCTATCCGTTCAAGGATTTCTATCAGTAGAATATATTGAATTCTTTGCAATAGATATGAGCAACGCGTCGACCGCGGTCTACTAGCCGACCAGCCCATTGTGAAGACTGTATAATAACGTCTGTAGAATTCTCTACAACAGAGATGGCCAACGTGTCGGCCGCGGTCTACTAGTCGACCAGGCCATGGTGGACTGTATCGTATCGATCAGCGGTGTTACTTTATGAAACCTTCTAGCGGGTTAATCAACAGGTAAGTAGACCGACAAATGATTTCTGATGTAAAAAAGTAACCTTCAAACCTTAAAAAAGTTGGCTATCACCTGCTCTACAACACAGCAAGACAACTGTTGATATATTCAATTAGTCTCTTAACTAAGGAGTCATATTAAATAAAATTTTTAAACTGCATTCATAATACGCAACACGTTGCGAAACTACTTGGGACAGATCGGAAATATTTAATCATGTAATAAAAAGAATAAATAAAATAACAATAAGCATTATTGACCATGTAATATTTCTTCGAGAACAGTTAACTTTTACATCTTCAATTTCAATATATACATAAGTAAGGAGCTTTATAAATTAGACAACTGTGAAATTAGAATCACAATCGAATTAAAAGACTGAAATTACTGCTCTAATAAAAGTTACTCTGAAAATGATTTTTTCACGATTGGGCCACAATAATTTTTAGTGTCAATCGTACACTAGTTTTAATATAATAGTTCTCAGATATTTTTTCTCAAATCTTCAGGTACTAAAAAAATAGAAATAATACTAAATACTTTGAAAAATACACATCTTGTTATGATGAAGCTTCAATGAATTTGATTTGTAAAGCTTTTTTTCATAGAATTTCTCTCATTCACGCATACAAACATTCAGCACATCTCATTCAGCAGAAAAAAAAATACGAACACCAATCTAATAAAAACATAACAGAAATTTCATTTTTTTGTTTCACTGACACGAAAAAATATAGACATCAATTCTTGAATTTTTAAATTCACCTTTTTTTATGTGTTTTAAATTTTGGGAGGGAAAAAAAATATTCAACAACAGTCTGCTAATCTAGTTCAACAGGAAAATACGAGGTACTATTCTATATTGTGAAACCTGACAATCAGGTTCTTTTCTCTTTAAATGAATAGTTTGTCCCACAACTCCCATAGGAACGTCGTTTACTTCTTCTTGAAGAAAGACGAAATATTCTTGGAACCTGCTGCTGCCTTTGCACGAGCTTTATCTTTCGCTGATAGGGTAGGTTTTGCAGCCTGTAAACATAAAACGTAGCAATAAGTAATACGTAAGCATACCGTTAAATACTAGCCGCCTTATGCAGAGTTGTTTTGACGTATGATTAGCGGAGTACTAAAGGCCTGACTACTGCAGGAAACATGTTAGTCGAACTCTTTAGTAAAGCACTAATCACGCTTAATAACGACTCTGCATAAGGCTCTAGAGGTCTAATTTATACAATATGAACTTACTGCAACACTGTTACATTACACTTATAGCATGCACCGTATTATGCATAGCACTAAAAATTTTTTCAGAGATAAACGTATAACCCTAGAATAAGGGGGAAAAAAATCTAGTGAATATAGGATCAATTTCTGAACATTTTAGTTGAAAGTCTGGTGGTTATTTACTGTACAACTAAAGGAAATAAGACAACAAACTCAAATAAATTATCATAGAACAACTGGTGGAATAAAGGTAGTGGAAAAGTACTACTGAAGAAATTTAAGTACACAAGTATACATTAGAATTATTACGAAAAATTTATCAGCGTGTTTCAATATTTATTAATGCCGAAATTTTTAATGGGATGTTATAGATAAGCTTAACTACATCTTAAATGATTTATTATATAACCATGACCACTTGGCATAACGGGCCACATCTGTTAGCGACTGGTGGAACTACGTCCAATGTGACAACAAACGCATGGTCAGCGCGACGCGTCGCCCGATCGCTAACCGGCGTATCGGGAGTTTTCTAGACCTAGTGGCCTTCACGTCTTTTATTCACATGACTCCCCAGTTTTCCTCACGACGCCAGGTGGACGCCGAAAATTGGGGAAGCACCGGCTGGGAATCGAACCCGGGACCACGCGGATATGATAACTTTCAAAGGTTGGGGAAAGATGTGTATTGCCTCGTTACTTCATCTGCTGTAATTATGCACAGCAATATTGGAAGGTGCTGGGAAAGTTGGTGAATACCAACACACCTCAATGGCCAGCCAATACTGCTGCAAACACTGCTGAAAGAAAACTCTGATACAGCTTGCGTTGTAAGAAACTGGAGCATGCAAAGGTTCCTCAGTTAAGCTTCGCTGGGGAAGAACAAGCGCATAGGAAACAAAGAAAAAGAAGAGTGGACATGGGAGGATATGAAAAAGCAAATTAAAAAAATAATAGTGGGAATTAGTAACTAGTCTTCAGAAAAAAATGCTAAGACACATTTAGCATATTGCTAATATGTAGCAATTTAAATAATCACTGGAACTGTGCTTGGCTTGTATTTTTAATAATTCAATGAGTGAAACATACAGGAAATAAAGGACAAGATTAAAATATAGGACATATATAGGGCAAATATACACACATTTCCAAACTATAGGAAAACAGGACAGATGGGAGGCCTGGGTTTCTGATAGCGTTATCTAAGTAACAAAAAAATCAATTTTAGGTGGGTTTCATGGGAAACTGAAAAATGTTTCCCGTGTTATTGAAGTGGGACATATTCTGCACACCAAAATGTTGGTACTTCCGGTAGGCCAATAATGACGAAATTTGGCATGCTTGTAGATTTATGAGGTGCGAGACCGTGGCCCGAGACTTTCCCTGACTGGTAGACACCCTGGAGAAAGAGTTGAGTAATGCACCAGCACGGTGCCCCTGAGACCCGGGTTCAATTACCGTATTAGTTGTACATTCTGCCTCTTCAAAATTTAACGGTACAGAAAAGAGAGAGAGACCTCTTTTAAGGTACACCTCTCAAAAGCGGATATCTCCATAATGTAGCGACATACTTTTTTGTCGCGGTAAACCCTCCTTTTTTACGAGCGCTCTCAGATACGGACAATTTTCTTTTACGTCAGGGACCCTTTTCATAATGGACAAGAGCTATATTCAGTTCGCAGTATTTAGCACAGAAAATCTTTCTGTGATTTGAAATTATATCTTCAATTGTTCCAGCAGATGCAAGCAAACTTCGATCAGAAACTAGGGTCCACAGGATTACATAGCAGACAACTATTGCAGACTTTTCCCCGAATAAATTCATAAACTGTTATGACTGGTTAGATCTGTCAACTTTTTCAGTATTTAATAACAACGCCAGATGTTCTTATTGAGGTACTTTGGTTTTTAATAATACAGTCAATAAGTGAATTACGGGACTTTTATAGAGATATGACTTGTATTTGAGAAGATAATTATCACAAAAGCATTGTATTTTGTGGCATACGCCCATATAAACAATCCCCAAACGATTCTGTTGTTTCTTGACACCTCCCCCACCAAGTATTATTACAAACAATGAATCCAGTATTTCAATATTACCCTATTACAATATTAAAATATTAAAATTACAATATTAAAATTATGTAGGCGTACGAGACGATGATTCAAATTAACAAAAAATTAAATGGTAAGGTAAGGAGGATGAAACGGATAAGAGCAATATGGTATGGAAACAGAAATACATATCACCAAATAAACATAACGTAAAAAATGGGTACTAAAAAGAAGGAACAGAGCACAGTGGAAGAAATAAAGAGTATGAGTTTGAAAGACGTGTATCTGTTTCTACGCTACATCACTGTTGCGAGAACCAAAATACTCAAAGGTGCGTAGCCAGATTCTATCAGAGAGAACTAACTAATTTGTTGTTCCGATATGTCTGTAGAATGTCTAGTGTTCCCACGGAAGGATATACTGGTAATAATTTTATTTTTTATTATTATTATTATTATTATTATTATTATTATTATTATTATTATTATTATTATTATTATTATTATTATTTGTTCATATTTATATTACGAGAAGAAGTCAAAAGTAAAGGGCCTAGCAATTTCTCGCACTAGGGTTTGGTAACACTGCTAATATCCAGCGCTTATTTACTGGTCGTCTGCAACACATCTACGCAATGTGTCACTCTTATTCTCGCGTTAATCGTGGAATGTAGCAGACCGTTATACACGGCAGCTCCATTGTCAACCTGCACCAAGGAGGAAATGAGGGCAGTGATACGCTTTTTGTTTGCGGAAGGTGTTAAACACAACCGGAAAGTGTGTGCAAGATGGATCCCGAAAGAATTGTCAGCGCAGCGTAAGTGCCAAAGACTGGGCATCTCTCGCAATCATTTGGCCCGTTATCATCGCGAGGGAGATAGATTTTTACAGCAAATCGTTACTGTAAATGAAACTTGGGTTCATCATCACGAACTGGAATGTAAGGCTGCGAGCATGGTTTGGAAACACCCATCATCACCAAAAGTTAAGAAATTTAAATGTCAACCATCAGCTAGTCATTGATGCGATGGAAAACTTATTACAGGTGGAATCGAAAAACTTATTTTCCGACGAAATCAAAAAAACTTGGGAAATGCTGTGAAAAGTGAATGGAAGTACAGGGAGATTATGTAGAGAAATAATGTATGTTTCAGTTTTCTATTATTAGAATAGTAAATGTACATTTTCTCGAAAGTCCCTTTACTTTTTGACGACTTCTCGTATATTTATTGTATCTGCCTCCAATTACCACAAGAGCAGCAAGTAATCTAAATTTATGTAACATCTGTAACGGGCATCTCTCATTTACGTACAAATATTCATGTCTCGTGATGTCCGTTATTTGGAAGTTCCACTAATATAACATAAACTACCAGAATTCGTTAATATAACATTAAAATTAGCTTAAATTTCTTCAACCAAGCCTAAAAACATTCTTAACAACGCATGCATGCTACTGGTACATCCACACTACTTACAGATTAGAAGAATTAAGTACAAACTCCTAGCTACTAAAGGATCGTTCTAAATGCAGGTATTAGCATTCACTCATAACCATACATAACCAAATCCTTGTAGAATGGTGCAGAAATAAATATATAGTCAGTTCTATACGAAATGTAACACAATGACTGTCATAAAGTCACGAGTATTTAAGAAAGGGGGAAAGCAAGGGTTATAAATTATAATCAGTTTTAGTTTTTTTTTTCTTTCTTGAAGGAGAAGGGGGGAACAAAATAAAACAAATGAACTCTGACCATGTATTTTGGAATGTAATAAGTAATGCAAAAGTCTTCTAGTCCCATTCTCAAAAAACATTTAAATTATTATTATTATTCAGTACCTATGTTGGTCAAATTAGAGAGAAAAAAAAACTCAAGTTCGAAATTATTTTTGTTGAAGTTCATGAAGCAGTTCAGCTTAATTTCTGGTTCTATTCTTTCTCTGCACAATAACAATCAATACTTTGTCTTCCGTCCCACACTTCTACCCCTAACTTATTGAACAAAATGAGAAATATAATACACAATAGTCGGGTAATTGATGGTCAGAGATGTTATTCAGCCAGTTCGCCCGAACCGGTTGTTTTAACCAGTTAATAATACCGCTGACATACTCCTAGATTCAGCACTTAAGGTACGCAAGAACAACATAACCAGCAAATATAGAGTTCACAACAATGGAACCATTTTTCTCCTAAATATATAGAATATAATACGCACTAAATCTAGGATAAGAGAACACAAGAGGTAAGTGTCGAAAATATGGGCCTCCTTACTGCATATTCAGGTGAAAAGATGGATTAAGATAGAAATTTTCATCTCGTTATTTTCTCATGCTTTTTTTTTTTTTTTCATTGATGTCATACGAGATATGGGCCTAAAATTGAACATAGAATCTGAACCACACGTACTCCCATTAGAAATCGAACCCGGTTTCCCGTACCATAAATACTGTTTCATCGTTTGGAAATGAAATTTCTTGATTTATGTCCCACAGTTATACTTTTACGTTAAAGAAAACAGATGATTAATGACAGGTAATGATTATGAAATCACTGGTGGGATGAGAATGTGGGAGGAGAAACAACCTTAAAAAAGCCCACGATCTTATCCTTCACAAACTCATGTGGCCGGGGATCAAACCAGGAACTTCTTAGACCCGAGTTAAATGCTCTACCACAGAGCCACCGTCCTCCTACATTTGGAGTTTATTGTAGGATCTAAACCAATCGCACCTCCCTCCTTCCCCGAAAATGAACTCAACTCTCCTCCAATAAAAACACTAATGTTAAGCATTTAGACGTAAGGATTATAATAGCACTAGTTTACACAAATAAAATGATAATTACGATTCCACCCGATAAAGCAATAAAAAGATAAACAATGCAATTTATGAAACAATTAGTATAATGGAAGGCAAAGACCTATCGCGGAGAAACCCAGTGATGGTCCACCAAGGCAACCTGAATAGCCTGGAACTGAACTCATACTTTTACACATGCATACCCTACCGTAAGTGCATCTAATTTGAGTAGTGATTCAAATCCCATTTTTAATAGTAGATCTGTTATCCTTCATGACGTTCCTGTTACACAAATAGATAAATCACAATCCAATATTTAAGTATGTAGTTAATCACAACTGTTGTTCCTAAACCATTTTACAATTTTCTTTTCTCTGTCACATACGTTTCAACAAAAGTATTTAAAAAAAGAATATTAAACAAAATTAACAATGGACTAAGGTGATGCAGCACAGGAGTCACAGACAATTGATAACTTGAGTCCCGACTCAATTGAAATTGCCACAAATACGTACATCTTAGCCTAAAGGCATAATCATAGGACATTAAACTGAAATAAATCTGGACAAGTGTATGAGAAATACACAGCACTTCAGAGACACGCGTAATAGTTATGGAAGAATTATCTCACTCTCTGGGTTATTTTATGGAATTATCTCACTCTGGGTTATTTTATGGAATTATCTCACTCTCTGGGTTATTTTATGGAATTATCTCAGACTCTGGGTTATTTTATGGAATTATCTCACACTCTGGGTTATTTTATGGAAGAACTATTTCACTCTCTGGGTTATTTTATGGAAGAACTATTTCACTCTCTGGGTTATTTTATGGAAGAATTATCTCACTCTCTGGGTTATTTTGACCCAACCTTGGGTGTTCCGAGAGTCAACAAAGTTTATTAGACGTTTTGGAATCCTTTTCCAGCTCTACCTTCTACGAAACACGAACAGCTGAACGTGGGATTCTAACCACATGAGCTCTCATCAAAAAACTGCACCTGGGTCTCACGCACCGAGTGAGGGAACGGTTACATTTAGTCATAAGACAGCCCCAAATTTGACCACATATAATTCTCGAATTCACCATACATAATTCACGATGATATGGCTTTATACTTCAATACCAACGATGTTCAAAAACTGTTTCGGAACGGTAAAGAAGGCTCGCTTATAATAAATAACTGTACCTGCTCTTGACAGTCAATGTGTTAATTTTACAAGAACCACATCAAAATGTCTACAATACCTACACCTACACCATCTACACCAAACAAGACAATACGACAGCATCGCTCTTACTTTTTCTGGTTTTGTAAGATCTAAAACTCCGTTCTTAAGATGGTCATCGGACACCTCTGAGTCCTCTTGTTTTGGCTTCTTCGCTTGCGTTTCACTGACCTGATTCTGACTTTTCCTTTTGCCTGTTTCCGGCTTCTCCTCGGAGAAACCCAAATACTTGAGCAGTTTCCCACTCAAATCGTCCGTCAGGTACTCGGAAACAATACCATGAGCGTACTTCAGATAGGCTTCTGCAAAATAAAAACAAAACAAAACTCTGTATATATCATATTGAATAAATCATGAGAAACAGAGAACTAAATAATACAGGTTGGTAAAATGTTTCATTGCACAGTCGTATTAAATAAAAAAAATGAGTAACTCTACAAATCACGAACCATGTACTAATACGAGAGCCACTCCATATATTTTCCAATATACAAGTACTATAGGAGATTAAAGGTTTTTTTTTTTTATTTATTTTTTTTTCCGTTATGAGTGAGACATCTGGAGTATTGAAAACATACGGAACTGCATTGTCCAATCTATGAGTTTCGTGTAAGACTGACATTTGTGATCAAAAGTGTTAGTTGGAAAGGAGCTATCATACGAAGCATTTCGAGCCATGATTTACTATGATTTTCGCGTTAGCCTAAACGAGAAAGACTGTGACCAAAGATTGAGGTCAGCGTTTGGGGATACCGCTTCATCATATACAACAGTGTTTAGATGGCATAAGGACTTTCAAAGGGGTCGGGGGTCTTTGCAAGATGAAGCCTGTGAAGGAAAACCTCCGTGTTCCAACAATGCCGGATTTAGTGGTTGCTGTGCAAGGCATGGTCTCTAAAGATCCAAGGTGTAAATTTGCGATGGTGGAGGAGGCACTTGGCATTGGATCCTCGTCAGTGCACACACTTTTAACGAGCAACTCAAACTAAAAAAGAAAATTGTAGTTTCTCGGTGGGTGTCTAATTAATTGTCTGACTTACAGAAAGCAGAAAGGGTCAGAATTGCTCGTGAAACACAGGATATGGTAAACCATGGTGGACACCAGCTGATTTCTAAAATTGTGACAAGTAATGAAACCTACATCCCATTTTATGAGTGCCCTACTTGTCAGGAAAGTCGTGTACGGATTCATGAAGGTGACCCGAAGCCAACTACTGAAAAATAATAATAATAATAATAATAATAATAATAATAATAATAATAATAATAATAATAATAATAATAATAATAATAATAATAATAATAAGTAAAAAAATATAAAAAACAGTGAGCGATGAAAAAGTAATGTACGCTGTGCTCTTTCGAAACACTGGTCTCGTCGCAGCTTTACGTTACAAGAACAGAAGAGGTTACAGCAAACTGGTACACAACGGTCTGTTTACCTCAAGTTCTTGGTTCCTTTTTGAAATCCGAGGTTTACTTTTCCACCACGACAATGCCTCCTTGCATACTGCAAAGCAAACAGTGGAGTATCTCCCGGCTCATGATGTTAAAACACTTCCGCATCCCCTCTATTCCCCTGATTTGGCTATATGTGACTTCTAGCTCTTCTTTAACCTTAAAAAGCACTTGCGGGAACGTCGTTTCCACACAGAAGACGAAACTGAAGGATCGATCATGGAGTTTTTCAACAGCATTCCACCACAAGAGCGGCGCCGGGGATTTGACTTGTGGCAGGAGAGATCAAACACGTGTATTGATGCTCCAAGGAATTACTTTGAACACATGTAAGAAGGTTAGTTCATAAGGTATATAGTTCTCTTGTATTGAAAAACTTTTGGAGTGACCATCGTATCTCTACATATGATTGCTCTGCAAACAATGCTCAATGGTCTACGCAGAAGTAACTTTTGTGAAGTAGGATTTTTATGCAAAATATTGCTTTCCACATTCACGTTCATTCGTTTCACACTGCAGATTTATTTATTTATTTATTTTTTAATCGAATTTTTCCTAACCGATGTCATCACTGTCAAGACACAGGTAAGAAGAGAAAAATGGAGGTTCAAGAGACAGAATGAATGAAAATTAATTACATAAATGATATTTATATATACACACTCCATATCCTCACTAAAAAATACTAATTTACTGAGGCTTTCGGTACAGATATAAGGCTTTTCACAGCATACAAATTTCAAATGATTGTAGTTATTTCGTAGTTTATAATGAACGTGAAGGTACGATACAGAAGAATGTGGTGAGTGCCCTAAGAGTTTATATACAAGACAAATGGCTTACATTAACAACGAACAATTTTATTTACCAAAATACTTATTTACGTAATTATAAAGGATTATAACGGAACACTTGTTGCCTCTATCAACACAGTGAGATTGAATACTTGATCAGAAATCGTCAGTACACATGTTCCAAGTAACACAGAAACCGTCACTACACATGTTCCAAGTAACAAACATCGAAAACCAAACATTTTTCAGAGCGATCCAGCAAATTGATAAACGTTCCATAATTGTCCAGTGTAGGATAAGTGATCTCTCTGAACTTATCAGTATTATTAGGCATTGGATCACGGCAGATGCACTTCTTCAGGATTCTCCCCACTGGCTAGTAAGAGCAGGTAAGCTGGCAAGATGGAACTAATGGTTGGTTCGCTCTTAGATTATGTGTTGGCCAAAATAATGTTGCACAAGGTCTAAGGCAGCTATGTGCAACAGCCGGCCCTCGGGCCAGTTGCGGCCCACTCAACCCTTTCATTCGACCCGCCTGATCCTTTATTAGAAATGCATTTCTTACGTAATGTCTTAACCTGAACTTACTGTTTTTCCTGGATAACTGATGTCCACCTTGAAAATACCCTTAGATAAAACATCCAATTTACCACCTAACATTAAAGAGACTACTTCAAAACATAAGCTTCCCACTAAAGTAGTAAGTAAATAGATTTTTCTGCGTTTCTATAGTAAGTAAATATTGTGGTTACTGTTATAGCAGTTTTTCTGAACCTGTGGTGATACTGTACGATGAACAAGTTTATCCAATTTGGCTATTGAATTCTTGTGAAAATGTTATACTGTAACGTTATTACTTCCGTTACATTCCCTGATTCCAAATATATCTTGAATATTTATATACTACTTAAGATTATGATAAAATCACACCACAAATATACACTTCAGAATATATATTACGTACTATATACCGAATGTCACATCAAAGTAATTAACATTCACTCCTTACAAGATGGTTCTTCGTTATATCTACGAGGATCATTCAATAAGTAAAGAGACAAAGTCTATATTTTTAACACTATTTTTTTTTCAGGGGTGTTAGCTGGCAACCTTGGGATATGCTCTGATCTGCTGTTTCGTAATTTTATGTCAACATAACTTCAAAAATATCAATTCATCATGGCAAGTCCTCTAGAAGATTGCACCTTAGAAGAACAGCGCTCAGTCATTAGGTTTTTAGTCGCAGAAGGTGTAAAACCAAGTGAAATTTTTTCTCGAATGTTGAGACAGTACGGTAACAGTTGTATGAACCGTGCGAATGTGTACAAGTGGGTTGATCGGTTTAAAAGTGGCCGAACAAGTGTAGGTGATGAACCCCGATGTGGACGTCCAGTGGAAGTTTCTGGTTCTTCGTTGGAATCGAGGATTGACGGACTTATTCGTGATAATAGAAGAATTACTGTTGAAATGATAGCTGAGGAAGTGTTGGAACTGTTCACAATGTCATTAGGAACATTTTGAGGTACAGCAAAACGTGTGCCAGATGGGTTCCCAGACAGCTTACTGACGCTCATAAAGAATCAAGGCTTTCCATTTGTCAAGCTTTAACGCAACGAAGTTTGATTGAAGGAGACGCTTTTTTTGAAAGAATACTGACTTGCGACGAGGCCTGGATCCATCACTACGACCCTGAGACCAAAAGGCAGAGTATGGAGTGGAAACACACTAGCTCTCCAGTTCGCAAAAAATTCAAGGTTCAACCTTCCGCTGGTAAAGTGCTGCTGACCATCTTTTGGGACTCACAGGGTCCAATCTATTGCGATTTCCTTGAAGATCAGCGAACTATCAATAGCCTATACTATTCTGAGATGCTAGAACACAAAGTTAAACCAGCTATCAGGAGCAAACGCCGTGGACTCTTGTCAAAAGGAGTCATTTTTCAGCACGATAACGCCCGCCCTCATACAGCCCAGCTGACCCGAGATAAGCTTCAAGAATTGGGTTGGGAGGTCTTACCTCATCTTGCCTACAGCCCAGACCTCGCCCCATCTGATTTTTACCTGTTTGGACCACTCAAAGACGCCCTACGTGGAAAAAGATTTGCTAACAATGAGGAAGTTAAGGCAGCGGTGCAAAGGTGGCTTCGGGGTAAATCGAAAGATTTCTTCGCCAAGGGAATTAGGAAGCTGCAAGAAAGATGGGACAAATGCATAACTGTAAAGGGTGATCATATTGAAAAATAGCCTTAGTTTTGAAAGATTGCAATAAATCTTTATTGAGCTATAGCAATTTGTCTCTTTACTTATTGAATGCTCCTCGTATTTCTACATTACCATATCAACCAGATAAACAAGTTGTCATAGGAACGAAAACAAGAAGTATCTCGATATCATACAAATATTTGAATTATTTCTTTATATGTTTTTCTTCTTCTTCTTCTTAACTGCTTGTGCCTTTTAAATAGTACTTTTGCCCGTAAATAGAAACAATACTTAGAAAGTACACACAAGAAAAACATTATCGTTGTAATACATTGTGTCGTATGGCCCTCGACACTAGTAAGGCCTTTGTGATTGGCCCACCCTCTGTTCCAACTTGCATATGCCTGGTCTAAGGTTTCCTTTCTGTTATGTAGTGTTACTTCATCTTGCTGAAACCACTATTATTCGAGTCTGACAAAATCTCTCAAGATAATGTACAAACTGTGAGACCACCAATACTCTGTAACTTTGCTGATCAATGGTGAGCGGAGTTTCATGATTACCTTCGAAAAATGTGGATCGTTTAACCCATGGCTGTGTTATCTCTTCAATAGGTCGCCGTCTAAAAGCATTGCTCTTTGTTTATTCATGTAACAATTCCATGTACCGTGCAATTCATGCCATGCAACCTAAAGTCCGATACTAATAAAGAGCTGTTCGTGTTCATATATTATAGCTAATGCGTGACCATAGAACAAAACCCCTCCTTTTCTTGCCAAATTCTACGAAACGTTGACATACCTGCATACAACGTGAAAATGCTCTCAATTTATGAACAAATGATAATCCAGACATTCTCACCGTACTTAGTTCTACGTCATTATCGGAAAATTTCCTTTAGCATTATTTTTAAAAATGTTTACTGTCTGTGATTAATCGTGTTAGTCATTAACACTTTATGTGTTGATTCAACATTCATTTTATCTGACAGAACTTTGCCAGTTAACGCAAATACGATACATTTTGTTAAGGGAGTTTTACGGAACACTTATTCGAACAAATCTGACCGTTTTCAGATGCTACAAAGCATCGAAACTACTTAAAGAAAAATACTATAGAAAACATCGAAACTATTTGGAGAAAAAGATACCACAGAGTATCGAAATTTTGGAGAAAAAATGTCAGAGAGCGTCGAAAATATTTGGAGAAAGGCTGCAGAGCACAGAAATATTTGGAAATTTTTTGCTCCCCGCATACAAATTTATCTTTTATTCCAATGTAGTGTTCTATACCTACTGGATAGAAAAGCATATATATAAAACATTCCTGCAATTGTTTACTCGTATTTCAACACCAAATACTTAAAGGAAAACAACTATATAAAGGTTGTGTTTCCTTATGTAGCGAAATACAATAGTAAAACTGAGATACATACTCAAAGTGATTCAGCTCGAAGATTTCTATTTCACAAAAAATTTACAGGTTAACTTACATAAAACTAGTTTACTCACCGTTATCTGCTTCAGATTTTGTACTTTTAACAAATGTGGCTGAAACAGCTCCTCCAGTAACATGAATACCTTTCTGCTTCAAGACCTCAGCAACACGTTCAGTCTTCTTTCGCAGCCACGAAAGGGTTTTCTCTTCATTATATTTATAGGCGTTCAAATCTTCATCACCTGGAAATAAATATTACATGTACATATTTTATATGTTTATTTAATTGCTTTCTCCTCATTTTGATGGCTGCTTTTAAACTAGACCTCTTGATTTTCAAACCCATTATGTTCTGCCAAAATATTCTATTTGTAATGCATATTTCGACGATTTAGTCAAGATGAATAATTGCAACATTTCTGCAAAGAAGCTAGTGGCGTAACCACATTTGTTTTAGGGGAATTAAGTTTCTTTTTATTTTATTTATTTATCAATTTTTCTATTTTATTAATAACGTAAGACCAAAAAAGGTTGTAAATTTAGATAATAACACGCTTAATATTAGCAAACTGTTATTCAATACACCAATATACAATTCTAGGTATTTTGATATGAGGAAAAGCCTGAGACGAAGTTTGAAAACGGAGACGGAGGCTTAAAATGTTTGCACTATATGAAAGATCTTCAAAATAACAAAGGTTGTTAATGGTAACGGAACCGACATGCGTAAATGTGTTCTGCTGGGTTTCGGTTCCGGAGCCGGAATCGATTTTCCCGAAAATGATATTCCAGATGCGGAACCGAACGTATGTTTCCGATAAAAACAGTTGACAAAATCAGTTTTGGTTTCGAAACAGACGCTGATTTTTCGAGAGAGAAAGAAAGTTTATTGGGTCTGTTACCGGAAGCGAAATTGAAATAGAAGTCAAATTATAGAGAAGGTTGTCTTGATGCTGTAGGTGTTCCTCGAGTTACCATTTCAGAGTTGTTCAACATCGATTGCAGCTGTGACGACCTTAAGCAAACGGATCGAACTGCACCGCATCGTTTGCAGTACGATGTTTATACAACAAACCGTAATTCCATGTGACTCTGCTTTTCGGTTTTGTGAAAGAACCGAATATATTTCGGTTTTGTGAATGGAACCAATACGTCGAAACGTATTTCGGTTCTTCTTTCGAAGCACATCGAATTACTGTTAGAAATGAATTACTCGTATTAAATTGCAACCTAGCCCTTTACACTTTACGGAAAGGAAGAAAAAGTTTCTCTCAAACGATGCAGGACCATATCATCTGTATCTGTAGACAAATTCAGCAACCAGACAGCAGAAACGAACATTGATTTTGTCATCACCCTGAAGGGATGACATTTCAGCTTCAAATCCTTGAAGTTGATGTCAATAAATCTTTTAAAGCCAATCTACCTCAACAGTATAACGACTGGTTTCTGAAAGATGACCAAGCACGGACTTTGATACAAAAACGATGAAACCACAAGTGCACTTACTGGCTTAGCGGATTATTACAGCACAGAATATGATTAGCAGTGAATCTATTGTTAAAGGGTTTCAAGAAACACTGTTTCTAACAATATAGGTGGCAATGAAAATGACATTCTATGGGATGATAATCAATCTGAAGAAGAATTCAGTTCCACTTCGAAAGATAAGATGATAGGAGACGATAATGATGATGACGAGAATGGTGATGATGAAGAGGAGGAGGAGAGGAATGATAGCCATCAGAAGGTGGTGCAACAGAGACTTTAGATTTAAATCTTACAAAGAGGTTTAAATTGGTAAATTTTCCATTTGCATTTTTTAAGTGTATGTAATAATTTATGCTGAGTATTTTTAGTTTTCCATTAAAATTACCTAAAAAGAAGCTGGGGTCGTATTATATTTGACGTCGTACTTTAATGAAGTCAATACAGTTTCGTGTATTTTTGAACAACTTCTTTTTTTTTAACTTACTTACTTATGAATTTTGAATATTTAGTAGTTATATTTCCTTGAAATTCACGTCCATGCGAATATACGAATTAAATGCTTTCATAATTTCGAAAGGAATAATAATTATTATTAGAAAAATGAAATCTTTAAGTTTAACGTCCCACGGTTATGCCGGTTAGGCTAAAGGAGACGGAGATGATGAGTAATGAATGAAATGGTGGAATGAAGAAAGTGGGAGGAAACGGGAGAGCCCCGAGAAAACCCACGCACACGGTGTTTGTCCACCACAAAGTTCACATGGAGGGGGCTGGGATCGAACCCGGGACCCCTAGCACCAGAGGTGAACGCTCTACCACTGAGCCACCGCGGCCCCTAATTATTATTAGAATCAGCAGTGGAATGTAATTACATTACTCCACATCATAAATTCTTGAACGAAAGCAAATCTTTTTTCCTTGGGAAATGTATATTTGTGGTAAATTTCATAGTAAAAGAATTATAAATACGGAAATTAGAATGAGTACAACAAAATGTTGCTAAATGGACAAAAAAGTTTTATTTTCGTTTTATTGTTCTTACTGCTCTTTTGACATGAAATTTGCCACATACATGTCTTTGCCGATTATACACATACTAACATTATAAGAAATACCGGGCGAATTCGTTATCAAATTATATTCTTATTACAACATATTTATAGACATGCGACAATAATTTTGGACATGAGTGTACGTATGTTACTTCACACAGTAACGCTTGAACGAAAGCGAATTACTTTGTTTCTCTGTTTGTTTAACGTCCTACAATTATGCATCGAGGCTAAGGAAGACGGTGGTAATGAGATGGATGATAATGGTGGAATGATTGAAATGGAAGGAAGCGGGAAAACCTCCAATAAACCCACAAACACGGTGTTTGTCCACCACCACAAAGTCCACTTGGTGGAAGCAAGGGTTGAACCAGGGATCCACGCGCGTAAGTGTTCTATCACTGAGCCACCACAGTTCGTTAAATTCGGTTTCTCGCAATACTCAGCTAGAGTGCTTATCACGGTCAAGTTAGTTATGCAGCCCATCTCTTAACAACTAACGGGTAATGGTGACTTACGTCCATCCGTTACTCCACAAGATAGCTCTTCAGCAAAAACGAATTTTTTAATTCTGTTTTTTTGCAATACATAGCTAGAGTAATTTTCTTGGCCGAGTTCGTTAATGAAGTAAATCCATTAATATCTTCTAAAGAAACGGTGTGATTTTAAGGTTGCTATCCATATCCATTTTCTACTAC